>NW_027361706.1:22942500-23515000 GCF_039654945.1 Dendrobates tinctorius
ACATATCCACAGGCTAAGTGGCAACTTCTAGATAGCTGGGGGTCCGATAATCTGAGGGGAGCAATTTTATCCGAATTAGAATGAAGCAGTCGTGCACATGTTCGACAGCCACTTCATTTACCTTCTATGTGAATGCCGAGTGTTGCGCTCGACTTTTTTCTTGACAGTCCCATTAGAGAATGGAGCGAAGATCGAACATGTGCAGTGTGCACTGACGGAAAAGAAAGAGTCGGGGTAGGAACCCAGCAGTCGGACCACCACTGATTAAGAAGGTAGTAGCTATTGTGGATAGCTTATATTCGCACCAGAAAGCCAATGTCCTAAGCTGTAAAGGGGTTAAGTGTGTCCTGCTCTCCAGCCATACAAAGGACTTCGGGTATGTGCACACATTGCGTTTTTGTCACGTTTGTAAAGTCCAGTTTTGGCACAAACGGAAGGATTTCCTAATTTCTGGGGAAAACTCTGCATCAAAATTGCATGTAAAACAAAACAAAAAAAAAAAAGACAAAAATGCACGTGTTTTTTTCTCCCTCGCTGACACATCAGGATTTGCAGCCTTAGAGAGCCTCAACGTCAACGCTTCTAGAAACATAAAAGCTCTTCAACAGTCCTCTGTATAATTACATTTTCCATGTGGATTTGCCACCGTATGGCACCAAAATGTTGCAAAAATTGAAAGGAGGGGAAAAAAAGCAACTTTTTTCTCCCTTTTTTGAGCCAGCCCTAGATCTGGTCTAAACACTGGGCCACAAGGCAGATTATATCACAATGTATCAGAGCGCTGTCATTTAAAGCAGCTGCCTTAGATTTAATTTTTTTTAAACACCCAGACAGCCAAAAAGACGCCTCACATTTACTTTATTAGGCTTGGGCACCTTTCTTCAGTGGGTGACTGGTTCCAGCTGGGTATATGAACCTACAGCTATCATAATAGATTATTTTTTTTTAAATTCGTTTTATTGAAGATTCTACAATACAATAAGGTTACATCACAGAACAAGCAAGATTTCTCATTGCTCATTAAAGGGAATCTGTCGCGTCATTTTTGCGTACTATACTAATATTTTATACATTCATATTCTAAATTTACCTTAACCATGGCGGCTTCAACTGAGCAATCGGGAAACCCAGGCCTGTCCATCATACCAGCTGTGAGGTACGCCATGCTTTCCATTACATAAGCCTTTTCAGCCATGACAGCAAATTTCTCCTATAGAACCGAAAAATAAAAATAATTTATTAAAAATAAAAGCAAACATAAAAAGTGTGTCCATTCACCTCTGTAACACTATACATTAGGGTTGTCATCTGTTTGGTACAGGTGAAAATGATAGTAACTACCACAATAGACATTTACAGTACTCGAAAGGGATTGTCCAGACTTCCCACAAAAGTCTGCAGCCCATCATATGACTCCAAGACTTTTGAACTGTGATAGTGTGCAATGCACACACTATCAGGATTCCCTAGCACTGCTAGTGCAAACGAGCAGTCACATGACCACACGTATGCACTTTGCTTACTTGTGGTTTTGTGCCAACTAGATGTGCGTGGCCTCTCTCAATGAAAGTGAACTGAGAGAAGTCGGATACATCTAGTCTAGTCTGAAACATTAGATTACGAGACCACTTGCAGTGGCAACACTGGGGCATCCTGACAGTGTGAGCATCACACACTGTTACAATTTAAAAGTCTGCAGTTACAGACAGACTGCAGACATATGTAAATATATTTATTACAATGCAATTTCTATATATGCAAATTAGTAATAAATTTCTCTTTTTTTGACATTCCCCAACCTAAGCCTGCAATAGGCAGATCAGAAAACAGACAGACTACAACTGCTGCCATAAAGACGCACATGTTCCCACATAGAAAGACTCACTCTCTTCCCTGATTTTCTAGAGACCTTGGGAGGCAGCTGCCTTGTGCCAACCCCAGATCAGTGTAGCAGATCCAGATAGATAGAGATCTAGATCAGGAGACCCTGCATCCACTGTATTCAGTGTGGATTGCAGCTGTCCTCAGAGTCCAGATGCCGCCGCCGAATTGTCACAAATACGGTCACAGAATAATGAGGGATTACCTGTATTAGTTCAAAGTCGCTGAGCTTCTTGTTGAACTGTTTCCTTGTACAGGCATATTCCGCTGTCATTTCTAGATGACATAAAAAAAGGTTTTGATAAAACAATGTGAGATGTGATGACATCATTTAACAACATTTTCATCACAAGAAAAAAATATTACACTAAACATGAAAAACTCAAATATCACAGAACTAGCTTCTTCCAACGATAGAAAATAATCACTACCTAGTGACCTAAGTAGAAAGGGGTTGTACAACATTGGGGACATTTCATTTTTGGAAAACTCCTGGAAGAGTTCGCTTACTTTTTTGCTATTTTCTGCAAGATTACTTAACTTAGAATTTTGAAACCCTAGGTATTCCTCAGGTTTGTAGTTTTTGGTAATTTCCAGTTGGTTATATTATATAGTTTTATGTGATATGCATTTTTTATTTTTAAAAAACCACATATCTCCATGACAAAGGCCTTTTAGGCCCGTATCAGTTTTTGAGTCTTTTTATGTTTGTAAGTTTTTTTTCTGATATTGCAGATATTTATGTATAAACTTAGAAGGCAGACGTATTACTTCTGGACCAAACAAAACATGGAAAAATATCTCATGAGATGAACTTTATGCTTTTATTGGACTAACACTTCTGGCAGAGTGTCAAAAATCTTATTATCAGATAATTATTTCTGGACCCACATTCTGATCCCTACCACAAAGCAACAATGTCAGGGAATAGATATGAGAATATTCGGAGAAACCTTCGATTTGATGATTAGCAAATTCGTCCTTCGAGGATGGAAACTGATCAACTACCGTATTTTTCGGATTATAAGACGCACTTTTTCCCAAAAAATTATTTTGGGGAAAATGGGAGTGTGTGTCTATTATGCGGATATACATTACCGGTACTGTTGATGCATGCCGCAGGCTGGGATGAGGGGGTCTCTGGTGTTGCAGCCGTCTCCAGCTATGCTGCGGCCGTCTCCGGCAGTGCGGGGGCTCTGCCAACATTTTGTGAAAGGCCAGAACCCCCCGCAGTGCCATGGTTTCCTGTGTGGTGAACTTGGGGAAAATAGCCGCCAGGGGCTATGCATGCTCTGGTACAGTAAAGGGTGTTTTACTGGATGGAAGATATGTTTCTCCTAGCAGATTAATGTTTGGCCGGGTTTTTCCTTAAAGACGGGACCTGCGATGATGTCAGGGTCACGTGATCAGCCCATGTGATGTCTACCTCACTGGTGGGAGGGGTTAGGCCCTATGTAATGGAGGTTGGTGATTGCCACTGTGTGAGTGTGTTTCTGGAAGCTACAGGAACTTGTGTGGACTCAGCCTGAAACTTGTATATAGGACTCCCGTGCTGCAGGACTATCGCAGCAAGACTCGGACGAACCTCGGGAATGGCACCTGGCGGATGCCGCAGGACCTGGATGCCGCAGGACCTGGCAGCCGCTTAGTTACGCCCGTCCCAGGCAAGGGGTGAGTCTGGGACCAGTGGTTCTCCAAGCTGGAGTATGTGTTTGCTTTCCCTTATGTTTTGTTAAGCTGCTGGTTACTGACTGACATTAAAACCTCTGAAATTGGACTTTATGCCTGTGTGTTGCCTCGTTACTGCCGCCCAGCTATTGCCTACCAGAGCGAATCCCTACAATTGGTGGAGAATGCGGGCAGAAGCAGTGAGGCCAGGCTGTTTCGATTTTTGATCTACCCCAGCCTATGTCCTGGGTGAAACTAGGGCCGAGATCCAGGCGGGGAACCTTCCAGAAATGGAGGCCACGGTAAAAACGCTCATAGAGGCCATGCGGCAGCAACAGGAGGCCATGCGGCAGCAGCAACAGGGGGCCAATGCGACAGCAGGCTATGCAGCAGCAGGCTATGCAGCAGCAGCAGGAAACCAATCAGCTGTTAATACAGCATATTACAACAGCGCAAGCAAAAGGAGCTGACCGGGGAATCCAGGATATTCGGAAAGCGGTTTGTACAGCGATTCCTAAAATGGAAGAATCGGACAATGTGGAGGTGTATCTGTAGATGTTCGAAGGAGTCGCTGAGAGAGAGAAGCTCCCCCGGGACCATTGGGCAGGTGTCTTCGCTCCGTTTCTGACCCAGGACCGTTGAAAGTGTATCTCGACCTACCCCCAGAGCAAAGGGCGGACTACACGGTCGTCAAGGGTGAGATACTGGCACGCCTTGGGGTAAATGTGTTAGTGCGGGCCCAGTGGGTACACCAGTGGGAGTTTACCCCCTCCAAGCCAGCCTGGTCCCAGTATTACGATCTTTTGCACCTGTTACAAAAGTGGTTGCAGCCTGAAGTGTTGTCCCCAACGGCCATACTAGATCGCATGGTGACTGAAAGATTTTGGAGGGCTTTGCCCCACTCCCTCCAGACCTGGGTCGGACAGGCATCCCCTACTGATGCCATGCAGATGATAGACCTCATAGAAAGGTATGGGGCTACCAAGGAGTTACAGGGAGGGACCCCCCGAAAGGTAACAGGAAGGTTCCCTAAGTCCCCGCCCCTGGTTCGGCGAGCAAAGCCCAGAAAGGCCGCTCCGGACTTATCCGGGGAAGGAGCCCCATAATCTGCTGGCGGTGCCAGGAACCAGGTCATATGAGAGCTGATTGCCCCCACCTGACTGAGCCCATGGACACCAATTTTGGTTACCGCCAGTCCCACTATGCAGAACCAATGTGTGCAATGGGCACCCCGAAAGGCCCTAATATGGAACATTTGTGTCAGGTAGAAGTGGAGGGCACCCCGGCTGTGGCCCTATTGAACTCAGGGAGTCTTGTAACCCTGGTACGAGCCAGCTGGATACACACCAGCGAGTATACGGGTCGGAAGATTGGGGTGTTGTGTATACATGGAGACTTAAAAGACTATCCCACCGCACTAGTCGTAATCAGCACGCCAGCAGGGAGGCGGTGCCACGAGGTGGGGGTGGTGACTAATTTACATTATGAAGTGATAATTGGAAGAGACTTTCCGTTGTTTTCTGTGCTGTGGCACCATCCACTGAGCAACTGCCGGTACCAGAGGCAACCAGGTTACATTCTCCAGAAGGGGGGCATGAACCTGGTGGACCTTAGGAAGATGTGCTGGCGGTAGGAATAACCTTCCCTTCGGTGGAGGAAGGGGAGAATTCTCCCCTAGAAGGATTGGCTGGAGAGGTGGAAGACTTGCTGCCGGGACCTGAGTTGTCAGACTTGAATGTATCAGGTGACAATTTTGGCACAGTGCAACTCCGAGACCTTACTTTAGCCCAGGCCAGAGAAAATGTACTGTTTGTCAATGGGGAACCCCAACAACCTGGGGTAGATACGATGTTGCCACGCTTTGAGTTGAACCAGGATTTGTTATTTGCAGTGCGAGAGGTACCTCAGGCATCTACGGGGTTCTCGCCCTTTGGACTATTGTAAGGCAGACATCCATGGGGCTTACTAGATATAGCCAAACAGGCCTGGGAGAACCAACCTACTCACCACAAAAGTGTGATAGAACATGTTGCAAAAATGCAAGAGAGAATGGAGACAGTCCTACCCTTGGTCAGGGAACATATGGAGGCAGCACAACGGTCACAGAGTCGGGTCTATAACCGGGAGTCTCGGGTAAGAACCTTTTGCCCTGGGGATCGGGTTTTGGTGCTGGTGCCTACCGTAGATAGCAAATTTCTCGCAAGGTGGCAGGGACCCTACGAGATCATGGAGAAGGTGGGGCCAGTAGACTACAAGGTACACCAACCAGGACGGAGAAAGCCAGAACAGGTCTACCATATTAATTTGCTTAAACCCTGGAAAGATAGAGAGCACCTTGGTGGGGATAATCCGCTGCCAGCATTTCAGATGGAATTGGCTCCATTACCTCGGGGCGAGGCAGGAGAAGCCCAACCCGCGGTCAAAATTGCAGATACTTTGTCTCCTAAACAGGTTCAGGAGGTCCGGGAGTTCATCAGCCGAAATACAGATGTTTTTTCGGAGCTCCCTGGACACACCTCCCTGATCCAACATGACATTGTCACAGAGCCACAGACCAAGGTCCGACTAAAGCCATATTGAGTGCCTGAGGCCCGGCGACAAGCCAACTCGGAAGAGGTAAAAATGATGCTACAGTTAGGGGTCATAGAAGAGTCTCAGAGTGAGTGGGCCAGCCCAATAGTTCTAATACCCAAGCCTGATGGGTCTCTAAGATTCTGTAATGATTTTAGAAAACTCAATGAAATTTCAAAATTTGACGCCTTTGGGCAAGCACGGTATTTTACAACTCTGGACCTCACAAAAGGTTATTGGCAGGTACCCCTAACAGAGGCGGCGAAGGGAAAGACGGCATTTATAACACCTGAGGGGTTGTTCCAGTATAAAGGTGCTACCCTTTGGGTTGCATGGCGCTCCAGCAACGTTCCAGCGGTTAATGGATATTGTTCTCCGTTCCCATCGCCGCTATGCCTCAGCCTATCTAGATGATATTATTGTGTTCAGCACCGATTGGGAAAGCCACTTAGCAAAAGTACAGGCAGTGGTAGACTCCCTGCGACAAGCAGGGCTAACTGCCAACCCAAAGAAGTGTTTCACAGGGTTGGAGGAAGCCCGGTACTTGGGTTATGTCATTGGGAGGGGAGTTGTCAAGCCCCAAGTGCACAAGGTCGAGGCAATTCAGAACTGGCCCCGTCCCCTCACAACAAAGCAAGTAAAGGCCTTTTTGGGTTTGGTGGGATATTACAGGCGATTAATTCCCAACTTTGCAACCCTGTCCGCGCCTTTAACAGATTGTTTAAAAAGGGAAAAAATCTGTGATGGTCCACTGGAATGATCAGTTAGAGGAGGCCTTTACAAACTTAAAAGGGGTACTGTGTGGTACACCAGTCCTGATCACTCCAAATTTCAAAAAAGAGTTCGTGGTGCAGACTGATGCCTCTGAGATAGGTCTCGTTGCCGTGCTGTCTCAGGAAGTTAACTGGGAAGAGCATCCCGTTAGCTTCCTAAGCCGGAAACTTACCCCAGCTGAAACCCGGTACAGTATTGTGGAGAGAGTGTGCCTGGCCATCAAGTGGGCACTGGAATTGTTGCGCTACTATTTGCTGGGGAGAACATTTCGGTTGGTGACAGATCATTCCCCTCTTACGTGGATGAGTCAAGCTAAGGAGAGGAATGCCCGAGTCACCAGGTGGTTCCTGTCCCTGCAAAACTTTAAATTTTCAGTAGAACATCGTGCAGGCAGACTACAGGGGAATGCAGATGCCCTGTCCACTCCTCTAGGGTTGAACATAGGGGGGAGGTATGTGGTACAGTAAAGGGTGTTTTACTGGATGGAAGATATGTTTCTCCTAGTAGATTAATGTTTGGCCGGGTTTTTCCTTAAAGACGGGACCTGCAATGATGTCAGGGTCACGTGATCAGCCCATGTGATGTCTACCTCACTGGTGGGAGGGGTTAGGCCCTATGTAATGGAGGTTGGTGATTGCCACTGTGTGAGTGTGTTTCTGGATGCAACAGGAACTTGTGTGGACTCAGCCTGAAACTTGTATATAGGACTCCCGTGCTGCAGGACTGTCGCAGCAAGACTCGGAAGAACCCCGGGAATGGCACCTGGCGGATGCCACAGGACCTGGCAGCCGCTTAGTTACGCCCGTCCCGTGCAAGGGGTGAGTCTGGGACCAGTGGTTCTCCAAGCTGGAGTATGTGTTTGCTTTCCCTTATGTTTTGTTAAGTTGCTGGTTACTGAGTGACATTAAAACCTCTGAAATTGGACATTATGCCTGTGTGTTGCCTCGTTACTGCCGCCCAGCTATTGCCTACCAGAGCGAATCTCTACAATGCGCAGATGGGAGATCTCGGCACCAAGATCTTGGGAGATGAGATTTCAGTGCCGAGATCTCATCTCCCGAGATCTCCATCTGCGCATGCGCCGCCCCCGGCGGCCATTTTTACCGGAGTCCACCAAACAGGAAACCATAGAACTGCGGGGGGCTCTGGCCTTTCACAAAATGTCGGCAGAGCCGTCCACACCGCCAGAGACGGCCGCGGCACAGACAACCGCAGCAGTGTGCCGCACTGCACATTTGAACACCCCCCTCATCCTAGCCTGCAGCAACACTCGACTCTTGCCTCTTCCAGCAGCGACCCTGGGACCCCACTTCACCGCAGCCAACACCCCCAGTAAGCAATAAGATGCATGGATTATAAGAAGCACCACCATTTTATTAAAAAAAAAGCTTTTTTCCTATTTTTCTCCTCAAAATTTGGGGTGCGTCTTATAATCCCAAAAATACGGTAGCTTCTATTAGTTACATATGGAATATTTTTATCAGAAATTGTACCAAGCTCTACAATCCTAGTGATAATGTAACAGTGAATGAGCAACTTGTAGCCTTCAGAGGACACTGCAATATATGCCTAGTAAACCAGCCAAGTATGGAGACAAAATATTCTGGAGGTCTGATTCTGCCAATCACTATGGGATGAATGGGCTTATGTACTGTGGAAAAGAAGCTGGTGCTCCAGGGCAGAAAGACCTAGGTTCTGACATTGCAAAAAAAACTTGCTATACCGATTTACAATTCTGGTATAAACACAACAATGGACAACTACTTCACTAATGTTGAACTGGGTGATTTTTTGCATGGGGAAAAAAAAAAAAAAAAAATAGTACAGTTGTTGATACTGGGACGCCATATCGACGAGATATATCTCCGGTGATGAAGCACAATCCACAGCGAGCACTTTAGGATACTGTCTTTGGGTTCAGTAACAAATCAACAATGGTGTCTTACAAAGATAAGGAGGAAAAAAAAAATCAGTTGATTTGTGAAAGAGTAGATTTCTACTGTCATGCATCGTAGGGTTAACCCCTTCACTACCAAGGGTGGTTTGCACGTTAACTCCCGGGCCAATTTTTACAATTCTCACCACTGTCCTTTTATGAGGTAATAACTCTGAAACGCTTCAATGGATCCCGGTGATTCTGACATTGTTTTCTCGTGACATATTGTACTTCATGTTAGTGGTAAAATTTAATTCATATAACTTGCGTCTATTTGTGAAAAAAACGGAAATTTGGCAAAAATTTCACAATTTTCCAACTTTGAATTTTTATGCCCTTAAATCACAGAGATACGGCACACAAAAAACGTAACATTTCCCACATGTTTACTTTACAACAGCACAATTTTGGAACCAAAATTTTTTTTTGTTGGGAAGTTATAAGGGTTAAAAGTTCACCAGCGATTTCTCATTTTTGCAACACCATTTTATTTTTACAGACCACATCACATTTGAAGTCACTTTGAAGGGTCTATATGATAGAAAATACCCAAAGGTGACACCATTCTAAAAACTGCACCCCTCAAGGTGCTCAAAACCACATTCAAGGAGTTTATTAACCCTTCAGGTGCTTCACAGGAATTTTTTGAATATTTAAAAAAAAAAAAAATGAACATTTAACTTTTTTTCACAAAAAAATACTTCAGGTTCAATTATTTTTATTTTACCAAGGGTACCAGGAGAAATTGGACTGCAAAAACTATTGTGCAATTTGTCCTGAGTACGCTGATACCTGATATGTGGGGGGGGGGGGGGAATTGGGGACCACTGTTTCGGCGCATGGCAGACCTCAGAAGGGAAGGAGCGCCGTTTGACTTTTACAATGCAAAATTGGCTGGAATTCAGATCGGACGCCATGTCACGTTTGGAGAGCCCCTGATGTACCTAAACAGTGGAAACCCCCCACAAGTGACCCCCTTTTGGAAACTAGACCCCCCAAGGAACTTATCTAGATATGTGGTGAGAACTTTGAACCCACAAGGGCTTCACATAAGTTTATAACGCACAGAGGTACAATTAAAAAAAATCATATTTTTTTCCACAAAATGATCTTTTCACCCCCAATTTTTATTTTCCCAAGGGTAACAGGACCCTAAAAGTTATTGTGCAATTTGTCTTGAGTACGCTGATACCCCATGTGTGGGTGTAAACGACTATTTGGGCGCATGGCAGAGCTCGGAAGGGAAGCAGCGCCATTTTACTTTTTTGGCTGGAATTGAGATCGGACACCATGTCGTGTTTGAAAAGCCCCTGATGTACCAAAACAGTGGAATCCCCCCACAAATGACACCATTTTGGAAACTAGACCCCCCAAGGAACTTATCTAGACGTGTGGTGAGAACTTTGAACCCCCAAGGGCTTCACAGAAGTTTATAACGCCCAGGCGTGAAAATAAAAAAAATCATTTTTTTTCCACAAAAATGATATTTTTGCCCCCAATTTTTTATTTTCCTAAGGGCAACAGGAGAAATAGGACCCCAAAAGTTGTTTTGCAAATTGTCCTAAGTAGGCTGATACCCCATATGAGGGGGTAAAACACTGTTTGGGTGCAAGGCAGAGCTTGGAAGGGAAGGAACACCATTTGACTTTTTCAACGCAGAATTGGCTGGAATTGAGATCAGACGCCATGTTGCGTTTGGAGAGCACCTGATGTGCCCAAACAGTGGAAACCCCCCAATTCTAACTCCAACCCTAACCCCAACACACCCCTAGCCCTAACGGGAAAATGGAAATACATTTTTTTAATTTTATTATTTTTCCCTAAAGGGGGGTGATAACGGGCGGTTTGATTTACTATTTATGGCGGTTTTTATATTTGGCAGCTGTCACACGCTAAAAGACACTTTTTGTTGTAGAAATAGTTTTTACATCACCACATATTGAGAGCTATAATTTTTCCATATTTTGACCCACCGAGTCATGTGAGGTCTTATTTTTTGTGGGACGAGTTGACGTTTTTATTGGTACCATGTTCGGGCATGTGACATTTTTTGATCGCTTTTTATTTCGCTTTTTGGGACGCAAAATTAACAAAAACCAGCGTTTCATTAATTTCTTTGGGGGGGGTGCGTTTACGCCGTTCCGCGTGCGATAAAATTGATAAAGCGGTTTTCTTCTTCGGGTCCGTACGGTTACAGCGATACCTCATTTATGTAGTTTATGTTTTGGCGCTTTTATGCGATGAAAACAATTTTATATAAAAAATAATTATTTTTGTATCGCTTTATTCTGCGAGCTATAACTTTATTTTTTCACTGATGATGCTGTATGACGGCTCGTTTTTTGCGGGACAAGATGACGTTTTCAGCGGTACCATGGATATTTATATGCGTCGTCTTTTTGATCGCGCGTTATTGCACTTTTTGTTCGGGGGTATGATAGTAAATCATTATTTTTTGCTTTGTTTATTTTTACTTTTTAAGGGGTTCGCTTAAGGGGTTAACTAATGGGACAGTTTTATAGGGCGGGTCGTTACGGACGCGGCGATACCAAATATGTGTACTTTTATTTTTATTTCCAAAAAATGAATTTATTGTGGAATATATATATATATATTTTTTTTAAGCGATTTTTTTTTTAATTATTTTTACACTTTTTTTTTTTTTTTTTTTTTACTTTATTACAATGTCCCAGGGGAGACATAACTGTCATGTGACAGATCGCTGACCTGTCACATCACAGATCAGCGATCTGTCACAGGCACTGCTGCAGGCTTCCTCATGCCTGCGCTCTGCGGGCAGTGAGGAAGCCAGCTTCCTGCAGGCGCCTGGAGGTCCCCGCCGCCATATTGGATCCGGGGACCTGCAGGAAAGGAGCCCCTCGCAGCAGCACTGCAGTGCGCTGCCGTGGGGGGCTCAGGGAAGCACGGAGGGAGCCCCCTCCCTGCCGTTGCTTCCCTTTAACCCCCGGTACACCGCGATCGTGTTTGTACAAGGGGTTAACGTGTCGGGGGCGGTCCATGACCGCCCCTGACACATTGTGCCAGGTGTCAGCTATGATAATTAGCTGACACCTGGCCGCGATAAGAGGCGCTCAACACGTGGGCGCCGCTTATCGCTATGACGTAATATTCCGTCCATGGTAATTAGGGCTCAGGGCACATGGACGGAATATTACGTCCAATGAAGGAAAGGGGTTAAGGACTCATATCTTGTAAAAAGTGAACCTGTCAGGGGAATCATTTTACCCAAACCGTGGCAGCATAAATTGCAGCTAGGGGGAAAGATGGAAGGTATAACCATCTCTGCGTTTCAGAGAAAATACACTGTAAAAACAGTCCGGCTCTTCTCGGCACTGATGCAGCAGATGATTAACAGGTCTCTCACTCGTGCGTACATAGGGAAAGACCTGTCAATCATTTACAGCAGTGCTGAAGAGCTGGCCAAGGGCTCAGTCAGACTAATCTGATCTCTACTGAACCTGATCCAAGCAAATTTTCTCTGAAACGCTGGAGCGTTTCTGAGGATAGTGTGAATCTCCCAAAGATTCCCTTCAACCCCTTAACGACTGCCGATACGCCTTTTAACGGCGGTAGTTAAGGGTACTTAAACCAGAGAAAGTGTATAGCACCCCCCAGATTCGGGGTTTCGGCTGCCGGGGGTAGCCGAGACCCCATAGAACATGAATCAGATCGGTTTTTACCGATCCCGCAAAAAAAAAAAAAAAAAAAGCCACAATTTTGCATGTAATCTCTCTTTCCTCTGATGTGATCGCACATCAGTGGAGAGAGAAATAGGGTAACCCAATCCCCACCCACCCCGGTGGTCCTCGTGGTCCCCGGGCCCTCCTGCCTCCTCCGGTGGGCGTCGCCATCTTGGTCCGGGAAGAAAATGGAGGGCGCATGCGCAGTGCGCCCGCCGAATCTGCTGGCTGGCAGATTTGATTAATTCATTACAGGTACATTTTGATCACTGTGATAAACCCTATCACAGTGATCAAAATAGAAAAAAAAAAAAATAGTAAATCCCCCCCCCCCCCCCCCCCCGTTTATCACCCCCTTAGTTAGGTAAATATAATGAAATAAAGAAAATATATTTATTTTCATTTTTCCATTAGGGTTAGAGTTAGGGTTGGAATTAGGGTAAGGGATTAGCATTAAAGTTAGGGTTGGTATTAGGGTTGGAGCTAGAATTGAGAGGTTGCCACTATTTACCAACTTTTGGGGTCTAATTTCTCCTGTTACCCTTGGGAAAATAAAAAATAGCAGGCTAAGAAATCATTTTTGAGGAAAAAAAATTATTTTTTATTTTCACGGCTCTGCGCTATAAACTTCTGTAAAGCACTTGGGGGTTCAAAGTGCTCAGCACACATCTAGATAAGCTCCTTGGTGGGTCTAGTTTCCAAAATGGGGTCACTTGTGGGTGGTTTCTACTGTTTAGGCACATCAGGGGCTCTGCAAATGCAACATGACGCCCACAGAACATTCCACAAAAGTCTGCATTCCAAAATGGCACTCCTTCCATTCCGAGCTCTCCCATGCACCCAAACAGTGGCTGCCACCCACATATATGGTATCATTGTACTCAGGACAAATTGCACAACAACTTTTTTGGTCCAATTTCTCCTGTTAGCCTTTGGAAAATAAAAGACAGCGGGTTAAAAAAATCATTTTTGAGGAAAAAAAATGATTTTTTATTTTCACTGCTCTGCGTTATAAACTTCTGTGAAGCACTTGGGGGTTCAAAGTGCTCAACAGGCATCTAGATAAGTTCCTTAAGGGGTCTAGTTTCCAAAATGGTGTCACTTGTGGGTTTTTTTCACTATTTAAGCATGTCAGGGGCTCTCCAAATGCGACATGGCGTCCAATCTCAATTCCAGTCAATTCTGCATTGAAAAAGTCTGAACAGTGCTCCTTCCCTTCTGAGCTCTGCCATGCGCCAAAACAGTGGTTTACCCCCACATATGGGGTATGGGCATACTCCGGACAAATTGATTAACTTTGGCGGTATAATTTCTCCTGTTACCCTTGTAAAAATAAAAATTTGGGGGCGAAAAACAGTAATTACACCTACCGGTAATTGTGTTTCCAGGAATCCATCCTGACAGCACACTTGGAGGACATCCTTCTCATCCGCAGTGGGACAGGAAACCACGAGAGTTTAAAAGGACCCTCCCCCTACCATCCTACAGTGATTTCACAAAGTAACACCTCTGGATGGATTCAAACAAAAAATTTTATTTAAACCAACATTTTCCATACACATGTTACATCACAATTGCATGGATGCGTTTGTCGGGAGGTAACTAATAGTGCTGTCAGGATGGATTCCTGGAAACAGAATTACCGGTAGGTCTAATTACCGTTTTCCAAGTCACCACCTGACAGCACACTTGGAGTAGTACCAAAGAATATTGGTCCTAGGGTGGGACTACCGCGTGGAGTACCTTTCTACCAAATGCCAATTGTGCAGAGGCCACGTCTAATTTATAGTGTTTAGAGAACGTACTGAGACTGGCCCAAGATGCGGCTCTGCAGATTTGTTCCGCCGAGGCTCTGCCCCTCTCTGCCCATGATGTGGCCATGGCCCTAGTTGAGTGGGTTCTAACCCTGTGCTCTATACTTTGTGCTAATAACGGATTTAATCCACCTTGCTATTGTGGATTTCGATGCCTTTTTCCCCTTATTAGGGCCTCTGAACTGGACAAAGAGATTACTATCCTGCCTCCAAGGCCTGGTTGCGTCCAGGTACCTGAGCACTGTTTCCCTGACATCCAGGTTATGGTAAGCTTTCTCCTTGCTATTTTTAGGAAACTGACAAAATGAGGGGAGCACTACCTCCTGATTCATGTTTGAGTCTGAGATCACCTTGGGGAGAAAGGCCGGGTCGAGTTTTAGGACTAACCGGTCGTCGAATATTTGTAAGTAGGGATCCTGCACCGATAGGGCCTGAAGTTCCCCTAATCTTTTGGCTGATGTAACAGTCACTAAGAACGCTGTTTTCAGAGAGAGGTTACTGATAGTTATTTCTACCCCTAGCAGGTATGGCTGTCTACATAGCGCGTTAAGGACTAGGTTAAGGTCCCAAGGAGGGACGGTTCTTATTATCAAGGGCTTAAGTCTCTGTAGAGCCCTTGAAAACTGGGCTATCCAGGGGTGAGATGATAGGGTTGTGTCATAAAACACGCTTAAGGCAGCAATCTGCACTCTCAGGGTGCTGGGTCTGAGGCCCTTCTTGAACGCTGCCTGTAAAAAGTCAAGGATCTTCGGGATCTGGGGTTGGTCAGTTTCGACTGTCGCCTCTCCACAAAAGCTGCAAATTTTTTTCCAAATTTTGTTATATATTGCTGCTGTTACGGGCTTCCTACTTGCTTGTAGAGTGGATATAACTTCATCCGATAGACCCTTTGTTCTTAGGACCGGCCGCTCAGGATCCAGGCTGATAGCTTGAGGGCTTCTGGCCTTTTGTGGAAGACCAGACCCTGGTGAAGAAGGTCTTCTCTTTTTGGCAGAAGAATGGGATCTTCCCGTGATATCTTCCTGAGCAGAGGAAACCAGCTTCTTCTTGGCCAATAGGGAACCACCAAAATGACCCTGGCTCTGTCCTCGTAGACCTTCCTGAGAACCCTTGGGATGAGAGCTAGAGGCGGGAAGGCGTACAGTAGGCCCCTGTTCCAGGACTGCAATAGAGCATCTATCCCCGTCGGGTTTCCTGCCGGGTTTAGGGAGTAGAAGGCTTTGACCTTTGTATTCCCCTTGTCCGCAAACATGTCTATTTCTGGTTGTTCCCAGCGATCGCACAGGCTGCTGAACACCTCTTCGTTGAGTTCCCAGTCCAATGCTGTTATTCTTCTTCTGCTGAGAAAGTCCGCCACCTGGTTGCTGGTGCCCTCCAGATGTACTGCTGAGATTGAGAGGACCTCTCTTTCCGCCAATCTGAAGATCTGCTCTGCTAAGCCCTGTAGTGCCGGGTGTTTCGGTCCGCCCTGATGGCGGAGAAAGGCTACTGTCGTGGTATTGTCCGAAAATATCTTGACGTGCTTGTTCTTCACCCGAGGCCAGGCAACGAGTAGTACCTTCCAGACTGCAAGTAGCTCTCTGACGTTGGAGGACCTGTTGCTGTCCTCCCGACTCCATCGCCCCTGATAGTACTCTCCTCCGATATGTCCCCCCCAGCCATACAGACTTGCGTCCGTGGTTACTACGATCTCTGGGGACTGAATCCATGAGACACCTGTTTTTAGGTTTCTCGGGACGGTCCACCACAGCAGCGACCTTCTGACCTGGGGAATTAATTGTATCTTCTTGTCTAGTGAGTCTTGCCTTCTGTCCCAGGACGCTAGGACTGCCCGTTGTAGTCTGCGGGAGTGGAACTAACTCCATCTGACACAGGAGATACACGAAGTCATCAGCCCCAGAATCCTCATTGCGTCTCTGATCGCCACCCGGTTCTTTGAGAACTGGCGGATCTTCTTTGGTATGCTGGTCTGCTTTTCTTCTGGAAGATAGGACCTTCTTCTTTCCGAATGCAGCATGACCCCTAAAAATTTTATTCTGGGCTTGGGTATAAGATCTGATTTTGACCAATTTATTATCCAACCCAACCTTTGCAGTGTGGCGATCGAGGACTGACAGTCGACTCTGAGCTGGGTTGCTGAATCTGCTACGATCAGGAAGTCGTCTAAGTACGGTTCCACCGTGATGTTTTGGGCTCTTAGGTAGGCCACAACCTCAACTATTACCTTCGTGAAAACTCTTGGGGCGGATGCTAGGCCGAAGGGGAGGCAGCAAAACTGGTAGTGGTGAACCCTGCCCTCCTTTTCGACCGCAAACCTGAGATATTTTTGGTGGTCTGGGTGGATGGGGACATGGTAATATGCGCTTTTTAGATCTAACGTGCACATTACCACCGCTTCTCCCAGGAGCGGAATCGTGGATCTTATTGATTCCATCTTGAAGCTTTTGTATGATACCCACTTGTTTAAGGGCTTGAGATTTATTATGGTCCTGGTCTCCCCCGACGGTTTTTTTATCGCGAAGAGGCTCGAGTAGTGTCCCCTTCCCTCTTCTTGCGTGGGAACTGGTATGATTGCCTCCATTTCTAGGAGGTCCTGGATATCTAACTACATGGGGGAGGTCGGACAGAGTCGAGAGCTGGTCACTAGGAACGTGTTTGAGGGTAGGGAATCGAATTCTATCTTGTATCCGTGAGAAATTACTTGCAGTACCCAGGGGCTGGTGGTAACCTCTCACCATTCTTCCCTGAACCTGAGCAGTCGCCCCCTTACACTGGTGGCGTCATTTCTTCCGGGAGCTAGACCCTGGGCCGGAGAAGATGGTATCTCTGCTCCTATTTCTACCCTCACCCCCTTTGGGGTAGCTCCATCGACCTGACTTCCCCCTTCCCTCTGTAGTCCGTTCTCTGGTTGTAACGGGGTCTACGAAAGGGCTGATACCTCTTAAGTTTCTCTTCAGGGAACCCCTTTTTTTCATCTGACGCCTTCTCTAAGATATCGTCAAGCACAGGTCCGAAGACTCTACCTCCCGAGAAGGGAAATGAGCACAGTTTATTCTTTGACTGCATGTCACCCGACCAACTTTTAAGCCAGATAGCTCTTCTGGCTGTGTTGGACAATGATTGGGTTCTGGCCGTAAATCTAACGGACTCTGCTGAGGCGTCAGCCAATAACCCCGTGGCTAATTTTAGCAAGGGAAGGGATTTTAGAATAGTTTCCCTCGGAGCTCTATCTGACAAATGCTCCTCTAGATCATCTATCCATAGATGCATGGAGCGTGTCACTGATGTCGCGGCTATATTTGTCTTTATGACTGCCGCTGAACTTTCCCAGGCTCTCTTCAAGAGCCCGTCTGCCTTCCGATCTAGGGGCTCCTTTAGACTTGAGGAGTCCTCGAACGGAATGGCTGTCTTTTTTGATACCCTCGCTACTGGGATATCGATTTTAGGGACCTCTTCCCAGACCTTGACCTCTTCTGGGTCAAAACGGCAGGCGAAGCCTGAAGTCTCGGGGGATAGTCAATTTTCTCTCTGCTTCCTCCCATTTATCCAATATCATGGCCCGTACATGGGTATTTACTGGGAAGACCATTGATGTCTGGGAGCACAGCCCTCCGAACATCTCATCTTGTATCGAGAGGGTAGTCGGGGGTTCCTCTATCTGTACAGTCTGCCGGACTGCC
Source organism: Dendrobates tinctorius (assembly GCF_039654945.1). Classification (NCBI taxonomy): domain Eukaryota; kingdom Metazoa; phylum Chordata; class Amphibia; order Anura; family Dendrobatidae; genus Dendrobates; species Dendrobates tinctorius. Next base: position 22,960,526 of record NW_027361706.1, read on the forward strand.
CCTAATAGCTCATCCGTATCGCTGGATGCAAAGAGATACTTTCTTCCCCTCTCCGGGTGCTCTCTGATCTCCTCCTCTGCGTCTGATTCGGACAGGATGTCCTCAGAAGACGTGCCCGACTCCCTCTACCTCTTTCTGGATGCCTGAGGGTTCATCTGCGGGGCCTGGGACATGGCTCCGGATACCGAGGCCTGTACTTCCTCTCTAATTATTGCCCTCATGTTCGACATGAGCTTAGCCTGTTCTTCCCCCATTATGCGCTTTGTACATGTGTCGCAGAGGGTTTTTTTCCATGTGTCCTTTAGCTTCTTAGAGCAGACTGGACACTTCTTATCCTTCTTCTTCCTTTCTGAGGTGGAGGCTCCCGCCTGGAACACAAAGTACGTGTTCTGTGGGGTCTGTCTTACTGGGGCCCTGCCATGACCTCATATGAGGCTACTCACGTGACCCTGGCTCTCCGTTCCTGTCTCCGTCTTCGCCTGGTCCTCCATCTTTGATAGATAAGGTTCCTTGTGGCTATCTGCCTGCGGAGACACCAAAACGTGTAAGTGGCCGGGAGGTGGTATCCGGTTCTTACACCGTAGGGCCCTGCATACCGCTGTCTGCTCTCTCTCCTACCGCGCTGCCGATCCGCTCCACCGCCCAGAGTCTGCCCCCTCTCAGAGATGGTGCCGGCACTTCCTGAATGCCGGGCTGTCGCCTTAAATGACGCGACCGGAAGTGACGCCCGGGCCCGGTGACGCCACCGGAAGTGACGTCCAGGTCGGAAGTCCCGCCTGTCCTGGATGACGCGCGCGCGCCCTGCTGGTATGGGCGGAAGTAGCGCGCTTTGGTCCCAGGCCTGGCGCTGCAGCTCCTTACAGCGGGAAGGGGGCGAGGTGCGGCGATCGTCTGTCGGGGTCCGCTTGCGGGGCACGTGGAGTCCGTAGAGGCGGCCCCGATACCTACATCGGTGGTGGCAGTGGCGTCCGGGGGTCGAGAGCCTCCGTCGGGAAGAAGCGACCCCTTCTCCAGGAGCAGCGCTACACTGAAGGGGCTGAGGGACCCTATGCCGGGTTTCAGCTTGCAGAGTTTTCCAGGTAGGAAGGGAAAGGCTGGGCCCCCCGATCCTGACCCTCTGTGCGGAACGGCTGGATCTTCCTCTCGTCGTTCCCATCCGCAGTGGGACAGGAAAAACACTGTGGGATGGTAGGGGGAGGGTCCTTTTAAACTCGTGGTTTCCTGTCCCACTGCGGATGAGAAGGATGTCCTCCAAGTGTGCTGTCAGGTGGTGACCTTGAAAGATTATTTTTGTGGAAAATGTTTTATTTATTTTCATGGCTCTATGTTATAAACATCTGTGAAGCACTTGGAGGTTCAAAGTGCTCACCACACAACAAGATAAGTTCACTAAGGGGTCTAGTTTCCAAAATGGCGTCACTTGTTGGCGGTTTCCACTGTTTAGGCACATGAAGGGCTCTCCGAACGCAACATGGTGTCCGATCTCAATTCCAGTCAATTCTGCGTTGAAAAAGTCAAATGGAGCTCTTTCCCTTGCGAGCTCTGCCGTGCACCGAAAAAAGTGGTTTACCCCCACATATGGGGTAAAGGTGTATTCAGGAGAAATTGCGTAACAAATTTTGTGGTTCAATTTCTCTTTTAACACCTGTGAAAATAAAAAAAAATTGGTCCTGAAGTAATTTTTTTTCAAAAAAAAGTTAGATGTTAATTTTTTCCTTCCACATTGCTTCAGTTCCTGTGAAGCACGTAAGGGGTTAATAAACTTCCTGAATGTGCTTTTGAGCACCTTGAGGGGTCTAGTTTTTAGGACGGTGTCACTTATGCGTATTTTCTGCCATATAGGCCCCTCAAAATGACTTTAAAAGGAAATCTGTCACCCCTTTTTTCGAATATGAGCTGCCGGCACCGACATCAGGGGCTTATCTACAGCATTCTGTAATGCTGTATATAAGCCCCCGATGTAACCTGAAAGATAAGAAAAAAAGAGATTACACTCACCCGGGGGGCGCGGTCCGGTCCGACGCCTCCCATCTTCATACGATGCCGTCCTCTTCTTTCCTTTCTGTCATGGCTCCTGCGCAGGCGCACTGCTCTGCCCTGTTGAGGGCAGAGCAGAATACTGCAGTGCGCAGGCGCCGGACCTCTTAACTCTTTTTTCTTATCTTTCAGGTTACATCGGGGGTGACAGATTCCCTTTAAATATGATGTGGTCCCTAAAAAAATGGTTTTGTAAATTTTATTGTAAAATGAGAAATCGCTGGTCAACTTTTAACCCTTATAACTTCCTAACAAAAAAAATTTTGCTTCCAAAATTGTGCTGATGTAAAGAAGACATGTGGGAATTGTTATTTAATAAGAAATTTGTGTGACATATCTCTCTGATTTAAGGGCATAAAAATTTAAAGTTTGAAAATTGCAAAATTTTCGCCATATTTCCGTTTTCTTCATAAATAAATAAACGCAAGTCATATCGAAGAAATTTTACCACAAACATGTAGTACAACATGTCATGAAAAAACAATCTCAGATCCGTTAAGGCTATATGCAGAGACCGCTACGGTATTGCGAGACCGCTACGTCATCAAAGGTCATTGTCGCAAGGCATCGCAGGGAACGGGACTTGCCAGTAGCATTGCTGAGACCTGGGGACGCCGGAAGGCGAGAATGACACGATTTTTCATTTTTTTATTATTTTAAACTATATTTTTTTTACTACTGATGCCGTATAGGTAGCCTCAATAGCAAAAAGTTGGTCACACTAGTCAAACACTATGTTTGACAAGTGTGACCAACCTGTCAATCAGTTTTCCAAGCGATGCTACAGATCACTTGAAAAACGCTAGTATTCTGCAAGCTAATTACGCTTGCAAAACGCTAGTTTATCGCGGGAAATACGCATGTGGAATTCTAGCGTATTTTCTGCGGCAATGAGTTGCGGAATTCCCGCAGAAATTTCCACAGGAATTCTGGACGTGTGTGCACATAGCCTAAAGTGTTCCAGAGTTATAACCGCAAAGTGACAGTGGTCAGAATTGTAAAAAATTGGCCTGGTCATTAAGCTGCAAAATGGCTCTGTCACTAAGGGGTTAAATACTTTATTCTGCTTGGTCTTCTTCCAAAAATAACCAATGCAATTATTAGAAACACCACATGACAAACGGGAGATGTAAGAAAACGTCACGTTACCTATTAACTTCTTAATGATTCCGGCTGAGGCGCTGCCCATGCTGAAGCGCCCGCTATTCAGAATATTCATGGCAACCTGAAAAATACAGTTATCATTAATACGAGGGCAGAGCTTGTCAGAACATTATGGGTTGTGGGGTACCCAGCATGAAGTATAAACAGTGAAGGGAATGGAGGAAAGGATAGTCTGATAATTCATACAAATAAGGAAAGCTCCAAAAATTGCAAATTGATAAGAAGTATATTGCTGCTATATATGAGTTCTATTATCATTATTAAATGCAGCAACAACCCACCTTAAAACCTCCTCCAACTTCGCCGATGACGTTCTCAATAGGGATCTTTGTGTTCTCAAAATGGAGCTCACAGGCTGAAAGATAATTTAACATATGAGAAGAGGACCACGCAACATATTTACTGTACAACATTTAATGTAATTCGTATATCTGAACCTAATGGGCTTCTATTTACAGTGGCATTTAAAAGTTTGGGCACCCCTGGTCAAAATTACTGTTATTGTGACCAGTTAAGCAAGTTGAAGATGGAATGATCTCTAAAATGGCTAAAGTTAAAGATGACACATTTTCTCTGTATTTTAGGCCAAAAAAATTATATATTGTCATTTTTTACATTTTAAAAATTACAATACGGAAAATAGGCCAATGCAAAAGTTTGGGCACCCTGCATAGTTAGTACCTAGTAGCACTCCCTTTTAAAATATCACAGCTTGTAAACGCTTTTAGTAGCCAGCGAAGAGTCTTTCAATTCTTGTTTGATGGATTTTCATCCATTCTTCCTTGGAAAATTCTTCCATTTCTGTGAGATTCCTGGGTCGTCTTGCATGCACTGCTATTTTGAGGGCTAGCCACAGATTTTCAATGATGATCGAATCGGGGGACTGTGAGGGCCATTGGAAAACCTCTAGCTATCGCCTTTTGAGGTAGTCTATTGTGGATTTTGATGTGTGTGATCATTATCCATTTGTAGAAGCCATCCTGTTTTCAAATTCAGCTTTTTTACACATGGTGTTATGTTTGCATCTGTTTGCATCAAGAATTTGTTGAAATTTCATTGACTCCATTCTTCCCTCTACCTGTGAAATGTTCCCTGTGCCATTGTCTGCAACACAACTCCAAAGCATGATTGATCTATCCCCATGCTTATTGGTTGGAGAGATGTTCTTTTCCTGAAATTCTATGCAATTTTTTCTCTGCACATACCTTTGATTATTGCAACCAAAGAGTTTTATTTTAACTTCAACGATTCACAGGATTTGTTTCTAAAATGCATTGGGCTTGTTTAGATGTTCTTTTGCATACCTCTGATGCTAAATTTTATGGTGAGGTGCAGGAGAGGTTTTCTTCTGATGACTCTTCCATGAAGGCCATATTTGATAAGGTGTCTCTTAACAGTAGAACAATTACCACAACTACAGAATCTGCTAAATCTTTCTGAAGGTCTTTTGCAGTCAAGTGGGGGTTCTGATATGCCTATCTAGCAATCCTACAAGCAGCTCTCTCTGAAATTTTGCTTGGCCTTCCAGACCTTATCTTGACCTCCACTGTTCCTGTAAACTGCTATTTCTGAATTACATATTGAAATGAGGAAAGGACAACTTGAAAACTCTTTGCTATCTTCTTATAGCCTTCTCCTGCTTTGTGGGCCTCCACCATTTTCAGAGTGCTAGCCAGCTGCTTAAACGAACCCATGGTGGCTGTTTTTTCGCACAAGGTTAGAGGAGGCTATGTGTTTCTAAACCTGCGGAATCTGCATCAGCTGGCCTTTCCTAACATTGAGGGTGAACAAGCCATATCCCTTACAGGCTAATTAAGGTCTGAAACCTTGGTCAAAGTTATCTGAGCACACAAATCTCCAAAAGGTGCCCAAACTTTAGCATCGGACCATTTTTCTTTTTGTAATTTTTAAAAAGGTGAAAAAATTACAATGTGTATTACTTTTTAGCCTAAAAAACAAAACAAATGTGTCATCTTTAACTTTAGGCCTTTTAGAGATCATTTTATCTTCAACTTGCTTAACTGTTCACAATAACAGTAATTTTGACCAGGGGTGCCTAAACTTTTGCATGCCACTGTATATGAAAAGTAGACATGGATTTAAAACATTGTTTTTATCTCAAAATGCCATGCTAGCCATTTTTTCTGCCTAGTGGCAGCACCCCATGATTTCCTGTGTCCCCCAAACGAAGCAATAGAGAAACTGTTTTTACTTCGAAAAGTTTCCAAAATCTTTGCGGGACTTCTGTAAAAAAAAAAAAATTAACTTAAAAAGTGTCTTATGTAAAAAAAAAAAAAATTATTTTATGTATCGGACCCCCCCCCCCCTCCAGACATCGCACTGGTGAGCGAGGCTTGCGCTTACTGTTTGATCCTCTAATTCCGAGCTTATCTTCAGGCTTTCCATGAGAGACACCTCCGAAAGCTCGCTCCACAATAAAGGCTGAGATTTTATCCTTTGTGGCTCCATCTGCATCTACAACTTCTGTCCTTGCAAATACAGTAAAAATGTCAGCCAGGCCTCCGTTAGAGATCCAGATCTGTAGAGTGAATTCACATTTTAAAACCACAGCCACAATAAGAGGAATTAGAATTCCCCCTTAAAATTCACACAGCCAAAAATGGCAGCACTGTTAGCCTATTAGTGACCCATATAAGTGAACCCCATGAGGACAGACACCCTAGTTTACAAGGCCAATGTTTATGGGCCTGGCTGCACCCTGAATATAATGTGCAAAAAAAAATAATTATATTCGCGGTGCAGCCAGGCCCATTAACGTTGGCCATGTAAACTAGGGTGTCTGTCCTCATGGGGTGCTCTTATAGAGTGCTGGGCAGCCCACCTAATCTAATAGTATGAAAGTCATATATGGCACTCTTAGTTGGTGGGAGTGGTACACAAGTAGGGTATCCAGCCCGTATGCTATGTCGACAAAAAACTTGGCACTCGGATTGAAGTAAAGTGAAGTTCCTTTTATTATGAAATCAAAATGTATGTTGAATGTTTTCGGTCTTGATTCAGACCTGCATCAGAACTGATTGCTGAGGGTAGGAACCTCGGTGAAATCGCACATGTAGGTGCGACTAGAGAAGGAAGGTTAGTGAGAAGTAGGAGACTGCAGTATGACTGCAGACTCAGAATACACATTACATTTATATTTAAAAGGGTGGTCAGAAGGCCAAAGTCATTTTTATCCTAAATCCCTATCTATTTAGTGCCATAATCCTAAACTATTTTCTTATATACCTGCATTATAAAGTCTCTATCCTTCCCCAACCACACTAACTGCTTTTATTAACTTTTTTTTTTTTTACACTTCGTTTGAGAATCCCATAGCAAAAGGGATTCATACAATGGGATTCTCAACAAGCGTCCGTGAGTCATCAAAATGACACTCGTTTCAGGGACTGGACTACTTGCTGCACGCTGGGCAATGTGCACAATGACAGTGCATTCTGTTGCTGGCTCAGATCAGCAGTAACGAGTCGTTAACAGAGCGCAGTGTCTGAATGCTCTGCGTGCAGAGACCAATGACATCACTTGCGGGGTCGGCGGGGGTCTCTGCACACTGGGTATTCTGGCACCGCACTCTGTTGCTGGCTCATTACTTCGGATCTGAGCTGTCAACACAGTGAGCACTGTCATTGTGCACATCGTGCAGTGCACAGGGTCTAGACCCGACCCTGAAACAAGCGTTACTGAAAGTGCTTAATTTCAGAAAGGGGGCAGACTGCAGCTTCTGCCCCCAATGAAAAGTATCTCAGCATGCACTGGGATTGTCAAACGACTTGTCATCAAAAAGGAAGTGGAAAAAAAAGTAGTTAGAGAGTAGTTAGGGAATGGTGGGGAATTTTTAATGCAAGCATATTAGAAAATAATTTAGATGTGCACAGCAGAAATATAATCCTATGGTATAAATCCACCAATGTCAGCACAAACCATCTGTCCCATCCACAGGTATGTCTGCCTGCTGAATGGAATCTACCTCATATCCATTGATCTGTAGTCACATTTATTTATCTGTCTTTTGGTATGTCTCTGGCTTCCATTCCTTGCTGTGCAACTAGCAAAACATTTCTTGCCATCTGTTGTCCCTTACATTTATCCCATTGCCTTGTGTCCTGTCTCCATGCAGCTCCTCCCTCTGGTTCTCACCTGGTATCTTTCATGTGCAATTAAAAGGTAAATAAAACTGGATCAGTAGGTGTTTGCATGCCTCTTCTCCAGTGCCTCTTAAGTGCAGAGCAGAAATATACCAGAAATGTAACAGACGTGATCAGAGGGTAAGAGCTACAACTGTTTATAAACCTTGCTTACCTCTTTTCCCTTACTCTTACTATGCTTACCTATGCCCTTTCAGTTTTTGCCCGACTAATCCTTACTCTCCTTCGCTATCCCCAAACCCAGACACTCTCCAAACAAATTATCTCACCTTCCCTAACCACCTGACCTCATCTGCAGACCTGCTCCTCAACCTCACATCCCTCCTCCTAAAACAAAAAACAAGCCGCCACATTCCTTCTCCCACCTTCTCTCCCGCTCTCGACTTTTCCTCACAGCTGGCAACATATCTCCCAATACTGGACCTCCACAGATGATACCCATTACCAATTCTGCCTCCCATCACTCACAACCTACTAGAAAATACCACAATCCCCGTAACTTAAAACCCAATCCCTTTGACACCCACTCCACCGCTCCCTCTCTCCGGAGCGCTTTGGAACACCCGCTCTGCCTGCAATAAGCTTCACATCATCCACAACCTCTTCACCTCTCACAGTCTATCCTTCCTGAGCCTCACCAAAACATGGCTGACACCCTCCGACACGGCCTCACCAGCTGCGCTATGTTATGGTGGCCTTCACTTCATCCACACTCCTCACCCTGGCAATAGGCATGGTGGAGGAGTGGGTCTTCTTTCTAACACTTACAACCCACTCCCACCTCTACTCTCCCTCATCCGCCCTTGTTTTGAAGTACATTCTGTCCACATCTACTCTCCCTCCAACCTCCAAGTATCCATCATATACAGCCCCCCAGGCCTGGCCACTGCCTTTATTGACCACTTCTCCGCCTGGCTTCTACAATTTCACTATGCGGACACTGCTACCATCATTGTGGGCGACTTCAACATCCCCATCGACACCTACCAGTCTGCAACCTTCAAACTCCTGTCACTCACTTCATCCTTTGATCTTATTTAGTGGTCCTCCTCAGCCACCCACACAGACTGACATACATTAGACCTTATCTTCACCCGCTTCTGCTCTCTCTCTCACCATCTCACCCCCATCTGTCCACCTATTCAATTTCTCATCGCTGAATAGATGGTGCTAGAAACTAGCACCTCCTGCAGAAACCTCACACACTTAAGACATTCACACGTTCTCTGACTCTATTCTACTGCTGTCCTCCATATCTTCATTACACAACATAAACAGCGCCACAGTTTTCTACAACGCCACTCTCTCATCAGCTTAGACATTGTTGCCCCTCTCATGCATGGCATAGTGCGACGGAGTAACAAACAACCCTGGCACAATCACCTCACCAAAAAGCTTCGGCAAGTGTCCATGGTTGCAGAGAGGAGCTGGAAGAAGATGCACTCACAGGAAGACCTTCCCTACATTCAAAAAAGTCACTTTCACATAAAAGTCGACCCTCACCTCTGCTACACGAGACTACTTCACCACCCTGGTATCTTCGTTATTCCACAACACCAAACATATATTTAATACTTAACTCCCTCCTCCTCAACCCCCTCATTTATATATTATGCTTTGCTTATATAGCGCTATTTTATTCCGCAACTCTTTACACACATTATCATAACTGTCCCTATCAGTATGTCTTTGTGGGAAGAAACCGGAGAAAACATACAAACTCCTTGCAGATGTGGTCCTCGGTTTGATTTGAACCCAGCTCCCAAGTGCTGCAAGGCTGCAGTGCTAACCACTGAGCCACCGTGCTGCCCTATCTCTGCAGGAGACTACCACATATTTCAAAAATAAGATATACCAAACAAGGCAAGCCTTTTTTTCTCATCCACCATAATACCTATGTATAAAAGATCACTGCAACTCCCCCATAACCTTCCTCCTCACCATCACTGAAGGAGAGCTCACACATCTCCTCTCCAAATCACATCTCACTACTTGTGAACTTGACCCCTTCCCAATCCACCACCTCCCCAACTTCTCCACCAAGCTTATCCTGGCCCTAACCCATCTCTTCACCCAATCGTTAAAATCTGGTACCTTCCCTTCAAGCATGCAATGATCAAACCTATCTTAAAGTAGCCATCCCTCAACCCAACCTCTACGTCTAGCCATTGACCCATATCGCTGCTTCCGGTCGCTTCCAAAAACCTCAAAAAAGCAAGCACATGCTTCATCCCATTCTAATGAAGAATATGTTTTACTCAGCTCTGCAGCAATTATTCCATGATGTGGACAGTTTACCATTCTCAATTGGGTAAAAGATCCTCTTTAATAGAAATAATTTCTTTCTCGCTTCATTGGGGGACACAGGTTACCATGGGTGTATGCTGCTGTCGCTAGGAGGCTGGCACTAGGCAAATAAGAAAAAGTTAGCTCCTCCCCAGCAGTATACACCTACCGACAGGCCCAAATTACCTCAGTTTTTGCTTAGTGTCTGAAGGAGGCGGACCTGGATCTAACACCAGATCCGCAGTATTTTTTCCTTACAGGTTTTTCCCACATTTAAGCGACCGAGAGAGCAGTGTGGTGTCACCCACATCGCCCACTCTCGGGCCCGCTGGCAGGACTTTGTCCCCTGTCCCCCGTTGGGGTGTTTCAGGGCGACTATCGGTGGCCAGTCCTTGCCTATTCCCCTCCTCACCCCTCTCCTCGGAGAGGACTGAGAGGAAGACTGTGGTCACCGGTGGTGGCCTTCCCCCTTATTCTTAAGGGGTGACACAGTCTTCTGCGCCGTCGGGACACTGTGCGGGAAGGAGGATTTTTTTCCCCAGGTCCCGCTCCTTCCTGAGGGCTCATGATGCCATCCTCAGCTATGAAAAGGAGACAGATTCAAGAAACAGGTAGTAGGCCGGCCACCCCACCCCCCGACACCGCTAAGCCCCTGCAGCCACCAGTTTGCCATGGCAGTCCCTGCTTCTCCTCTACTCAAGATTCAAATTCCGTGCTATTTTTCACATTGTCGGACAGCGCGCGCTTTTTTTCTTACAGCCCTCTTCCTCCGGGCTGTTCTCCGGTTAGGCCATGCCCCCTCCGGCTCTCCCACTATCAACGGCCTCTTCTCCCCTGCTCGGGCATGCCTCCTTGCTAGCGTCAGCCAACCGGCGCCTTCCTTTCATTTTCCAGCGCCGGGCACTCCCCCCTGCCTGTTCCTAGGTCCCAACTCTCACATTGCATTCATAGCACGCTGGTCACGCCTCCACAGGCGGACCAGCCTATCAGGACGTCGCTTTCAATTTCTTCGGCCGGCCACGCCCCCTTCCTTTTGGCGCTCTAGGCCTGACTGGCCAATTACTAGGGGTGCCTAGGTTGTTAACCCCACCCTCCGTCCTGCTTTTCTCGTGGCTCAGAGTGCACAGCCTCCATCTTGCACTCCTGCAGCGTTTTTTTCTCTCTGGGACCTCAGATACCAGCCTCATCTGTGATCCGGCGGGGGACTCGGCTACCTGCGCTACTGCTGATGCATCGCTGGGTGTCTGGTAGGCTCTGCTTTCCTTACCCTGACGTCTGTTAGCTTCCCTCAGCAGTGTCACCTCCATAGCGTTCTGCTGCAGTATTCACAGACTCTACTTATGCCCAATTCTGCAGGGGCCTCTGGCTACATCCCTACGGTAGTTCACTATGCTTGTGCCCGCTGTAAGAGAAAGTGGGCTTCAGGTCAGCCGTCCCCTTTCTGCTCGTCCTGCAGTCCATCCACCATGTCGGAGCCTCAGGACTCCTAACGCCCGGGATGAGAGCACTCCCCCACCCCCTGAGTGGGCCGTTGCCATGTCCCAGTCGGTTTCAGGTCTGACCGTTGCCATGTCTCAGTCGGTTTCCGAACACCTCTCACGGTGATTCACACGCACCTGACCATGACCTTCCCAGAGGCAGATCAGAAGAAAGGACTAGGAAGCGGACTCTGTCTAGCTCCTCCTCAGATTCGGCAGCACCAAAGGTGCCTCTCTCTGCCCGTTCCCCCTCCTCGGAGGCGGATGTCGGGTCAGACGTAGCCTTTCTGTCAGAGTCTGACTGACGCAGATCACACCTCTAGAACGCAGGACATGGTAGATAGCCTTATTTCGGCTATTGTGCAAACGCTCGAAATAAAGAAGGAAAATGCTACTGCTCAGGACCAATCCGTTTCATTCAAACGGGTAAAACGTCCTTCCAAGCTTTTTCCCAATCACAACGAGTTTGACATCACTACCTCTAGACACTGGGAAAACCCCGGAAAACGCTTCCCAGGAAGAAAACATCTGGACATCCTTTACCCCTTTAGTCCTGACCTCGTCAGCAAGTGGTCAATCTCCTAAGGTGGACCCGCCGGTTTCACGTTTAGCATCTCAAACAGTCCTGTCCATTCCCAATGCGGCATCCCTCAAGGACGCTACGGACAGACAGATTGAGGCCTTAGCCAAATCAGCCTTTGAGGCATCAGGCACTTCCTTTTGCCCTAACTTTGCCTCCTCATGGGTGGCGAAAGCAATATCTGCCTGGGCCAAGATACTCGGTCGAGGCATTGTGGCAGCAGCTCCCACAGAGGAGCAAGCAGATTTGGCAGATCAAATTGCCCATGCTGGTAGATACTTGTTGAATGCCTCCCTGGATGCTGCTGCTTGCTCAGCAACAGCAAACAGCAACATTATCGATATTCGCCGCATCCTCTGGCTGAAGGCGTGGAACGCAGATCCGGCTTTCAAAAAATCCCTCACTGGCCTACCTTTCTAAGGCGCCAGACTCTTTGGGGCCAAGCTAGACCAGATTATTTCGGATGCCACCAGAGGCAAAAGTACTTCTCTGCCCCAATCCAGCCCAAGATGCACCTTCAACAGAAAGGGCCCTCAGCCTTTTTGGCCCTTTCGACCCTTCTCTTCCTCAGGCGGATCCTCTCAACAGGACCGTCCCTCCGCTCAGGGAGAAAGAAGGAAACCTTCCTTCAAACCTGCCCCTCGCTGGAGGTCTAGGAGCCGCCCTACTAAGCCCTCCGGTTCTCGCGGCCACAGATTTTCCTCTAAATGACGGGTTACCCCCACCTGGGAATCTTTCCAGGGTGGGAGGCAGGCTTCTTCTTTTCAAAGAAACTTGGTTGGCGGCGGTCGATGACGCCTGGGTCAGGGAGGTTGTCACATCAGGCTACAAAATAGAATTTTCTGCCCCCAAAAGGACGTTTCTTCCTTTCTCACCCCCCAAAACAGCCCTCTCATGCCCCAGGGCTTTCCCAAGCTGTCTCTTCTCTCCTAAACTCAGGAGTGATCGTACCCATTCCTTGGCATGAACGGTTTTCCGGGTTTTACTCAAACCTTCGACCGATCTTGGACCTCAAGCAGTTGAACCGTCACCTTAGAGTTCGCCACTTTCGAATGGAGTCCTTGCGCTCGGTGATCGCCTCCATAGAACCGGGGGAATACCTTTGCTCTGTGGACATTCAGGACGCTTACTTGCACGTTCCTGTTTGTGTGCAGCATCAGAAGTTCCTCAGATTTGCCATACAGTAGTGCCATTACTAGTTCACAGCTCTCCCATTCGGTCTTGCGTCCGCCCCCAGAGTCTTCACGAAGATCATGGCGGAGGGGTCATGACCATCCTTCGTTCAAAGGGGATTCCTATAATCCCTTATCTCGACGATCTCCTGATCAAGGGTCCATCTTGCCGAGACTGCGATCACAGCCTCCAGATCACTCTGGACACCTCGGCTGGATAGTCAACAAAGAGAAGTCGACCCTGATCCCTTCTTAGCGTCTCGTATTCCTGGGCATGGAATTCGACACCAGCCAAGCTCGAGTCTTCCTTCCAAAGAAGAAAATTTCTTCCCTCCGACAGGAGATCAAAGCCCTAAAGCGCCCGGTCCCTCTTCCTATTCGGCTCTGCATGAGAGTCCTAGGGAAGATGATTGCTTCCTTCGAAGAAGTGCCTTATGCCCAGTTTCACTCAGGCTCTCTCCAGTTGGCCCTCCTGGCTGCTTGGGACAAGACAACTTTCTCCCTGGACCATCCAGTGCTTCTGCCTCTCAAGGTGAGGCAATCCCTAACCTGGTAGACGCTTCCAACCTCGATTCTACGCGGGAGATCCTTCCTTCCCATTCGATGGCAGGTCATCACCACCGATGCCAGTCTCCTGGGTTGGGAATCTGTTTTTCTCCACCTCTCGGCGCAGGGCCGCGGAGATGCTCAGGAAGCTCTCCTACCAATCAATCTTTTGGAGATCAGGGCAATCTTTCATCCGCTGGCAGTCCACCCTCGCGGGGAAGCCGGTCCGCATCCAGTCGGACAATGCCACGGCCGTGGCGTACATAAACCAAAAAGACGGAACTCGCAGCAAGCAGATCATGCTGGAGGTGGCAAAGACTCTGCGTTGGGCAGAAAGCCATGATCCCCCATATCAGCCGTACACATTCCAGGAGTGGACAACTGGGAAGCCGATTTCCTGAGCTGTCAGGGGCTCGAGTCAGGCGAGTGGTCTCTCAATCCCGACGTCTTCCACCAAATTTGTCTGAGGTGGGGCGTTCCAGATGTCGACTTCATGGCATCTCGAACAAACCACAAGGTTCCCCTGTACGTAACCAGGTCTCGGGATCCGATGGCCATCGGTTGCGACGCTCTTGTGTTCCCGTGGTCCCAGTTTCGCATGCCTCATCTGTTCCCACCTCTTCCCCTGATCCCAAGAATCTTCAAAAAGATAAAAGCAGAAGGGGTTCCCGTTCTGTTAGTGGCCCCAGATTGGCCACAAAGGGCCTGGTATGCGGAGCTAGTAAACATGCTCTCGGACGTTCCCTGGAGGCTTCCAGACCGCCTGGATCTTCTATCGCAGGGGCCCCTCTTCCACCCGAATTCTCCATCTCTGAATTTAATGGCATGGTCGTTAAGGCCGCGGTCCTGAGAGATGCAGGTTTTTCCCACAAAGTCATCCAGACCATGATTAAGGCAAGGAAGCCGGCGTCAACTAGCATCTATCACAGATGTTGGAAAGCCTTTTTTTTTTTTTGGTGTGAGGACAACAGTGTGTTTCCTATGACTTTCTCTTCCCTCCGTTCTGGGTTTTCTGCAGTAGGGTCTCGACTCCGGCCTTTCCCTCAGTACCTTAAAGGGTCAAGTGTCCGCTCTAGCTATCCTCTTTCAAAGAGATCTGGCTTCTCTTCCCCAGGTGAAGATTTTCTTCAGGGCGTCGCTCACATAACGCCTCCTTACCAGTCTCCTGTCGATCCATGGGATTTGAATCTTGTTTTGAGCTCCCTCCAGCGTGCGCCTTTCGAGCCGATCCAAGATATTTCTCTTACCCTCCTCTCGTGGAAGGTCGCCTTCCTGATCGCTTTCACTCCGGGGGTGAGGGCTGTAGGAGCTTCCTGGGCCGTTCGTCACCAGGCTTCGGCTTTGCAAGTTTGCAAGGCCGTTACCTGGTCATCACTCCATACCTTCGTGAGGTTCTACAAGGTTGATACTCACGCCTCTGCTGATACAGGCTTGGGCAGGAAGATACTGCAGGCGGCGTTCTCACACCGGCCGACCTAAGTTTCCTTCTCTCAGCATTTCTTTCCCACCCTTGGGACTGCTTTTAGACGTTCCATGGTAACCTGTGTCCTCCAATGAAGTGAGAAAGAAAGGGGGATTTTTGGTACTTACCGTAAAATCTCTTTCTTGGAGCCTTCATCGGGGGACACAGCACCCTCCCTTAATGTTGTACCGTGTTGGCCAATGTGCCTTTGTTTGGTTGGTACATAGGTTGAGTTCTTACGGTTGAGTTTCTTATAGTAGCTCCTTATACTGCTTTGGCACCAACTGAGGTAATTTGGGCCTGTTGGTAGGTGTATACTGCTGGGGAGGAGCTAACTTTTTCTTATTTGCATAGTGTCAGCCTCCGAGCGACAGCAGCATACACCCATGGTAATCTGTGTTCTCCAATGAAGGCTCCAAGAAAGAGATTTTACGGTGAGTACCAAAAATCCCCTTTTGCGTCATAAATGTAATCTTTCAGAATCCAGATATTGCAGGTACGGCCTGTTTCACACTTCTGTTCTTGACCATCAGTCAAAATCCGCCGTTTTTTAAAAAAAAAAACGGATCCGCCATTTTTTTGGCGGATCCGTTTTTTTCCCCATTGAGTTGCATTACCGACGGATCTTGACGGACAGGGCTGTGGAGTCGGTAAGCCACAGTTGCGACTCCGACTCCTGGATTTTATCAGGCTCCGACTCCGACTCCTTCATAAATGGCCAATTCATAACAACAAATTTACTGTTGTAAAATATTAAACATTGTGCTTATTCAGTTTCTCACCATCATATAAGTAATCAGACCACTTAGAGCAAAAACTACATTTATTAGAATACAATTAGAATATAGCAAATAACTTTTATAAACTTTTCTAAACTGTAAGTAAATATGCAATAAACACTTTTATGCAGTTAATAAGAAGAAATCTATAAATTTGTTCTCAGAAAAAGTATTGCCTCTGTCAGATCCTCCTTCATGGATGCCCTCAAATCTGATCTAATTATTTTGAGAGCAGAGAACAACCTCTCTACATTAACTTGTGCTGGTGGCAAAGCAGTAACCACTCGGGCAACATCTCTGACAATGTCAGGATACAGAGGAATCGCTTGTTGCACTGTTATTTTTGATGAACGGTCAAATTTCTCAATTTCTTTTAGTGCACATGAAAAATTCTGCTGAAATGTACTGGCTGTGTTCCTTGATGGGGATGACTCTTCTTCTATGCGGGAACGCTTTGCACGGTCCTTGTGATCCAAATATTTTTCGAAATTAAATTCTTCATCAGTTGATGATGAGGGTGAAGATGTGGCAGGACGACCAAATTCTTCTTGTTCCTCCTGACTGTTCTGCAACCCTTTCATCCTTACTGCTATTTCAAAGAGAGCTTCTTTTCCTTTACTTAGCTGTTGATCATCTAGAAGAATCCGATGCATTGGGTCTACATAAACAGCTGCCAAAAGAATGTTATTTTGTAATAGTAGCTCCTCTCTCCGTTTCATTGATGTAGCAATGCCACTTGCAATTAACCCTCCTCTTTGGGACAGGCGAAACATCAGGTTCTTCCACTCCTTTAAGAAAATACCTGGAGTTAAGTCCTCTGCTTGTAATTTTTTAGTCACTGTAAATGGGTGCTCTAGCAATTTTTCCAGCTCAGTCACCTGATTCCACTGACTTTCATTTAGCGTCAGTTGAGGGTTAGCCATGTCTACAAGAAAGGTTTTCAGTTCAACCAAGCGCTGAATCATTAAGTAAGTACTGCCCCATCGTGTGGCTTGATTGCCCCTTTTCCAGCACGTCTCTTCAAAATTGAGTCAACTTTAGGGGTTCTGGCAACAGTAGCCAATTTTCTCACCTTGCCAATCAGTGCAGCAGCATGTCCTTCTTGCAGACTGTCTCTTATAGCCAGCTGTAGCGTATGCACAACACAGCGCATGTGATGAATGAAAGAACATATTGACACAGTTTCAACAAGATCATCTAAACTATCATGTTGCTGTTCATCTGAAGCAACTTCAGTTTGCTCCTCAGTTACAATACTGTGTTCCTCTATTTCAAACATTTCTGTGTCTGTGGACCCAGAATGTTCTTCTAGCTGCTGGTCACCATCATTACTCTCATTCATTAGCTTAATAGTACTTATCATATTTGAAGCATTGTCAGTTACGACAGAAAGAACTTGCTCTTTTTTAAGTTCATAGTCTTGCAGAACCTTTTCCACCAAGACCTGGAGAAACTCACTGGTGTGATGAGCTTTGGTGTCTTTTACTGCCAATGTCTTGGTAACTATTTCATTTTTGTCACAAACAAATCGGACATTGATGGCAAAATAGTTCACTCTGTGACGTGTGCAGGCATCCATTTTAAGAAACAGAAAGCGTCCCTTGATAGTTTTTTTAAGTTCTTCCTTTTGTTTAAAAGCTTCTTCGATTACTAATTTTCTAATACTCACTCTCTCCAGAGAAACACCAAGCTTGCGGGCCATTTCCCCGTTCAGACACATAAAAGCTGGTCGTGAAAATAATGAAATAGGCACACTATCCTTTACAACAAGCTCTAGGATCTGTTTTTTAAATGTATCTACTGTCATTGTCACAGTAACTTTGTCACTGACAAAATATCTTGCAACTGATGGCTGCAAAGTTCTCTGCTCCTTTGTTTGGCTGGAAGAGCTGGGCACTGGTTCATTGGTTTGGATGCAGTCTCTCTCATTCACTGCTTTCAGTACTTCTGGATGAAAGTGCTGTAAATGTCTCTTTAGATTAGAAGCTCTGGTAGGAGCATTTTTATCTTTGCCTGAATATGCACTCATCTTGGCTTCACAGCATTTGTTTTCGTCTGGATCATTTGTCATACACTGACAGACATAATGTTTTCTATCTTGAGTGATGGTGAAATGTTCAAATACAGCTGATTTAATGTGATGCTTCTTTGACATTCTCAGGTTTTTAATTCTGCATTCACAATCCAAATGACAATTGTTTTTCCTAAAAACAATTGTACAAAATTATTGCCAGGTCGTACAACTGATATAGTGGTCAGTAATACTGTTATTATTCCTCATGTACTCACAGTTAACTGATGCAAAGTTTGTTGAAAGGATAATACTTCTTACAGTCTTCCTCTTCTGAGTAGCAAGCAGCTGTGAGATGCTTGGAAGACGCACACCTAGTATGATCTAGTCGAGGAGCTTTACTACTAAGAATTTGCAAAAAAAATTTCACTTTCAGTTTCATACATTGTAAGTAGGGGGGTTGGGGCAGCATGAGGTTAACCAAGTATAAGATTATAGGGGCAGTGGAGAACAGTGACACACAAGAAGTAAGAAATGTCTCCATCTCCAGCAGAACTGCTTATCACTGTTGTTCATAGTTTGATAGAACATATATATTTGAGTAACATTTATAAAATTCATATGAAAGTTCAATTATGAAATATTAATGCATATTTTTTAAAGCTGGAGTCGGTACATTTCTACCGACTCCAACCAAAACTAACTCTGACTCCACGACTCCGACTCCACAGCCCTGTTGACGGATGGCCATCTGTTGGATGCGCCAAATTTTTTGCGTCCGCCGACATGCCTGGACGGACAATGCAACGTTTTTTTTGCTGCAGGATCCGCATTTTACAGTGCGCGCCCGGAGGAAGGAAGTCAGCCGGAAATTTAACCCTGAAATCCTTTCTGGCGGACGGAAAAAATTCTCTCTCGGCGGATTTTAACTGACAACAAAAAAACTGAAGTGTGAAACAGGCCTAATGTATATGGTATTGATCATGACTCTTGTTGTTTGAAGCCTAACCTGTATTGTGTATTAGTCAATGGTTATTAGCCCATACAATTTTACCTTTGAACCATTGAGGATGTAATGTTTTCCATCATCACTTAATGTGGCTCTGGATTTTATTGAAGCAGCATCACTCCCACTGGACAGGAAAAAAAATATTCATATTAGGACTTTTTTTTTTTTTTTTTTACAGAGATTTAAAGCCTGTGGCACTCAATGACAATACATGTCAATCTATGGCTCATCTGCTATTGGAATAGAAAGCGTTGATCATAGCTATAAAACAGTTAAAGTCATACTATTTTAGTATTTTATCCTTAAAATATATGTTTCCAAATAGAAATAACGGAAAAATCTATTGCAAAGCAATCTTATAATAGAGCAGTATATTGGTCTGGATATCACAGTCACGGCCATTAGTCTGTAAGAACAATACTGTAGTAAAGAGTTAGGGTACCGTTACACTTAATGATGCACCAGCGATCCCGACAACGATACGACCTTGTCAGGATCGCTGGTGCATCGCTACATGATCGCTGGTGAGCTGCCAAACAGGCAGCTTCACCAGCGATCAGCACCAGCGAAGACGCTGGTATCTAAGGTAAATATCGGGTTACTAAGCGGCGCGCGTCACTTAGTTACCCGATGTGTACCTTAGAAACCTGCGTGCTCGCGCCGGGAGCTGCGAGCACGCAGGTTTGTAAGGTACACATCGGGTAAATAAGTGACGCGCGCCACTTAGCAACCCGATATTTACCTTAGATACCAGCTCCCAGCGCCTGCTTAGGGCGCTGGGAGCCTCGCTGATCGTTGGCTCCCGCTGCCACACGCAGCGATGCGCGCTGGTCAGCGGGAGAGCACCGATCAAAAAAATGGCCCAGGACAATAGTGCACAATCAGCGATACCCGGCGGGGGGGCCGATCGCTGATAACCATCACACACAGCGATCTCACTGGCGAGATCGCTGTGGCGTCACAAAATCAGTGATCTCCCCAGCCCAAGCTGAAACTATCTTACATGTACTAACGAAGTCCTCGCTGTTTATAAGCTTCAACTTTTCTTGCCAAAAAACAGTAGCCAATATCCCACAAGAGTATAACCATATTATACTTCTACGCAATGTGCCACTTCTGTTAATGACCAATTCCATGGCCTTGATTTAGATCTCAAGATTTTTTTATGGGACATACATTATCGTAAAAAAAAAAGGGGTGATCATATTGCCTGTACAGGACAAGCTACAGTGGGGGAAAAAAAGTATTTAGTCAGTCAGCAATAGTGTAAGTTCCACCACTTAAAAAGATGAGAGGCGTCTGTAATTTACATCATAGGTAGACCTCAACTATGGGAGACAAACTGAGAAAAAAAAAATCCAGAAAATCACATTGTCTGTTTTTTTTTTCATTTTATTTGCATATTATGGTGGAAAATAAGTATTTGGTCAGAAACAAAATTTCATCTCAATACTTTGTGATATATCCTTTGTTGGCAATGACAGAGGTCAAACGTTTTCTGTAAGTCTTCACAAGGTTGCCACACACTGTTGTTGGTATGTTGGCCCATTCCTCCATGCAGATCTCCTCTAGAGCAGTGATGTTTTTGGCTTTTCGCTTGGCAACACGGACTTTCAACTCCCTCCAAAGGTTTTCTATAGGGCTGAGATCTGGAGACTGGCTAGGCCACTCCAGGACCTTGAAATGCTTCTTACGAAGCCACTCCTTCGTTGCCCTGGCGGTGTGCTTTGGATCATTGTCATGTTGAAAGACCCAGCCACGTTTCATCTTCAATGCCCTTGCTGATGGAAGGAGGTTTGCACTCAAAATCTCACGATACATGGCCCCATTCATTCTTTCATGTACCCGGATCAGTCGTCCTGGCCCCTTTGCAGAGAAACAGCCCCAAAGCATGATGTTTCCACCACCATGCTTTACAGTAGGTATGGTGTTTGATGGATGCAACTCAGTATTCTTTTTCCTCCAAACACGACAAGTTGTGTTTCTACCAAACAGTTCCAGTTTGGTTTCATCAGACCATAGGACATTCTCCCAAAACTCCTCTGGATCATCCAAATGCTCTCTAGCAAACTTCAGACGGGCCCGGACATGTACAGGCTTAAGCAGTGGGACACGTCTGGCACTGCAGGATCTGAGTCCATGGTGGCGTAGTGTGTTACTTATGGTAGGCCTTGTTACATTGGTCCCAGCTCTCTGCAGTTCTTTCACTAGGTCCCCCCGCGTGGTTCTGGGATTTTTGCTCACTGTTCTTGTGATCATTCTGACCCCACGGGGTGGGATTTTGCTTGGAGCACCAGATCGAGGGAGATTATCAGTGGTCTTGTATGTCTTCCATTTTCTAATTATTGCTCCCACAGTTGATTTCTTCACTCCAAGCTGGTTGGCTATTGCAGATTCAGTCTTCCCAGCCTGGTGCAGGGCTACAATTTTGTTTCTGGTGTCCTTTGACAGCTCTTTGGTCTTCACCATAGTGGAGTTTGGAGTCAGACTGTTTGAGGGTGTGCACAGGTGTCTTTTTATACTGATAACAAGTTTAAACAGGTGCCATTACTACAGGTAATGAGTGGAGGAAAGAGGAGACTCTTAAAGAAGAAGTTACAGGTCTGTGAGAGCCAGAAATCTTGATTGCTTGTTTCTGACCAAATACTTATTTTCCACCATAATATGCAAATAAAATGAAAAAAAAACAGACAATGTGATTTTCTGGATTTTTTTTTCTCAGTTTGTCTCCCATAGTTGAGGTCTACCTATGATGTAAATTACAGACGCCTCTCATCTTTTTAAGTGGTGGAACTTGCACTATTGCTGACTGACTAAATACTTTTTTTCCCCACTGTATAAGGTCTCACTGTAATGTAAACGGGTAGATTAAAGGAACCAATTATGTATATATCACATACATATACACACAAAGTTTTCCTACATTATAAAGTTATGATTTTCTTCGTAATACACTATCATTTTCTTTTGCTTCCTTCTCTCGCAAAAAAACATACTGAAAGTGCTCTTTTGACTGCTTAGGACATGCTCCTTTATAGGCTGCCTTGAACAGCTGCTGTAGCAAGAATTGGTACTTAAAACAATATTTACAAACAAAACACTTCCCTGTCTGAGCATGGGGAGGACAGCATAGGCGCTCACATAGGGAGAGTGCTTAGGAATAGTATTTTGATTCTTGCTGGAGAAGCAGTTCATAGCAGCTTCTAAAGGAAAATGAACTATGTAGTTATTATAACAGCATTTTCAGTATAGTGTTTGATAGCAGATAAAGGAAAATAGGTAATGAAGTATATAAGATTCATAACTTGGCAAAAGTTGATTAATAATAATGATGACAATAATACGTTTATTTACTTTACAAAAAATGGTCTGTAACAAATGCTTGACCTTGAGGCATAACATGTACACCCCCAGACATGTGGAACGTACCCTCTGGGCTTGAGAAAGTCCTACATCACATCCACTATTCCAGATGGGCCAATCAAGCCCCCATTGTTACAAAAACATTTTAATCCCTTACTGCCATCGTACGTTATAGTACGTCTGATGACAGTATCCCCCGCTTTGATGTGGGCTCCAGCGGTGAGCCCACCTTAAAGCCGGGACTTGCCAGCTGTTTTGAACAGCTGACATGCGCCCGCAATAGCTGCGGGCGGAATCGCGATAGGCCTGCAGCTATTAACTAGTTAAATGCCACTGTCAAACTGACAGCGGCATTTAACAAGCGCTTCTGGCTATCCAGCTGGAAATACACACACCGGTGACCTGCGTCACGTAATCGCGGGTCACCGGTGTGTCAGCATGACAACCAGAGGTCTTCTAGAGACCTCTATGGTTGTCGATGCCAGACTGCTATGAGCGCCACCCGGTGGTCGGCGCTCATAGCAAGTCTGTAATTCTGCTACATACAGGCGATCTGAGCATCGCCTCTATGTAGCAAAGCCGATCGGGCTATGGCAGCTTCTAGCCTCCCATGGAGGCTACTGAAGCATGCTAAAAGCTAAAAGAAAAATAGCTTTAAAAATATTAAAAAAAAAAAATGTAAGTTCAAATCCTTTCTCCCCTCTCAAAATAAAACAAAAAAAAAATTAAACATACACATATTTGGTACCGCCGAGTTCAGAATCGACCGATCTATCAACAAATAAAAGGATTGACCTGATCGCTAAACGGCTTAGTGAGAAAAAAAAAGTCAAAACGCTAGAATTTGTTTGTTTCTGGTCGCCGCAACATTGCATTAAAAAAAATCAAAAAATAGTATCTGCACCAAAAAGATATACAAAAAAAAAAAAAGTCAGCTCGGCGAGCAAAATACCCGAGGTCACGAAGAACGGAGACACTACGGGTATGGGAAAATGGTGCAATTTACTTTATTTTTTTCTAGCAAAGTTTGGATTTTTTTTTTCACCACTTAAGATAAAAAAGAACCTAGACATGTTTGGTGTCTATGAACTCGTAATGACCTGGAGAATCATAATGGCAGGTCATTTTTACCATTTAGTGAACCTAGCAAAAAAAAAAAAAAAAAAAAAAGGCCAAACAAAAAACAAGTGTGGGATTGCACTTTTTTTTGCAATTTCACCACAATTGGAATTTTTTTCCCATTTTCTAGTACATCACATGGTAAAAACCAATGATGTCGTTCAAAAGTACAACTTGTCCCGCAAAAAATAAGCCCTCACATGGCCATATTGATGGAAAAATTAAAAAAAAGTTATGGCTCTGGGAAGCAGGGCTGTGGAGTCGGTAAGCTAAACCTGCGACTCCGACTCCTACTCCTCAATTTCCCTTACACTGACTCCGACTCCAACTCCCACATATATTGCTTATTTTTAAGTGAAAAATTTATTGTAGTACAATGTGAACATCAGACATTTAATCATTTTTATGATCCAATAATCAAGATATTTAGATAGAACATAATATATATTTATTGGAATACAACTTTAGAACACAAAAAACTGTAATAAATTGTAAATATGTAATACACTATGTAATATCGATTACATATATACAGTACAGACCAAAAGTTTGGACACACCTTCTCATTCAAAGAGTTTTCTTTTATTTCATGACTATGAAAATTGTAGATTCATTCTGAAGGCATCAAAACTATGAATTAACACATGTGGAATTATATAATTAACAAAAAAGTGTGAAACAACTGAAAATATGTCTTATATTCTAGGTTCTTCAAAGTAGCCACCTTTTGCTTTGATTACTGCTTTGCGCACTCTTGGCTTTCTCTTGATGAGCTTCAAGAGGTAGTCACCGGAAATGGTCTTCCAACAGTCTTGAAGGAGTTCCCAGAGATGCTTAGCACTTGTTGGCCCTTTTGCCTTCACTCTGCGGTCCAGCTCACCCCAAACCATCTCGATTGGGTTCAGGTCTGGTGACTGTGGAGAACAGGTCATCTGTCGAAGCACCCCGTCACTCTCCTTCTTGGTCAAATAGCCTGGAGGTGTGTTTGGGGTCATTGTCCTGTTGAAAAATAAATGATGGTCCATCTAAACACAAACCGGATGAAATAGCATGCCGCTGCAAGATGCTGTGGTAGCCATGCTGGTTCAGTATGCCTTCAATTTTGAATAAATCCCCAACAGTGTCACCAGCAAAGCACCCCCACACCATCTCACCTCCTCCATACTTCACGGTGGGAACCAGGCATGTAGAGTCCATCCGTTCACCTTTTCTGCGTCGCACAAAGACACGGTCGTTGGAACCAAAGATCTCAAATGTGGACTCCTCAGACCAAAGCACAGATTTCCACTGGTCTAATGTCCATTCCTTGTGTTCTTTAGCCCAAACAAGTCTCTTCTGCTTGTTGCCTGTCCTTAGCAGTGGTTTCCTAGCAGCTATTTTACCATGAAGGCCTGCTGCACAAAGTCTCCTCTTAACAGTTGTTGTAGAGATGTGTCTGCTGCTAGAACTCTGTGCATTGACTTGGTCTCTAATCTGAGCTGCTGTTAACCTGCGATTTCTGAGGCTGGTGACTCGGATGAACTTCTCCTCCGCAGCAGAGGTGACTCTTGGTCTTCCTTTCCTGGGGCGGTCCTCATGTGAGCCAGTTTCTTTGTAGCGCTTGATGGTTTTTGCTACTGGACTTGGGGACACTTTCAAAATTTTCACAATTTTTCAGACTGACTGACCTTCATTTCTTAAAGTAATGATGGCCACTCGTTTTTCTTTACTTAGCTGCTTTTTTCTTGCCATAATACAAATTCTAACAGCCTATTCAGTAGGACTATCAGCTGTGTATCCACCAGACTTCTGCACAACACAACTGATGGTCCCAACCCCATTTATAAGGCAAGAAATCCCACTTATTAAACCTGACAGGGCACACCTGTGAAGTGAAAACCATTTCCGGTGACTACCTCTTGAAGCTCATCAAGAGAATGCCAAGAGTGTGCAAAGCAGTAATCAAGCAAAAGGTGGCTACTTTGAAGAACCTAGAATATAAGACACACAGTATTTTCAGTTGTTTCACACTTTTTTGTTAATTATATAATTCCACATGTGTTAATTCATAGTTTTGATGACTTCAGAGTGAATCTACAATTTTCACAGTAAAAACTCTTTGAATGAGGTGTGTCCAAACTTTTGGTCTGTACTGTGTGTGTATATATATATATATATATATATATATATATATATATATATATATATATATAACACTATGACTTATCTCAGCTAAGACGAAGCCTAGATCCTCAGGCTACATTCACGCCATGGGCGTAGCCAGGATCAAACCAGGGGGGGGCAGAACCTCATACTGCATACCTCAGCTGCTGCAGAAGCTCATACTGCACACCCCTACACTTGAAAATAAAGCCTGCCCCTTAAGAAGATGTGGTGGTGATGAATGCAGTCTATTTATTCCAACTATCAATTTATGTTGCTGTGTTACTGAAGACGAGCAATGCCTGTCCTGGGTGTCCTTTTGGGCAGCTATGAGGTGTACCTGACTGGTGCTAAAAAAAAAAAAAAAAAAAAAAAGGAGTGTTAGTCTGTGTGCTACCCGGCTTTCATTCTTTTTGGTACAGATACGATATGGATAGACAGATATGGATAAATGGATAGATAGACCAGATTTCTAAACTGCTTTTGCTATTGAAAACATTATCTATGAGCTCAAAAACCTTTCAGGTGATGCAGTTTTTTAAAAAGCTGATCTGCTTTTGCAGCTGAAAAACGTATCCTCAAAAAAAGCAGCAAAAACGCTGTGTGTGAATGTAGCCTTAGATCAGGAATAGAACAGCCATTTATAGGACATTTCATA
Organism: Dendrobates tinctorius; assembly: GCF_039654945.1. NCBI lineage: Eukaryota > Metazoa > Chordata > Amphibia > Anura > Dendrobatidae > Dendrobates > Dendrobates tinctorius. Next base: position 22,986,495 of record NW_027361706.1, read on the forward strand.
ACTTTCCCAAATTCCTATGAAAAAATATTTTTCACATTCTGCATTGAATTACTGTACCCAATTTATTATATATTTTAGGAGTCGGAGTCGGTCCATTTTATACCAACTCCACCAAAATGAGCACCGACTCCACAGCCCTGCTGGGAAGAAGGGGAGTGAAAAACGAAAACGCAAAACCGGAAAAAAGCTCTGGTCATGAAGGGGTTAATAGAAGAAAACGAGTCTACAGACATTGTAGACCAGACACCAACATACGGCAATATTTGAATAATATGTTTTATATGTAGAGGCTTTTACATCTAAATTGGATGGCCCCGGTCCTCAGATTTTTGAGGTTCAGGTGCTGCACACTTTATAGATATAATGTGTCACATAGAAATAAACATTTATATTTTTTGTGTAAAGTGATAATGGTAAACAGGATGTAAACTGACAAATTGTGCTGGCTTTGCATGTAGGAGACAAACAAAACGGCAAAACCTAAGAGAAAATTACATAGCTTTTTTACTTAAATAAACTGCATCTTTTTTAAAAGGTACATTCACACATATAAAATGTTCTGCTGCAGATTTTACATCAAAGTCAACAAGTTACGTGAAGATTTGACATGAATTTCAATTCATATTTTATATGGTCACTGTCATTTCTACAAAATGTGCATAAATCAATAGTACAAGTAAATATAAGAAGCTGCACTTAATTCCATCAGAGAACTATGCCTTTTTCTCCACTTATGAGCCACTTCTCCCCCCCCCCTTGCCTCCTGAATCATTCACTGTGGAGGTTACAATTTATTTTGTTCAAAATGGGCTTCCTGCTCACTGAGGGATCAGATTACAGCTGCCGATGGAAGTGTAACAAAAGGTGACGAGAAGCAAAGTGAGTGGCAATGGAGCTGTTTCTGCTTTTTAGTAAGTGTTTTATTTTATCTCACCCCAGTGCATGGATTCACTGTTACACTACTGTATAAATGTAGCTGTGGCTTCAAAGGGTGTTCAACATAGGTAAAGGAGAGCGAGACTCCCTGGAGTCTGTCTACAGTGTCAGGGGTGGACAAACCATTGGTGCAAGGCAAGGGGAGTTGGTACAGGGTCTTTAAGAGAAGGTTCATATAATTTATCAATCAGGTTTAGAAAATCATGTGATTAATATATCACTAGATAATAAAGATACCGGAAGAGTCTATGGAAGATAGGTTATGCATTACCCTATATATAGATCCCTTGCTAGCAGTGGAGGTTGGCACCCTGGGGAGCAACTTGGTGCCCTCGCTCAACATCAGCAGACCCTCTCTGGCCCTTACCAGGACTCCCTAACAAAAGTCACCACCAAACACCAAATAAATTGCTTCTATTGCAAACAAAGTGCTAAAAAGAAAAAAAATATATCTATATGAGCACTATTTTTGCCTGGATACAAAGGTGTAGGAGAGATATATGTGTTTGATCGGTTCATTGCTATGCAATATCGAGTCCTATCTTTTGCACGGCTCAGTTCAGTTTAGGCACCAAGGACCAGACCTCATTGTTTGCACTAAAAGCACTTTATTTGGTGTTTGGTGGTGGCTTTTGTTAGGGAGTCCTGGTAAGGGCCAGAGAGGGTCAGCCGATGTTGAGCAGGAGCACCAATTCGCTACCCAGGGTGTCACCCTTCGCTGTTAGGCCTCTTTCACACTTCAGTTTTTTACAATCAGTCACAATCCGCCAGGTTTTGAAAAAAAGGGATCCGCAATTTTCTTTTGAGGATCCGTTTTTTTCCCCATTGACTTCCATTATTGGCGGATTGCCGTCCGTTGCATCCGTTTTTTTTGCGGATCCGCCAAAAGTTCCTGCCCGTCACCATCCTCAAAGATTTCAAAACGGCGCTTGCAACGTTTTTTTTTTTCTGTGGCGGATCCTCCAGACACTCATTTAGCCCGAAACTCTCTGTGTGCCGGACCAAAAAACTCTCTCTGTGTGCCGGACCAAAAAACTCTCTCTGTGTGCCAGACCAAAAAACTCTCTCTGTGTGCCAGACCAAAAAACTCTCTCTGTGTGCCAGACCAAAAAACTCTCTCTCTCTCTCTCGGCCAGCGATTCCTTTAAATTTCCTCATTTTCAGGATCCCTCTAAAAACGGATCCTATGCCATCCGTTCACATCAGTTGAGAACGGATCCGCTTCTCAGCCTTTTTGGCGGATTATAAGTGATGCAAATAACTGAAGTGTGAAAGAGGCCTTAGGAAGGGATCGATATATAGAGTAATGCACAACCTATCTTCCCTACCCTCTTTATTATCTACTGATATATTAATCATATGATTTTCTAAACCAGATTGATAAATTACCGTATATACTCGAGTATAAGCCAACCCCCCTAATTTTGCCACAAAAAACTGGGAAAACTTATTGACTTGAGTATAAGTCTAGGTTGGAAAATGCAGCAGCTACTGGTAAATTTCAAAAATAAAAATAGACACCAATAAAAGTAAAATTGAGACATCAGTAGGTTAAATGTTTTTGAATATCCACATTGAATCAGGAGCCCCATATAATGCTCCATACAGTTCATGATGGCCCCATAAGATGCTTCATACAAAATACACCCCATATAATGCTGCACAAAGATTAATAATGGCCCCATAAGATGCTCCCTAGAATAATATGCCCCATATGCTTCTCCATAAAGGTTATGGCCCCATAAAATGCTCCATAGAATAGGCCCCATATGCTGCCCCCATAAGATGTTCCATAGATTATGCCCCCATAAGATGCTCCATAGAATAGGCCCCATATGCTGCCCCATAAGATGTTCTACAGATTATGAACTATATGCTGCTCCATAGATTATGCCCCCATATGCTGCCCCCATAAGATGCTCCATAGATTATGAACTATATGCTGCTCCATAGATTATGCCCCTATATGCTGCCCCTATAAGATGCTCCATAGATTATTCCCCCATATGTTGCCCCTATAAGATGCTCCATAGATTATACCCCTATATGCTGCCCCCATAAGATGCTCTATAGATTATACCCCTATATGCTGCCCCATACATTATGCCCCATACATTATGCCCCCATAAGATGCTCCATAGATTATGCCCCCATAAGATGCTCCATACATTATGCCCCCATAAGATGCTCCATACATTATGCCCCCATAAGATGCTCCATACATTATGCCCCCATGTGCTGCCGCTGCTGCATTTAAAAATAAAAAAATGACATACTCACCTCTCATTCGCTGGGGCCAGGTGCCGCTGCTTGCTGCTGTCTGGCATGTCATCTGTCAGTGATGTTCAGACTGCAGGGGGCGCGGCACGCACTAACAACGTCACCACGCCCTCTGCTGTCTGAACGTCACTGACATGACGTGCCAGACAGCAGCAAGCAGCGATGGACCCGGACAGGTAAGTATCGCTATACTTAACGGTCCTGGCACGGTCTCTGCAGCCCCCAGCTTCTCCGCGATCTCCCTTCAGTGGTCATGTGGTACCGCTCATTACACCTCATGAATATGCGCATATTCATGAGTGTAATGAGCGGTACCATGTGACCGCTGAAGGAAGGGAGATTGTGGAGAAGCTGGGGGCTGCAGAGACCCTGCCAGTACCGGTAAGTATGACTTGACACCCCCGCCCCCCTCCCCCTCCGACCCCCCTGGTGTATATGACTGGAATATAAGCAGAGAGGGGGACTTTCAGCCCAAAAAAATGGACTGAAAATCTCGGCTTATATTCGAGTATATACGGTATATGAACCTTCTCTTTAAGACCCTTTACCAGCTCCTTTTTTAAGAATTAATTTGGATATTGGACTTTTAAAAGTATTAATTAAAAGGTATTTTTTAGAGGGCTCCAAGACCCTATTAGATTTTCTTTGGTTTTTGTGCAGTGCAAGGTAAGAGGCCACTAGCACCACCAAAGCAGTGGGAATTGTACACTATGATAAGCTATTGGACAGCAAAGGGCCCGTCTATTGTTTGTGCACTGGGGCCCTCTTCTGTCTGTGTCTGCCCCTATACAATACACCAGCTCACAGACAAATGATAATTAGAGATAAAGCCTGCAGAGGGGAAAAATGTTTACAAAATGCAAGATACAAGACATATAACTTCCAGAGATAAATGTTACAGAACTACATTTATGCATTGGAAAGGGTGTCATTTGCAAACCTGGATTTCTTCCTCATGTGAACATACCCTAACATATGGGTTAGCTATGACACTGTTTGGGAGACAATGTGCATCTATTGATTGGCCGCTACATGCAAAGCAAATATGTCAAAGCTATGCACTTATCACACACTTAAGATCCTATACTTTGTGCCATATAATCAGCTTCTTTCTTACTTTGTCATCAAACATCCGAAATAAAGAAAACACAAAGAAAAACAAACAAAAATAACATAAAAGAAAAGAGCATTTTACCTTCCAGGCTCCGTGAGGCAAAATGCAGCAATGTGTTCTCCTGATGCCAGCTTTGGCAGATATTTTGCTTTTTGTTCATCATTACCGGCAATGAGTATTCCCTGGAGAAATGACAATAAAGCAGGAGTAGGTCTACAAATCTTCGCCCGGGATAATCTCCCGTCCCTCAACCAATCATAATAAAATCAAGTGTCCGTGTTATAAGGGGAGACGAGCGAGAGAAATCTCACATTTCAGAAATAACGGTAACAACCCATCATCGTATCCCCAACACATGAACGCCAGACAGAGGCAGAGAAAGGCACGAGTTCCTCCATCAAAGACAGGCCTGAAGGGCACGGCCGTCATTATCATTAAGGCCTGGGCTGCACTCGCAGATTGAATTTCCCCATTATAAACAATGTAATACATTGGGGACATTAAGCTGCTCCTAACAATCCCAGCGTGCTAATGTGGTTATCGGATAGAGGCTCCAGAACCGGCAATTGATCGGTCATGATTAAAACAGCGCAATTAAAGGCTGATGGAAACGCGGCCCGTTCATTCACTACGGAGGGACTCTGGGCTGCAGTAACTTTAATGCAGAACATGAAAATAAAATAATCGAGAAACTGACCATGGAAACCAGATTTCTGATCTGCAACACAACATGGACAGCTGGATTCAGACCTGTTCCCATGACTAGGGTTATTTTTTATATTGGAGGACCAGTCACAAATTTGGCCAAAAATACCAGACAAAATGGCGCAGCATGCTCTAACTAGTCAAGCGCTGGGACGGAGAACACACCACCTATGATTTAATTCTGCTACTCTTATGATGGCGCAGAACAAAAGAATTAAGACATGCCAGTGTGAACTCAGCCTTAGGGTAAGTTCACACTAGGTGTTTTTTCAACATTTTTTCTTCTGCAGCAAAATGGTTGTAGAAAAAGAAAAAAAGCATGCTTTCCTTGGTTTTTCTTGCTGCAGGTTTTGGGAAATAAAAAAAAAAAAAAAAAAAACCACAGCAAAACCTGATACCTGCATTTTTGGTGCGTGTTTTCACCACCAATTCATTTCAATGGGTGAAAAACACTGAAAAAAAAAACACTGAAAGAAAAGACATTCCATTGTGCAAAAATGCAAAAAAACATCCTGACGACAAAAAAAAAAAAAAAAAAACAAGCCGTGTGCATGAGATTTCTGAAATCTCAGAATTTGCTGGTACTGTAAAACGCTGCTGAAAATTTGCATTTAAAATATGCTAAAAAAAAACAGCTAGTGTGTACTTAGCCTTAGGCCTCATTATAGCTGTCTGGAAACGTCTTGATTCTGACTTGACAAGGCGAACAGTGCGGCATGCATTACTTTTTTATTAAACCCATGAGCACCACAATAGAATCCAACCATCAGCAGACACTGGTATCCATCATCTGACCAATCTGACATGCCTTGTGCTTTCCATCAGAAACTATTTTCTTAAATACACTAGGTGAGGTTGGTTCGGGGGGGGGAAGGGAAGGTGATTGGACTCTAGTTAGTTTGGGCTTAGTAGTCGTAGGGGTCGTTACGATGATGAACGTTGAGTCGCATAACAAAAGATCCAGCAGTGCTGTCCACATTGTGAGCTGTATATAAATGTGGTCCTAGTCATGGCTGCATAACTCTGCCTTTGGTTTCCTGGTTTAAAAGAGATATTTCCATCTCAAGTATTTATGCCAGATTCATTTATGGCAAATTCCCCTCTTCAGATAAGCACAGATTGCAATGGTGGGACCCATATGCATCTCAAGAAGGAGGAAGGTCTTGAGTCACTGGTAAGTTGAGCAGTGGCCTCAACCTCTAGAGGTAGGTGCCAGTCTCCTGCAGGGTATGTTTTCATTAGTATGGGCTGATTTTACAGGATTGGGTAGGTGATGGATATTAAAATATTCCTAATACTGAATATATAATATCTCCATTTATAGGCCAAGTGTGCTAGAGTAGACATACCAACATTGTGCAGGTCGAGAGCCACCTACACTGGTGGTAATGGTTGCCAGTAGGGTTTGGGCCTAGCACCAAGTCCTACCAACGCTATGACAATCCTAGTGTGGTTACCGTGCAGCATCATCAGCACAAGGAGAGGACCAAGAGGCACACGTGGCTTCTAAATCCACAAGTTGGGTAACACCGTGCTAGAAGAATTATAATTTAACTTAAATGCAGAAATCAACATGCAAGTAAATGCAAATTCTGGTCAGTAATCATCTTCCATGGCAGAATATGAGACCCCGCAACACGTATTCACTGACTTGGTAATATACTATGTCGTACCTTTAGTCCTATGGCTTGGTGAGCCGCCAGAGTTACAGCTATTGCTCCATCTAGAGCCGTGATCTCTCCCAAGCGAGCATACATGGTGTTGGATAACCCCAGGCCTCCTGTATAAATCATAGCAGAGAAAACACGCCACAGGTCAAATAAACCTTTCATTACAAGTGCAGCCTCACATAGCCTTCACTACCTATTTTTATTTCTCATTATTATTATTATTATTATTATTATTATTATTATTATTATTATTATTTCACTATCTACCACATAACGTGTCTTTTGCTTTTCCCTTGGTTAATGTAATAGGATAAACACAGGATCAGTTTATCTAAATACGAGAGGCGAGAGTGCTGCCTACGAGAGCGTTCATCTATAGTGAATGAGAGGTATATACCGGGTGGGAGAGAACAAGCACTGAGGGGTCTTTAGGACGTGTTATGAGAGTCAGAAATGAGGAATTTATAAATGCTAACAGTCACCAATTTGTCGCAACGTCCCGATTCTTCATAAATGAGCCTGAAAAATCTGGGACATCTCAGGTCTAAAAGGAGAAGAGTTTACGTAAAGACCACCGAACACTAATGTATATGTTTTGGATGTGCGGTCCAGGTCTTTTCCTACAGCTATGATATATGCCATAAATATCTAATAGCCCCATATCCATCTCTATAATGGGCTGTAAACTGAATTTCTATACCCGAGAGTGGAGAGAGAGGACACCCTTCTAGTCACTACGGTTGGGCATCAGTCAGAAAAGTGGATCAGGGGACCCTCATTTTAGAGTGCGGGTCCCATAGGTGGGACGCAATGTGAAATGTACAAATAGGTGCAAAGCTTACATTGGGGCTATGATGGACGAAAACTGGGACACGCTGTTCTTGAGTGAGGATAGAACTGATATCAAGTCCTGAGACAAATCTTCATTATGCATCTATCATTTCCCCTTTTTTAACCAGCAATATATGATGAAAGAAGAAACCCAACTAGGAGCTGAAGGCAGAAGCAAGTGAAGCCGGCACTTACCATACTCCTCAGGAATTTGCATGCCAAAGAGTCCAAGGTCCTTCAATCCGTCCAGAGTTTCGGGAGGAATTTTAGCATTTTGATCTATTGCTTTAGAGTCAACTACAAGAAGCAAAACAAAAAAATTACAAATGCAAACTACTGGTCAAACAGATCACAGGGGAAGCTTTGCTCCATGGTAGAAATGTAGTATTATATGGTAGCTATCCTTGTCATATAAGGACGGCTCAGATCCACCAGAAGAGGCGCTGCTCTGCATTCTGGCTTACAGGGAGAACATCAATACACCTTAATAAATGCATGGACATCAATAGATATGACCACCTCTCCGATCAATCCTGTAGGAGTCGCAGAAATGGTTTGGACAGAAACCAATACAAAGGTTTAAGGCGATCTTGTATTTTTGCTAGAAATGCTTTGTAATAAATACGACAGAGATCATCTCACCTTCCTCACTAAAGAATTTCTCCACCGGTCCTACGAGTTGATTGATCTCCTCCAACTCATCATTACTGATTTCTGGGTATGGAAACACTTCTTCCTGATAGACAGAAAGAAAGTCATGTAACTACAGATAATCTATACCGTACATGATGTCTGTAGGTTTCTGCATCATTCACAAAGGTGTCCCTTACTTCAACATTTACAATAAAACTATTAGGCTATGTGCACACGGTGTAGATTTGTTGCGGTCCTGCAGCATTTTTTCTGCGTGGAAATGCTCCAAAACCACAAGTGATTACTGGAAGCAATGTTAATCAATGACATTCCTGAATTGTGCTCATGCTGCGAAAATTTCCGTCCTTATTCGCAGAGTTATATTTTCTGCAGCACGTCAATTGTTTTTTCGGATCTGCAGCGTTTCTGCACCCATTGACTTCCACTGAGTCAGTCAAATCCGCAGGTGTAAAAAGGTTTGCAGCAGAAAATGAATGATGTCAGAAGGAGGAAGAGTGTGTGGGCAGAGAATATATGTGTGTGGGCGTCTGCGTGTGTGTACCCATGCGACGAACAGCTCATAGTGATTGGCGTCTTCTGATGGGACTACTACTCCCATCCGGCTTTGTCTGCTGTCACATATAACAGACAGCATGAGTCGATGATGGGAGAGTAGTCTCATCTTCCGGCGCTTGAGTTCAATTGTAAAGAAAAAAAAAAAAAAAAATCAAAATATTTACATAATCACATACACAATACATACTCACCGCACACCTAATCCCCAACGCCCGCGTATTCTGCAAGCAATCAAAAATAATAAACCAACATATACTCCCTGTCCACTTAATACCAAGTGTCCCAACTCAATGTCACCCGGCCGCCGGCGATACACTGACAGGAGGTAATCGCTCCCGCAGTGTATCACTGAGCCGCCGCGAGAGTTCACGGAGTACATCAGCTGATCAGCTCCGGTGCTCTCACTTACGGCAACGCTACGTGGGAAAGTTCTCACACAGCGGTACTGCCGTGAGAGCACCGGAGCTGATGAACTCTGGTGAACTCTCACGGAAGCGCCGTGATACACTGCAGGAGCGATCACCTCCTGTCAATGTATTGCCGGAGGCCGGGTAGAGCAGTCACATTTACCAATGTGACTGTTCTACACGCGAGATTGCCGTGGGCCACTCGGTAAATGGACTAGGTTGGACAGGGGAATATTATATGTTGGTTTGTTATTTTATTTTTATTGCACGAAACGAGGGAGTGGGGGGATTAGGCGTTCAGTAAGTATGGTTATTTAAGATTCAATAAAGGAGTCTGTGTGATTATTTAAAAAAAAAAAAAAAACTTTATTCTGGGTGTCTGCGTGTTTATTTACCATACAACGATAGGAATAATGATGAATGGGTGTCTAATAGACGCATCTCCATTACTAACCTGTGGGCTTGATGTCACCTAACAATACAAAGGTGACATCAACCCCACAAATATGAACCCCACTTGCCACCGCTACAGGGCAAGTGGGAAGTGCAAGGTTAAGTGCTAGAATTGGCGCATCTATAAGATGCACCATTTCTGGGGCGGCTGAAAGCTGATGTTTTTAGCCTGGGGGGGTGCCAATATCCATGGCCCCTTCCTAGGCTATTAATATCAGCCCACAGCTGCCTGACTAGCCTTTGCTGGCTCGATTTTATAGGGGGACCCCATGTCAATTTTTTTTGGGGGGTTCCCCTGTAAACTAGTCAGTAAAGGCTAAGCAAACATCTGTGAGCTGATATTAATAGCCTGGGAACCTTTATGGTTATTGGCTCCTTCCCAGAATATTAACATCAGCCCTCATATTTCCGTCTGCTGGTTATGAAAATTACGCGGGTGCCCACGCAATTTTTTTTTTATCTTTTGAAAAATAAACAGATATTGTGTTTCACGCAGATTTCATGTGTGTGCGCGCACGTCTTTATTTAACTCTTTATGTACCGTTTTATTAATGACACACATATTATATATCCATGCTTCAATTCTCCTAAGAGAACTAAAAGTAAAAAATAAAAAGCAAAAAACACAAACGTTCATTAAACCCCCCCCTATTGCCCCATAAAAATAAAACAATTTAAAAGTTAAAAACTATACATATTTGGTATTGCTGCATTCAGAAACGCCCGATCAAACTATAAGTTTAATTACCATAAGCCGATCGGTAAAGAGCAACGAGAGAAAAAAAATCAATACGCCAGAATTACGTATTTTTTGTCACCGCAACATTGCAATAAAATAACAGAATCAAAACACTGTATCTACCCCAAAATGGTATCAATTAAACCACCAGCTCAAGGAGCAAAAAATTAGCCCTCACACTGCCCCAGGTAATGAAAAATGAAAACGTCACAGATCTCAGAAAATGGCGACAAACAGAAAAACTTTTTTCCGCACAAATTTCGCAATTTTTTGTTTACCGATTAAATAAATAATAAACTATACATGTTTGTTATCTGTGTAGTCGTAATGACATGGGGAAATCATATGGACAGGTCAGTTTTACCATGCAGTGAACATGGTAAATAAAAAACAATTGTGGAATTGAACTGTTATGCAACTTCAAAAAGTTATGAGTCTTGGAAGGGAAGAAAAAAAAACACAAACGAAAAATCGTCCGGGATGTGAAGGGGTTAAACTCTGTAATCAGTGCCACAAGAGGAATTCAGTATGTGATCCTTTGATCGTCCTACAATGTAACGCACTACTTACACCGTGCATTCTAATGCCTGTCATTGTTCGGGTCGGTCCGTACAAAAACAAACTGGGCTTTAGCCTTCATTCAGACAGCTGGGTTTCACATACATGTTATACATGAGGGCAAGTAAAGCATAAGTTTGTTTGTTTTGTTTAACCCCTTAACGACCAGGGGTATTTTTGGTTTTTTACATTTTCATTTTTCCCTCCCCTTCTTTCCATAGCCATAACTTTTTTATTTTTATGGCCATGTGAGGGCTTGTTTTTTGCGGACGAGTTGTACTTTTGAACACCACCACATTGGTTTTACCATGTCATGTACGACAAAACGGGAAAAAAATTTCAAGTGCGGTGAAATTGCAAAAAAAAGTGAAATCCCACACTTGTTTTTTGTTTGGCTTTTTTGCTAGGTTCACTAAATGCTAAAACTGACCTGCCATTATGATTCTCCAGGTCATTACGAGTTCATAGACACCAAACATGTCTAGATTCTTTTTTATCTAAGTGGTGAAAAAAAATCCAAAGTTTGTTTAAAAAAAAAAAAAAAAGCACAATTTTCCGATACCCGTAGCATCTCCATTTTTCGTGATCTGGGGTTGGGAGAGGGCTTATTTTTTGAGCAGATCGCCTGTATGTAGCAGAATTACTGCATTGCTATGAGCGCCGACCACACGGTGACGCTCATAGCAACGCAGCATCAACAACCATAGAGGTCTCCAGGAGACCTCTAGTTATGCCAACGCATCGCTGACCCCCGATCATGTGACGGGGGTCGGCGATGCGCGCATTTCAGGCAGTGTGGCTGACAGCGCTTGTTAAATCCCGTTGTCAGCGTTTGACAGCGGCGTTTAACTAGTTAATAGGCGCAGGTGGATCGCAATTCCACCTGCGCCTATTACGGGCACATGTCAGCTGTTAAAAACAGCTGACATGTCCCAGCTTTGATGCGGGCTCACCGCTGGAGCCCTCATCAAAGCAGGGGAGATGTCCAATGACGGGCTATGAAAAACTAGTTGCTCGGGTGGTATCCAAGTATTTTGGCGTGCTTGGAGATTTACCACAGGGCGACCCAGCCCCCCTGCCAGCGCTGCGTGCACGCCTGACTATGTGCCCACAGGGACTCCCTCCCTTTGTCCCAAGACCTTGATATCTCTCTCCTCCCCTTCAAAAAGGAGAATATTGCTATTAATCGTGGCTGCCTTCCATGGACTTTCCATGCTCACATATCTCCATACCTCTAGTCTGATGAAGGTCTGAGTTGTAGACAGAAACGTCATATAATTTTGGGAGAATCTGTTGTACTAATAAATTTCTTCTGCATATATTTCTTTTGAGTGCCGGAATTTCTTACACTATACAAATTCTTTTGTATTATTATCTTCATTTAACTTGTCTTAAATGAAAAAACACAAAAGAGAATGAAGCAAAAAGCAAAAAACATTGATCATTTCACACAAAACTCCAAAAATGGGCCAGACAAAAGTATTGGCACCCTCATCCTAATACTTGGTTGCACAACCTTTCGCCAAAATAACTGCGACCAACCGCTTCTGGTAACCAACAATGAGTTTCTTACAATGCTCTGCTGGAATTTTAGACCATTCTTCTTTGGCAAACTGCTCCAGGTCCCTGATATTTGAAGGGTGCCTTCTCCAAACTGCCATTTTTAGATCTCTCCACAGGTGTTCCATGGGATTCAGGTCTGGACTCATTGCTGGCCACCTTAGAAGTCTCCAGTGCTTTCTCTCAAACCATTTTCTAGTGCTTTTTGAAGTGTGTTTTGGGTCATTGCCCTGCTGGAAGACCCATGACCTCTGAGGGAGACCCAGATTTCTTACACTGGGCCCTACATTATGCTGCAAAATTTGTTGGTAGTCTTCAGACTTCATCATGCCATGCACACGATCAAGCAGTCCAGTGCCAGAGGCAGCAAAGCAACCCCAAAACATCAGGGAACCTCCGCCATGTTTGACTGTAGGGACCGTGTTTTTTTCTTTGAATGCCTCTTTTTTTCTCCTGTAAACTCTATGTTGATGCCTTTGCCCAAAAAGCTCTACTTTTGTCTCATCTGACCAGAGAACATTCTTCCAAAACGTTTTAGGCTTTTTCAGGTAAGTTTTGGCAAACTCCAGCCAGGCTTTTTTATGTCTCGGGATAAAAAGTGGGGTCTTCCTGGGTCTCCTACCATACAGTCCCTTTTCATTCAGACGCCGCCGGATAGTACGGGTTGACACTGTTGTACCCTCGGACTGCAGGGCAGCTTGAACTTATTTGGATGTTAGTCGAGGTTCTTTATCCAACATCCGCACAATCTTGCGTTGAAATCTCTTGTCAATTTTTCTTTTCCGTCCACATCTAGGGAGGTTAGCCACAGTGCCATGGGCTTTAAACTTCTTGATGACACTGCGCACGGTAGACACAGGAACATTCAGGTCTTTGGAGATGGACTTGTAGCCTTGAGATTGCTCATGCTTCCTCACAATTTGGTTTCTCAAGTCCACAGACAGTTCTTTGGTCTTCTTTCTTTTCTCCATGCGGTACACACAAGGACACAGGACAGAGGTTGAGTCAACTTTAATCCAACTGGCTGCAAGTGTGATTAAGTTATTGCCAACACCTGTTAGGTGCCACAGGTAAGTTACAGGTGCAGTTAATTACACAAATTAGAGAAGCATCACATGATTTTTCGAACAGTGCCAATACTTTTGTCCACCCTCTTTTTTATGTTTGGTGTGGAATTATATCCAATTTGGCTTTAGGACAATTCTTTTTGTGTTTTTTCATTTAAGACAAATCAAATGAAGATAATAATACCAAAGAATTTGTGTTTGCAATCATTTTCAGGAAGAAACTGAGTATTATCTGACAGAATTGCAGGGGTGTCAATACTTTTGGCCACAAGTGTGTGTGTGATAGATATATATATATATATATATATATATATTTTATTTTTATTTTTTTCAAAGAAGCTTTATTGGCAGGACTAAATACACAATAGTTTTGCCAAAGCAAGTGTACAAAAGGGAATAGGGATAGGGACTGTAGGGATGTTGGGTAGGGGCTGTAGGAAAGGTGGATGGGGGGCAGATCCAGGATGGGGCTATAGAAGTCCATGGCATAGGGAAGGTGAATGGGGGGCAAGGGGCAGATCCAGGGTGGGGGCCATAGAAGTCCATGGCATATCATAGTTCTCTTTCTCGCAGTCTATGACATTCGCTCACATATTGCGCTGCTATCTCCACTGCTCTCTCTTCTTCCCCCAGCAGGATATATGTTTTCTCCTCCTCCTTCATGGTGATGAAATCCGGAAAGAGATTTGAGAGTCTCCTGAAGTGAGTGTCCCTCACTGCTGAGTATTTGGGGCAGTGTAGCAGGAAGTGGGTCTCATCCTCCAGGGCCTCCTGGTCACAGTGTTGGCACAGTCTTTCCTCTGTGGGCTGGTAGCTCTACCTGTGTCAACCGGATTCGATGGCCAGACTGTGGGCACTGAGTCTATACTGGCTCAGGATCTTGCGGTCTCTGGGGTCCGGGAGTTTCTCCAGGTATGGGGCCAGTCTGTAGTCTCTCTGTAGACTCCGGTACATGGTCAGTTTCTGTGAGCTGATGATGTCGTTCTTCCAGTCACTTACGTACCTCTCCTGGCCTTCGTCTACCATCTTCCTGATTCCGACTTTTGTCAGGTTGTTGTGATTGGTGTTCTGGTCAGGTTGGGTTTGGGTGGGCTGTTCCGAGGATCCTAGTTTTTCTGTTTCACCTACATGTGTCAGGGCTTTATGGTGATGGGAGCTTGGATTGCTCCAAAGTAGGTGAGCCCGGAATGACAGTGCCCTCTTTAGAACCGTTAGGTGCAGAGGGAATCTGCCCAGCTCGGCCCGGCAAGCACTGTTGGAGGTACTCCGATGGACTTGGAGAAGGTGCTTGCAGAATTCCAGGTGGAATATTTCTGTTGGGCTGGAATCCCACCTTGACCAGTCTGGGTAGGTGTGAGGACCCAGACTTCGCTGCCATACAGGAGGATTGGGGCGATGATAGAGTCGAAGATTTTTAACCAGACCCTCACTGGTGGCTTCAGATGGTAGAGTTTCCTTCGGATGGCATAGAAGGTTTTGCATGCTTTGTCTTTCAGGGTCTCTATGGCTTGTTTGAAGCTCCCTGACCGGTGAATCTCTAGGCCCAGGTAGGTATATTTGTCCGTTCCTGTAAGGGCGCAGTTGTTGAGGACAAATGAAGGGTGCTGGTCTGATTTTCTCTCTCTCTTCTGGAACACCATGATGTTGGTTTTCTTTAGGTTGACCGTTAGTGCCCAGGTGGAGCTGAATTTCTCTAAGATTTTCAGTTGTCTTGGAGGCCTTTCTCGGTTGGTGACAGAAGCAGCAGGTCATCTGCATACATCAGGAATTTCACCTGTGCATCGTGGAGGGTGAGACCTGTTGCTGTGGCAGATTCCAGAGCGGTAGCCAGCTCGTTGATGTAAATGTTGAAGAGCGTTGGGCTTAGGCTGCAACCTTGTCTGACTCCCCGGCTCTGCTGGAATTAGGCCGTTCTTCTGCCGTTCACACTCACACTGCAGAGGTTCTCGGTGTAGGAGCTTTTGATAACATCGTAGGTCTTTCCTCCTATTCCGCTCTCCAGCAGTTTCAGGAATAAGCCTGGGTGCCACACCGAATCAAAGGCCTTTTTAAAGTCCACGAAACAGGCGTATATCTTCCCGTTTTTTGTATTGTGGACGTGTCTCTGAATGAGGCTGTGCAGGGTGTAGATGTGGTCGGCAATGCGGGGGTTTGGTATGAACCCTGACTGGTTCTTGCTGAGGACCTTGTGCTCGGTGAGGAAACTGAGGATCCTCTTGTTCAGGATGCTGTTTAACAGTTTTCTCCGGTTTCTGCTGACACACATTCCTCTGTAGTTGGTTGGGTCATACCTGTCCCCATTCTTGTGGATGGGTGTGATGAGGCCTTGGTTCCAGGTACGAGGGAAATAGCCGGCACTTAACACAATATTGAAGAGTTTAAACACTGCGGCCTGTATTTCTGGTGGGCTGTACTTCAGCATTTCTGGTAGGATTCCATCCAGGCCGCTGGCTTTTCTACATCTTATGGAAGAGATTCTCTCTGCTACTTCCTGTAATGTAATAGGTGTATCCACGGGGTTTTGGAAGTTTTTTTACTTTTTCCTTCATTGCTCTTAGCTTTGCCATTATGCTTCCTGTTCTTGGCTTAGTTCTTCCTTTGGAATGTCTTTATAGAGGTCTCTGAAGTACTGGAACCAGATGTTGCCATTTTGGATATGGATGTTGTTTTTCTGGTCTTTTGTGCCCATGTGGTTCCATAGTTCCCAGAAGGAGTTGTCTTGAAGGGCATCTTGGAGTTGGTTAAGTTTGGTGGAGAGGTAACTCTGCTTCTTCCTCCTGAGGATGGTTTTGTACTGCCTTTGTATGGTTTCATAGGCTTCCCTTAGACCCGGGTGGTTGGGGTCTCTGTGTTTCTTGTTTGAGGCTGTTCTCAGAGTCTTCCGTACGGCTTTACATTCTCTGTCAAACCATCCATTGATCTGTTTTTCTTCTGGTCTCTTGTAGTTGACTTTAAGGTCGGACAGTCTGGCCATTGCATAGAATATATTGTTGAGGTCTTTTGCAGCTTGACTCACTCCCTTTGGGTTAGGCTGGTACTCCTAGTTGTAGAAGTGGTGGAGCATCTGCTGTATTTCAGGTCTGCTGGGAGCCTCTTTATACTTTAATGCCGACATTTTGTGCCATTTATAGGATGGAGGCCGGGTGAAGAGGCTTTTGAATGGATGGTTTCTCTGTAGATTTCAGGTATAGAAGAAGTTGGCTGTGGTCTGACAGGTACATTTGTGGGGAGACTATGAAGGCGCTGATATTTGCCAGGTTCATATCTGTAATGGCATAATCTACAACACTTCTCCCTACATGGGAGTTTAGTGTACACCTCCCTAAGGAGGCTTCTTTGGTTTGTCCATTAAGTATATGAAGTCTTAAACTTCTACATACGTTCAGGAGCTTTTTACCACTTTTGTTGACTGTACTGTCATAGCTATTTCTCTCTGTGACTACTGAGTCTTGGCCGTCATTCTCTGCTCCAAATATGTAAATGTTCCCATCCGTGGTCAGGAAGTCGTTTTCTCTCCCTAGTTCTTGCATTGAGGTCTCCAAAGATGAGAACTTTGGACATATTATATATATACACTCACTGGCCACTTTATTAGGTACACCTGTCCAACTGTGTGTTAAGACTTAATTTCTAATCAGCCAATCACATGGCGGCAACTCAGTGCATTTAGGCATGTAGACATGGTCAAGACAATCTCCTGCAGTTCAAACCGAGCATCAGTATGGGGAAGAAAGGTGATTTGAGTGCCTTTGAACGTGGCATGATTGTTGGTGCCAGAAGGGCTGGTCTGAGAATTTCAGAAACTGCTGATCTACTGGGATTTTCACGCACAACCATCTCTAGGGTTTACAGAGAATGGTCCGAAAAAGAAAAAAAATCCAGTGAGCGGCAGTTCTGTGGCCGGAAATGCCATGTTGATGCCAGAGGTCAGAGGAGAATGGGCAGACTGGTTCGAGCTGATAGAAAGGCAACAGTGACTCAAATTGCCACCCGTTACAACCAAGGTAGGCAGAAGAGCATCTCTGAACGCACAGTGCGTCGAACTTTGAGGCAGATGGGCTACAGCAGCAGAAGACCACACTGGGTACCACTCCTCTCAGCTAAGAACGGGAAACTGAGGCTACAATTTGCACAAGCTCATCGAAATTGGACAGTAGAAGATTGGAAAAACGTTGCCTGGTCTGATGAGTCTCGATTTCTGCTGCGACATTCGGATGGTTGGGTCAGAATTTGGCGTAAACAACATGAAAGCATGGATCCATCCTGCCTTGTATCAACGGTTCAGGCTGGTGGTGGTGGTGTCATGGTGTGGGGAATTTTTTCTGGGCACTCTTTGGGCCCCTTGGTACCAATTGAGCATCGTTGCAACGCCACAGCCTACCTGAGTATTGTTGCTGACCATGTCCATCCCTTTATGACCACAATGTACCCAACATCTGATGGCTACTTTCAGCAGGATAATGCGCCATGTCATAAAGCTCGAATCATCTCAGATTGGTTTCTTGAACATGACAATGAGTTTACTGTACTCAAATGGCCTCCTCAGTCACCAGATCTCAATCCAATAGAGCATCTTTGGGATGTGGTGGAACGGGAGATTCGCATCAGGGATGTGCAGCCGACAAATCTGCGCCAACTGTGTGATGCCATCATGTCAATATGGTCCAAAATCTCTGAGGAATGCTTCCAGCACCTTGTTGAATCTCTGCCACGAAGAATTGAGGCAGTTCTGAAGGCAAAAGGGGGTCCAACCCCTTACTAGCATGGTGTACCTAATAAAGTGGCCAGTGAGTGTGTATGTATATATATATATATATATATATATATATATATATATATATATATATATATATATATATACATATACATACATACACACTCCTCTACTCTTCACAACCAACCTGGCTGAAGCTGACAGCTGAGGGCTGCAGTCCCCAGCTGTAAGTTTCATCTGGTTGGTTCATAAAATGAGGGGGACCCCTCGTCGGGTATTCATTTATTCTTCTCTCCTGCTACCAGAGCAGGAGAGGAGAATGACAGCCGTGGTCAGCACCAGCTGCCGGGAACAGCGCTTACTGTAGCCGCTTCTTCCCGGCGCCATCCGTGTGGTCGTGATGCAGCACACGTGCCCCACACGGAAGTACCACGTGTCCACACGGACACGGATTGCTCCGGTACTGGAATTATCTGGACGTGTGAGACCGGCCTTAGGAGGTTCTGGTCAGGTTTTTTTGTATAACTATTTTGGGGGTGTGGCTCCCTCTGCTCTGACACTCCTGCCATTAACCTGCAGGTGTTCTCAACCAGTTCTACTTGCCCATTCAAATTGTAGGCTTGCAGCCCAGGAGAGTCATGTTTGTCCATTATTGTAGGTTTTTTAACCAGAAAGTGCCATGTACAGTAGGATATGGAAGGGTTAAGACAGTACCCGTCAGAGAAGTGTCACCTTGCCGCGGTTGACGGGCACACATGAATTGGCCAAATCATGCGCTAAGAACCTTCGCTTTTGTAAGTACATCTTGCTGAGGGACAGAGCGTTTGGAAGCTGTTATTTCCATTGACATCATATGTCTTGGCATTCACAGGGTGCTGCTGTGCCTTTTTCATACATGTTTTGCAGTCACTGCAGCTTGCACCTATTCACACTTAGGAGGTGCTGGTCAAGTTTTTTTGTAGATAGACAGACAGTACAGACCAAAAGTTTGGACACACCTCATTCAAAGAGTTTTCTTTATTTTCATGACTATGAAAATTATAGATTCACTCTGAAGGCATCAAAACTATGAATTAACACATGTGGAATTATATAATTAACAAAAAAGTGTGAAACAACTGAAAATATGTCTTATATTCTAGGTTCTTCAAAGTAGCCACCTTTTGCTTTGATTACTGCTTTGCACACTCTTGGCATTCTCTTGATGAGCTTCAAGAGGTAGTCACCGGAAATGGTCTTCCAACAGTCTTGAAGGAGTTCCCAGAGATGCTTAGCACTTGTTGGCCCTTTTGCCTTCACTCTGCGGTCCAGCTCACCCCAAACCATAGCGATTGGGTTCAGGTCTGGTGACTGTGGAGGCCAGGTCATCTGGCGTAGCACCCCATCACTCTCCTTCTTGGTCAAATAGCCCTTACACAGCCTAGAGGTGTGTTTGGGGTCTTTGTCCTGTTGAAAAATAAATGATGCTCCAACTAAACGCAAACCAGATGAAATAGCATACCGCTGCAAGATGCTGTGGTAGCCATGCTGGTTCAGTATGCCTTCAATTTTGAATAAATCCCCAACAGTGTCACCAGCAAAGCATCCCCACACCATCACACCTCCTCCTCCATGCTTCACGGGGGGGAACCAGGCATGTAGAGTCCATCCGTTCACCTTTTCTGCGTCGCACAAAGACACGGTCGTTGGAACCAAAGATCTCAAATGTGGACTCATCAGACCAAAGCACAGATTTTCACTGGTCCAATGTCCATTCCTTGTGTTCTTTAGCCCAAACAAGTCTCTCCTGCTTGTTGCCTGTCCTTAGCAGTGGTTTCCTAGCAGCTATTTTGCCATGAAGGCCTGCTGCACAAAGTCTCCTCTTAACAGTTGTTGTAGAGATGTGTCTGCTGCTAGAACTCTGTGTGGCATTGACCTGGTCTCTAATCTGAGCTGCTGATAACCTGATGGCCACTCGTTTTTCTTTACTTAGAATTTGTATTATGGCAAGAAAAAAGCAGCTAACAGTCTATTCAGTAGGACTATCAGCTGTGTATCCACCAGACTTCTGCACAACACAACTGATGGTCCCAACCCCATTTATAAGGCAAGAAATCCCACTTATTAAACCTGACAGGGCACACCTGTGAAGTGAAAACCATTTCCGGTGACTACCTCTTGAAGCTCATCAAGAGAATGCCAAGAGTGTGCAAAGCAGTAATCAAAGCAAAAGGTGGCTACTTTGAAGAACCTAGAACATAAGAATTATTTTCAGTTGTTTCACACTTTTTTGATAATTATATAATTCCACATGTGTTAATTCATAGTTTTGATGCCTTCAGAGTGAATCTACAATTTTCATAGTCATGAAAATAAAGAAAACGCTTTGAATGAGAAGGTGTGTCCAAACTTTTGGTCTGTACTGTACATATACACTGCCTTGTGAAAGTATTCGGTCCCCTGGAACTTTTCAACCTTTTCCCACATATCATGCTTCTAAACAAAGATACCAAATGTAAATTTTTGGTGAAGAATCAACAACAAGTGGGACACAATTGTGAAGTTGAACGAAATTTATTGGTTATTTTAAATTTTTGTGGAAATTCAAAAACTGAGAAGTGGGGCGTGCAATATTATTCGGCCCCTTCACTTTCAGTGCAGCAAACTCACTCCAGAAGTTCATTGTGGATCTCTGAATGATCCAATGTTGTCCTAAATGACTAATGATGATAAAGGTGTGTAATCAAGTCTCCGTATAAATGCACCTGCTCTGTGATAGTCTCAGGGTTCTGTTTGAAGCACAGAGAGCATCATGAAGACCAAGGAACACAACAGGCAGGTCCGTGATACTGTTGTGGATAAGTTTAAAGCCGGATTTTGATACAAAATGTTTTCCAAAACTTTAAACATTCCAAGGAGCACTGTGCAAGCGATCATATTGAAATAGAAATATCATACCACTGCAAATCTACCAAGACCCAGCCGTCCCTCTAAACTTTCATCTCAAACAAGGAGAAGACTGATCAGAGATGCATCCAAGAGGCCCATGATCACTCTGGATGAACTGCAGAGATCTACAGCTGAGGTGGGACAGTCTGTCCATAGGACAACAATCAGTCGTACACTGCACAAATCTGGCCTTTATGGAACAGTGGCAAGAAGAAAGCCTTTTCTCAAAGATATCCATAAAAAGTGTTGTTTAAAGTTTGCAACAAGCCACCTGGGAGACACACAAAACATGTGGAAGAAGGTGCTCTGGTCAGATGAAACCAAAATCGAACTTTTTGGCAACAAAGCCAAACGATATGTTTGGCGTAAAGGCAACACAGCTCATCCCCCTGAACACACCATCCCCACTGTCAAACATGGTAGTGGCAGCATCATGGTTTTGGCCTGCTTTACTTCAGCAGGGACAGGGAAGATGGTTAAAATTGATGGGAAGATGAATGGAGCCAAATACAGGACCATTCTTGAAGAAAACCTGTTGGGAGTCTGCAAAAGACCTGAGACTGGGACTGAGATTTGTCTTCCAACAAGACAATGATCCCAAACATAAAGCAAAATCTACAATGGAATGGTTCACAAAAAAACGTATCCAGGTGTTAGAATGGCCAAGTCACAGTCCAGACCTGAATCAAATCGAGAATCTGTGGAAAGAGCTGAAAATTGCTGTTCACAAACGATCTCCATCAAACCTCACTGAGCTCGAGCTGTTTGCCAAGGAAGAATGGGCAAGAATTTCAGTCTCTCGATGTACCAAAACTGATAGAGACATACCCCAAGCGACTTGCAGCTGTAATCGCAGCAAAAAGTGGCGCAACAAAGTATTACGTTAAAGGGGCCTAATAATATTGCACGCCCCACTTTTCAGTTTTTGAATTTCCACAAAAATTTAAAATAACCAATAAATTTTGTTCAACTTCACAATTGTGTCCCACTTGTTGATTCTTCAAAAATTTACATTTGGTATCTTTATGTTTGAAGCATGATATGTGGGAAAAGGTTGAAAAGTTCCAGGGGGCCGAATACTTTCGCAAGGCACTGATTACACAGGTCAACGAAAAAAATTTTTTTTTCTGGTGTCCAAAATATTTTAATGAATTTGGGGTATTTTTGGGGTGCTGATTCTGAATATGTCATCAGTTTTGCCAGATTGGCTCAAGTTTTTGAGATTTTTGGTATCTTATTTATAGCACTTGTTGGTAAATGCGACGCATCATCTCATTAATTTCTTTGGATTAGTACTTGAACTGAGCAGTTCTCAATATAGTTTTGTGTTAATTAGTGTTCTAAAAGTTTGTTCATAGCTTGATTTTTGCACTAACTTTATGTTGTTGTCTGTTTTCCAGTGAAAAGCATGAACTCATCATGAAGAAGTTGTCTTAACGATCCAGACTCATTCTGTTACATTTGTGGTGAATATACACTGCCAAAACATAGAAGAAACATAACAGACTTCGTAAAAAAAGTGTATTTTGCCTATTTTGGGGTTATGCTTGGGGACCAAGACAAGTTTTGGGCACCACACATAGTGTGCAAAGCATGTATCGAATTATTACGAAAATGGAGCAAAGGACAAAGAAAAAGCTTCAAATTTGGTGTTCCAATGGTGTGGAGAGAGCCAAAAAATCATCATGATGACTGTTATTTCTGTGCAGTGCAAGTGCAAGGATTCAATAAGCATAAGAAACGAAAATGGGAGTAACATGGAATCTGCAAGAAGGCCTGTCCCTCATTGTGAAGATGTGCCTGTACCTGTGTTTACCATAAATAACAGTCATCATGATGATTTTTTGGCTCTCTCCACACCATTGGAACACCAAATTTGAAGCTTTTTCTTTGTCCTTTGCTCCATTTTCGTAATAATTCGATACATGCTTTGCACACTATGTGTGGTGCCCAAAACTTGTCTTGGTCCCCAAGCATAACCCCAAAATAGGCAAAATACACTTTTTTTACGAAGTCTGTTATGTTTCTTCTATGTTTTGGCAGTGTGTATTCACCACAAATGTAACAGAATGAGTCTGGATCGTTAAGACAACTTCTTCTTGATGAGTTCATGCTTTTCACTGGAAAACAGACAACAACATAAAGTTAGTGCAAAAATCAAGCTATGAACAAACTTTTAGAACACTAATTAACACAAAACTATATTGAGAACTGCTCAGTTCAAGTACTAATCCAAAGAAATTAATGAGATGATGCGTCGCATTTACCAACAAGTGCTATAAATAAGATACCAAAAATCTCAAAAACTTGAGCCAATCTGGCAAAACTGATGACATATTCAGAATCAGCACCCCAAAAATACCCTAAATTCGATGAAATATCTTTGGCACCAAAAATGCTGTTGACCAGTGTTATTTATATATATATATATATATATATATATATATATATATATATATATATATATATATATATATATATATATATATATACACACATATACACACACACACTGCGTGTAATATATTATATATACACACATACATACATACACACACACACACACACACACACACACACACACACACCAGATCCAAAGGAAAAAACAAATGAACCAAAAGAAAACATTTATAAAAATATACCGTATTTTCCGCTTTGTAAGACGCACTTTTTTCCCCCCAAAATTTGGGGGGAAAACAGGGGTGCGTCTTACAAAGCGGACATGCCTTACCTAGGCTGTGATCGGGGGCGTCCGGCGGTTGCTGGCCGTTGCTGCGGGTGTGTCCGGTGCCGCGTTGTGTGCCCGTCGATGCCCGGGGCTCTGCCAACATTGAGCGACAGGCCAGAGCCCCGGCATTTCCTCAGTTCCCTGTGTGCCGGTAAAAAGATGGCCGCCGGCGCGTGCGCAGATGGGATCTCGGGACCCAGTTCTCGAGAGATGAGATTTGAAATCTCATCTCTCGAGAGGTGGGTCCCGAGATCCCATCTGCGCACGCGCCGGCGGCCATTTTCCCTGGGTTCCCTGTGTGCGCGCGGTGGTGCCTGCAAAAAAATCGCCGCCGCGCGTGCGCAGATGGGATCTCGGGATCCAGCTTTCGAGAGATGAGATTTCAGATCTCATCTCTCGAGAACTGGTCCCGAGATCCCATCTGCGCACGCGCCGGCGGCCATTTTTTTTTTACCGGCACTTCAGCGCACATATACAGGGAACCGAGGAAATGCTGGGGCTCTGGTCTGTCGAACAATGTCGGCAGAGCCACGGGCATCGATGGGCACACAACGCCGCACCGGAGCACCCGCAGCACCGGCTTCCAACCGCCGGACAAGTGGAGAAACCTGACACCAGCACAAGACTCTGCAGCAACAGCACACATCGGAGCCCCCCCTCATCCCTGAATGCGGCCTGCAGCATCACTCCACGCCTGCCTCCTCCAGCAGCGAGCCTGGGATCCCTCTACACCGCAGCCACCAACCCCGGTAAGCAATAAGATGCAAGGATTATAAGAGGCACCACCATGGTGCGTCTTATAATCCGGAGCGTCTTATAAAGCGAAAAATACGGTACATTTTATTAATTATCCAAAAAGACAAAGCACAAACAAGGTTTAAAAGACGTGGAAAACCACAAAAAGGCTCCATGACCCATAATAAGGCCAATAGGAGGCAGCACAAAATACCTATCCCCAATAATCAAATTCCTATAATGCTAAAGTGCAAAGTAAAAAATAGACAAAGAGGGGAAATCATGAACTCATGAATCCTCCAAACAAAGGGGAGAAAAGAGGACAAATCACAAATAGCTAATAGATAAAGTGAAACATGATTTACATCCTGTGGGTGATTAAATATATATTACACACATATATATATACACACATACATACACACACACGTATAGATTTGAAATCTCAACCCACAGGACCCCTGGCTGAGTCGGGTCTGCAGCTGTACAGATATGCTGATAATTTGCTTCTGACTTCGAGCTACATGAATGGTGTCCAGAGCCTTCTCTGTGGCTCTACCGTTTATCTCTTGGTGTCATATAGAGGCAGGAAAAGGGTTTTCTGGCTAATTTATAGGGAAACATTATGCCATGCTCCATCGGATGCCATTTTACAGATACTCTCTAAGGGCGAATGCTTCTGTGATACAGTACTGTACTGAGCTCCATACCGCAACACGCTGCAAAATGCAGAGTTGTAGGATTTCGTATAAAAAGGTTACAAATCCCTTAGGACTATTCTGGATCTCTGAGTAATAATGCATCCATATAGCCACAGGGGATGCTCATATGGCGCACACAAACACTGGACATATAGACTGTGCATTGTGACTACCTCCTGCTGCAGATGGAGGGGCTCGGAGCTCCCCTTATGCTCTATATATCTCTTACACACTGGCTGTAATATTCTATAATGGATTGGGTCTTAATTTGAGCCACCTGAACAGTGCTAATCCATTCCTAACAACCTGTGGATCATACCAGAGTGATAATGGGTTAACAGTAAAGAGCTTTAGCCCTTACCCCAGCAGGATAAAGCCACTGAACTGCCCAATGCTGTTGGTATACTTATTTAGAATAGTGGGGGGGGGGGTAACCAATAATGACCCCATCAGTTATACTGGTGGTCACCAATCCTTCCCTAGAAACAGATTCAAAGAAGAAACCATTAAAGACTTTGCAGTTCTTGAAACAATGGGAAAAAGCGAACCCCATATTTTTCCACGTGCCCTCCTCAGATCTTCTCAACCAGTAATTGAAGCTGCAACCATCTATACAGAATTCCTCCTCTGTTACCTTTATCCCCATATCTGTTCATTATGGGGCTTTTTTTAGTGGTCTTCTCTCTGTGCCAACCATTAGAGCAAAAAGGGAGAAAAATCATTCCAGCACATCCACTTGACTCTGAAAGGGATTATCAACCTTTGCGGACAAATACATTTTTATTTATTTTTTTCTTCAACGCAACTGTCTTTCATTAAAATGTTGCAATTTTTTACTTTAAAGAAGCACTACGATCATTTTTTCCCCCTCAATATATAGCAGTCATCATTAGTGTTGAGCATTCCGATACCGCAAGTATCGGGTATCGGCCGATATTAGCGGTATCGGAATTCCGATACTTAATTCCGATACTTTTGTCATATCGGATTCCGGAATCGGAATCGGAATAGGAAGTTCCCATCATGCTATGAGCCTGCTTGCTTTGATTAAGCCAATGGGAATCCTCCGAAGTGTGGGCACATCCTGTTAGGCATGTAGGCATGTTAACTATTGGCATGGCTGTGATTGGCTGCCGAAATGATGTCATGATGCACTATAAAAGCCACCGCAGCCGCCATTTCTGGTCACTCTGCTGTGAATTCAGTTAGGGACAGGCTGCTGTAGAAGACTGTGAGGGACAGTTAGAAATAGCGATTCCACCAAATATCTAGTGCTTTACCCAGGCTACATAAACCACCACTGTAGCCTTCTTTGCCCTAGCAGCAGTGTTCACAGCTGTCTGCAAGGGCTGTGTGAGTGCAGCTCACGCTGTGGAGTGGGTCCTGCAGCCACGTCAGGCTGTAGGCCACCCAGTGTGATCACTGCTGCCTCATACATCTTTTATTTTTTGAGCTGCATTTTTTACATAATTTCAATCTAGTGTGCTTCCATCCGTATCCATATACGTTGGTTGCAAACACTAGTAGTAGACAGCGGAGCCTTTCTGCAGCCTTTCAGTGCTAGTGTCCACTTTGCTGCACTGTTCACGGCTGTCTGAGAGGTCTCTGACTGTGTGTGAGTGCAGCTCACGCTGAGTAGTGTGTCCTGCAGCTACGTCTGGCTGTAGGACGCTCAGCGTGCGTCAGTGCCTCACACATATTTTTATTTGAGTGCAGCTCATTTTTTCTTCTATTAGTGTGCATCCATCCGTCTCCATCTACGGTGGTTGCAAACACTATAAAGGAGTACACAGCGGAGCCTTTCTGCAGCCTGTCAGTGCCAGTGCCCACTTAGCTGCACTGTTGACGGCTGTCTGAGAGGCCTCTGACTGTGTGTGAGTGCAGCTCACGCTGAGTAGAGTGTCCTGCAGCTACGTCTGGTTGTAGGACGCTCAACGTGCGTCACTGCCTCACACATATTTGTCTTTGAGTGCAGCTCATTTTTTCTTCTCCTATTAGTGTGCATCCATCCGTATCCAATCAACATTGGTTGGTTGCAAACACTATATAGGAGTAGATAGAGGAGCCTTTTTTTCTGGCTTGTGCCCTGCCGGCGCAGCCAGATTAGTATTACCCAATTTTTTTGGAGCCTCATCTTTTGCATTGTAGGTTACCTGCCTGCATTGTAATAGCTCCAAAAAGTTGGTGATACTATCAGTTTCAATTCTTTGTTCACATACTTTGAGTTTGTTTCCAACAAAGAAACCACAAAAAAAGTTCACCAAACACTACATTTTGAACTTGTGAAGGCCACATCAGCTCCTATTAAAGTCTAGTCCACACACACACACTTCATAAAATTAGTGTTTCTTGTACCTGTAACCAGCTGTTCAGGAATAAGCACACTAAGGCCCCCCTTTGTACTTTTTTGCCTATCTTAAGCAGTCTTGCAAGATGAAGAAGGCAGGGAGTAAGGCGCGTGGGCGTGGGCGTGGAGTTTCAGCAGGGAGAGGACGTGGGGATTCTGCAGGGAGAGGACGTGGGGATTCTACAGGTAGAGGACGTGGGGATTCTGGGCCTGCTGCGGGCACCAGTGGATCAGCATCCCCCAGTTTTAGCAGGCAACAGTCCTTTATGCGCAGCTTTGTAGGACCTCAACGTACCCCACTGCTGCGGGAGGAACAAATTGAAGCCGTTGTCGGATGGATGGCAGCTAACGCATCGACTTCAATTACTTCCGCATCCTCTCAGGGTCAGAGCACCGAAGAGCAACCATCTGTCTCTTCACCACCTGCCAAAGTGCCCAGGCAGTCAGAGAGACATGGACAGGAGCCATCACAGTCTCTACTTCTGTTCTCGGAATCTGTTGGCTTGGAAAGAGGGGGCCAGCCAAGCAGCATTCCTGAATGTGAAGAAGAGGGAGTATGCAGTGATGCGCAACTTCTTTGTCCCTCTGAATCTGAAGAGGCGAGTGGGCCAGTGCCTATGGTCAGCACACCTCAGTACGCATCAGATGATGACGAGACTCAGTTGCCACTTTCTGGTGCGTACGGTGCTGGCGAGACAACCCCGGAGAAGCAGCTGTTTGAAGAGGGGAGGGAAGATGATGAGGTCCTTGACCCATCATGGCGTGAGCAACAGGAAGGTGGTGGGAGCAGCTCGGAGGAAGAGATTCCCCTACCGGCCAAAACAGGAGGCAGAGGGAGGGGGAAGACTTGGTTGCCTGTACCCTCCACTTCGGCACCCGTTAGGAGCATTCCTCCTTCCAAAGGCAAACCGGGCGCTCACAAGAGTTGCAGTGCGTGGTCCTTTTTTGACACAGTTGCAGATGACATTTTCTTTGTCAAATGCAAGCTGTGTCATCAGAGAGTCAAAAGAGGGAGAAATGTCAGCAACCTCAATACCACAAATATGTGGAAACATGTGCGCACCAAGCACGAGTTGGAGTTGCAGAGACACCCTGAAGACGTAGGCCAACGTACAGCACCACCTACCACCTCTTCAGTTCGTGTTGGGCCCTCTTCCTCCAGCTCACACACTGCTGGTTCGGCTTCCTCACAGGATCGCCAAGGAAGAACCTCTGCCACTGTTGTCCGGAGACCCTGTGAGATTACACCCATAGCAGCACGTTCCCATCCATCACAACCATCGGTAGCACAGGCATGGGATAAAAGGCGCCCTTACTCGGCAAACCATCCCCGAGCACAGTCTCTGAATGCTGGCATTGCCAAACTTCTGGCAGTTGAAATGCTGTCATTCAGGCTGGTGGACACTGACACCTTCCGGGACTTAATGGCATTGGCAGTCCCCCAATACAACGTGCCCAGCCGCTTTTATTTCAGCAGGCGAGCCGTCCCTGCCCTGCAGAAACATGTTGAGGGCAAAATAAAACATGCGCTACTAAACGCCGTTAGTAGCAAGGTCCACCTGACCACCGATGCGTGGACCAGTAACCATGGACAGGGACGATACCTTTCCCTCACTGCCCACTGGGTCAATGTTGTGGAGCCGGGTACGGATCTGGAGAGTGGAGCTGTACGTGTTCTTCCAACGCCACGGATTGCAGGACTCCAGTCTGTACACATAGACTCCTCCTCCTACTCAAGTTCCTCAGAAACAGCAGAGCAGGAGCCTGTTACGACCGATATGAGCACAGCCGTGGCCAAACGTCAACAGGCTGTACTCAAATTAATTTCTTTGGGGAATCGAAGCCACACAGTGCAGGAGCTCTGGAATGCTATCAAGCTGGAGAGCGATGTGTGGTTTGGGCCAGCGAATCTCCAGCCGGGCTTGGTAGTGTGTGACAATGGCCGAAATCTGGTGGCAGCTCTTGGCCTAGGCAACCTCACACACATCCCATGTCTGGCACATGTTCTTAACTTGGTCGTGCAGAGCTTTCTGAGGGACTATCCGGATCTTGCTGCACTGTTGCACAAGGTCCGCATAGAGTGCGCTCACTTGCGACGTTCCAGCACGGCAAGATCGCGCCTCGCTGCTCTGCAGCGACGATTTGGCCTTCCGGAACATCGCATCATATGTGACCTACCCACCCGGTGGAATTCAACGTTACATATGTTGGAGCGGTTGTGTGAGCAGCAGGCAGCAGTCATGGAGTACCAGCTGCATCAGGCGCAAACAAGTCGCACTGTGCGCCGTTCACACTTCAGCACCATTGAGTGGGCCTCTATGAAGGACATCTGCCTCGTTTTGCGTGCCTTCGATGAATCCACGCGGATGGCGAGTGCAGATGATGCACTAGTCAGCATGACTGTCCCCCTTATCTGCCTGCTTCAACAAACACTGCAAGCACTAAGGGATGAGGTTTCAGAAGAGGTGGAGGATGAGGAGTCCCAAATGCCATCTGCTTCTGGACAGTCTGCGCTACGTGTTTCCTCACAAAGGCCTAGGCAGGGGACACTTTGTGAGGAGGATGAGGAGGAGTCGATGGAGGAGGAAGACATCTCTCCAGAGGAGGGAGGTACACAAACCTCTACTCAGTATGTACAGCGAGGGTGGGGTGATGCAGAGCAGGCCGAGGTCACGCCTCAAACAGGGGACAGCGGTTCTTTGGCAGTTGGGAGTCTGCAGCACATGGTTGATTTCATGCTGCAGTGCCTGAGAAACGACCGCCGCATCGCCCACATTCTCGTCTCGGCTGATTATTGGGTGTACACCCTCCTAGATCCTCGCTACCGGGACAGCGTACAAAGGCTCATACCAACGTTGAACCGGGAGCGTAAAATGCGGGAGTATGAAGAGTCACTGGTGCAGTCCATAATGTTTTCCATTCCACCCGACAGCATTGTTGCTAGTGCTTTACAAAGCAGCTCTGTGCGTCGAGGCAGTGGAGGAAACTCTGCACAAAGAGGGAGCAGAGGCAGCGCCGCAGCACAAGGCAAGACCACTATGGCCCAAATGTGGCAAAGTTTTGTGTGTCCACCACAATTGTCTACACCATCAGCGACGCCTCGAGTCAGCAGGAGGCAACGCTTCCGTCAGATGGTGTCAGACTACATGTCTTGCCCTGTCGCTGTACTCCCAGATGGCTCTTCCCCCTTCAAGTTTTGGGTCTCTAAGCTGGATACATGGCCAGAGCTTAGCCAGTATGCATTGGAGGTGCTGGCTTGCCCTGCTGCCAGTGTATTATCGGAACGTGTCTTTAGTGCCGCAGGTGGTGTACTAACAGACCGTCGCACGCGACTATCTTCCGATAATGTTGACCGGCTGACTTTTCTGAAAATGAACAAGGCCTGGATCTCCAAAGACTTTGCCATTCCTCTTACAGACTAAATTAGTGGTTGGCAACTGTATCCAGGTCTGCTGGTGTGTTCATTTTTCTACCACCTGAACTATAATCCCTTTGCTTCAACACAGCCAGTTGTCGCTCAGATGTGTCGTCTGCACAGAGAAACACACTAGCTCCTGTGTTAGTGGGGTTCAGCAATGCCAGCTGATCCCCTGCTGTGTGGACGGCAAAGTCACCAGCTCCATCAACATTCAAACCACTACTGATTTTTAACCGTGCCCAACTTAGGTCTCTGGCTCCACTGTCTCTACTATTTCCCCTGACCTCCAACCCCGCCATCTACATCTCTGAAGTGGCGTCAGCACAATCTACACTTGTTCCTGTGTTCCTGTGGCTCAGTCCCATCAGTTTATCCCCTGATGTGTGTCCGGCAAGGTCTCCTGCTCTGTCCACATTCCCATAACCAGTAGTGGGAATGAGGACAGAGCTGGCGAACTTGCCGGACAAACATCAGGGGATCAACTGACGGGACTGAGCACCAGTAACACAGGAACAAGTGTAGATTGTGCTGACGCCACTTCAGAGATGTAGCTGGCGGGGTTGGAGGCCAGGGTAAATAGTAGAGACAGTGGAGCCAGAGGCCTAAGTGGAGCATGGTTAGAATCAGTAGTAGTCCACAACCTCCATAAAAACCGCTGCCCATTGGCCTCTGCATGCGGCATGCGTAATCCTGGGCTCCAACAGCTTCAGTTGGTGTTCAGAAGTGTCGTCTCCACAGAGCCAAACACATTCGTTAGAGTGTTAGTGGGGTTCAGCACTGCCAGCTGTTCCCCTGCTGTGGAGATGGCAAGTCTCCTGCTGCCTTCACCTGCCAAAATCCAGTAGGCCCCAGCCTGCTCCTCGCCTAATCCTGGGCTCCAACAGCGTCAGTTGGTGTTCAGAAGTGTCGTCTCCACAGAGACAAACACCTTCGTTAGAGTGTTAGTGGGGTTCAGCACTGCCAGCTGTTCCACTGCTGTGGAGATGGCAAGTCTCCTGTTGCCTTCACCTGCCAAAATCCAGTAGGCCCCAGCCTGCTCCTCGCCTAATCCTGGGCTCCAACAGCGTCAGTTGGTGTTCAGAAGTGTCGTCTCCACAGAGCCAAACACATTCGTTAGAGTGTTAGTGGGGTTCAGCACTGCCAGCTGTTCCCCTGCTGTGGAGATGGCAAGTCTCCTGCTGCCTTCACCTGCCAAAATCCAGTAGGCCCCAGCCTGCTCCTCGCCTAATCCTGGGCTCCAACAGCGTCAGTTGGTGTTCAGAAGTGTCGTCTCCACAGAGACAAACACCTTCGTTAGAGTGTTAGTGGGGTTCAGCACTGCCAGCTGTTCCCCTGCTGTGGAGATGGCAAGTCTCCTGCTGCCTTCACCTGCCAAAATCCAGTAGGCCCCAGCCTGCTCCTCGCCTAATCCTGGGCTCCAACAGCGTCAGTTGGTGTTCAGAAGTGTCGTCTCCACAGAGCCAAACACCTTCGTTAGAGTGTTAGTGGGGTTCAGCACTGCCAGCTGTTCCCCTGCTGTGGAGATGGCAAGTCTCCTGCTGCCTTCACCTGCCAAAATCCAGTAGGCCCCAGCCTGTTCCTCGCCTAATCCTGGGCTCCAACAGCGTCAGTTGGTGTTCAGAAGTGTCGTCTCCACAGAGACAAACACCTTCGTTAGAGTGTTAGTGGGGTTCAGCACTGCCAGCTGTTCCCCTGCTGTGGAGATGGCAAGTCTCCTGCTGCCTTCACGTGCCAAAATCCAGTAGGCCCCAGCCTGCTCCTCGCCTAATCCTGGGCTCCAACAGCGTCAGTTGGTGTTCAGAAGTGTCGTCTCCACAGAGCCAAACACATTCGTTCAAGTGTTAGTGGGGTTCATCATTGCCAGCTGATCCCCTGCTGTGGAGATGGCAGTCTCTCCTGCTGTCACCTCATTCAAAATACAGTAGGCCTCTGCCTACACCCTCCTATTTCCTGGGCTTCAACACAGCCAGTTGTAGTTCGGAAGTGCCGTCCACACGGAAAGAGATACTTGCTCCCGTGTCTCAGTGGGGTTCAGTAATGTCAGCTGATCCCCTGCTGTGTGGATGGCAGTCTCTCCTGCTGTCACCTCATTCAAAATACAGTAGGCCTCTGCCTACACCCTCCTATTTCCTGGGCTTCAACACAGCCAGTTGTAGTTCGGAAGTGCCGTCCACACGGAAAGAGATACTTGCTCCCGTGTCTCAGTGGGGTTCAGTAACGTCAGCTGATCCCCTGCTGTGTGGATGGCAGTCTCTCCTGCTGTCACCTCATTCAAAATACAGTAGGCCTCTGCCTACACCCTCCTATTTCCTGGGCTTCAACACAGCCAGTTGTAGTTCGGAAGTGCCGTCCACACGGAAAGAGATACTTGCTCCCGTGTCTCAGTGGGGTTCAGTAACGTCAGCTGATCCCCTGCTGTGTGGATGGCAGTCTCTCCTGCTGTCACCTCATTCAAAATACAGTAGGCCTCTGCCTACACCCTCCTATTTCCTGGGCTTCAACACAGCCAGTTGTAGTTCGGAAGTGCCGTCCACACGGAAAGAGATACTTGCTCCCGTGTCTCAGTGGGGTTCAGTAATGTCAGCTGATCCCCTGCTGTGTGGATGGCAGTCTCTCCTGCTGTCACCTCATTCAAAATACAGTAGGCCTCTGCCTACACCCTCCTATTTCCTGGGCTTCAACACAGCCAGTTGTAGTTCGGAAGTGCCGTCCACACGGAAAGAGATACTTGCTCCCGTGTCTCAGTGGGGTTCAGTAACGTCAGCTGATCCCCTGCTGTGTGGATGGCAGTCTCTCCTGCTGTCACCTCATTCAAAATACAGTAGGCCTCTGCCTACACCCTCCTATTTCCTGGGCTTCAACACAGCCAGTTGTAGTTCGGAAGTGCCGTCCACACGGAAAGAGATACTTGCTCCCGTGTCTCAGTGGGGTTCAGTAACGTCAGCTGATCCCCTGCTGTGTGGATGGCAGTCTCTCCTGCTGTAAACTCATTCAAAATACAGTAGGCCTCTGCCTACACCCTCCTATTTCCTGGGCTTCAACACAGCCAGTTGTAGTTCGGAAGTGCCGTCCACACGGAAAGAGATACTTGCTCCCGTGTCTCAGTGGGGTTCAGTAATGTCAGCTGATCCCCTGCTGTGTGGATGGCAGTCTCTCCTGCTGTCACCTCATTCAAAATACAGTAGGCCTCTGCCTACACCCTCCTATTTCCTGGGCTTCAACACAGCCAGTTGTAGTTCGGAAGTGCCGTCCACACAGAAAGAGATACTTGCTCCCGTGTCTCAGTGGGGTTCAGTTAAGTCAGCTGATCCCCTGCTGTGTGGATGGCAGTCTCTCCTGCTGTAAACTCATTCAAAATACAGTAGGCCTCTGCCTACACCCTCCTATTTCCTGGGCTTCAACACAGCCAGTTGTAGTTCGGAAGTGCCGTCCACACGGAAAGAGATACTTGCTCCCGTGTCTCAGTGGGGTTCAGTAACGTCAGCTGATCCCCTGCTGTGTGGATGGCAGTCTCTCCTGCTGTCACCTCATTCAAAATACAGTAGGCCTCTGCCTACACCCTCCTATTTCCTGGGCTTCAACACAGCCAGTTGTAGTTCGGAAGTGCCGTCCACACGGAAAGAGATACTTGCTCCCGTGTCTCAGTGGGGTTCAGTAATGTC
The DNA here is from genome assembly GCF_039654945.1 of Dendrobates tinctorius. Taxonomy (NCBI): domain Eukaryota; kingdom Metazoa; phylum Chordata; class Amphibia; order Anura; family Dendrobatidae; genus Dendrobates; species Dendrobates tinctorius. The sequence continues at coordinate 23,021,257 of NW_027361706.1, forward strand.
AGCTGATCCCCTGCTGTGTGGATGGCAGTCTCTCCTGCTGTCACCTCATTCAAAATACAGTAGGCCTCTGCCTACACCCTCCTATTTCCTGGGCTTCAACACAGCCAGTTGTAGTTCGGAAGTGCCGTCCACACGGAAAGAGATACTTGCTCCCGTGTCTCAGTGGGGTTCAGTTAAGTCAGCTGATCCCCTGCTGTGTGGATGGCAGTCTCTCCTGCTGTAAACTCATTCAAAATACAGTAGGCCTCTGCCTACACCCTCCTATTTCCTGGGCTTCAACACAGCCAGTTGTAGTTCGGAAGTGCCGTCCACACGGAAAGAGATACTTGCTCCCGTGTCTCAGTGGGGTTCAGTAACGTCAGCTGATCCCCTGCTGTGTGGATGGCAGTCTCTCCTGCTGTCACCTCATTCAAAATACAGTAGGCCTCTGCCTACACCCTCCTATTTCCTGGGCTTCAACACAGCCAGTTGTAGTTCGGAAGTGCCGTCCACACGGAAAGAGATACTTGCTCCCGTGTCTCAGTGGGGTTCAGTAATGTCAGCTGATCCCCTGCTGTGTGGATGGCAAAGTCTCCTGCTGCCTACACAGTCGTACCACTACTGATTTTTAACCGTGCTCCAATTAGGCCTGTGGCTCCACTGTCTCTCGTATTTCCCCTGTCCTCCAACCCTGCCAGTTACAGCTCCGAAGTGGCGTCTGCACAATCCACACTTGTTCCTGTGTTACAGGTGTTCAGTCCGGTCAGTTAATCCCCTGATGTGTGTCCGGCAATGTCGCCTGCTCTGTCCACATTCCCATTATGGGAATGTGGACAGAGCAGGCGACATTGCCGGACACACATCAGGGGATTAACTGACCGGACTGAACACCTGTAACACAGGAACAAGTGTGGATTGTGCAGACGCCACTTCGGAGCTGTAACTGGCGGGGTTGGAGGACAGGGGAAATACGAAAATCAGTGAAGCCACAGGCCTAAGTGGAGCTTGGTTCAAATTAGTAGTCTACAACCGATCTTAAAATTTCTTCAATGCAGCCTAAGCCTGCTCCGTGCTTGTCCCTGGGCTTCAACACAGCCAGTTGTTGCTCGGAAGTGCCGTCTTCACAGAGTAAAACACTAGCTCCTGTGTTTGTGGGGTTCAGTAACGTCAGCTGTTCCCCTGCTGTTTTGATGGCAATCTGTCCTGCTGCCTCCCAACTGACAGCACATCAGGCCTCAGCCTGCTAAGTGCTTGTCCTGGGCTCCAACATCGCCAGTTGCTGCTCATAACTGACTTTGGCACGGGTACTCCCTCCTGCCCAGCTTGGTTCCAGCCCTGCCTGCTGTTTCCGGGAAGTGTGAATGTCAGTTTGCCACCCCAAGTTGCCATGTCGTGTTGCGGTTGGGTTAGCCGAGGCTAGGGTGCCAGCAGTTTAGGTGCTTCCTATGTGGACTGCGGGTTCTGGTAAGAAAGGTTTGTTCCATAGTGCCAGTAGGACAAGCACCCCCTGTAGGACTGTGTGATTCGGTAACTGCGGCCAGCTTGCGGCATGCCAACTTTGCTTTTCAGGGGTAACTTCTGATACCCCTCCGGGTTCCAGCACCGTCAGCTGGTTCTCATCAGAGCCTTTGGCCTAGGTGCCTCCATCTCGGTATCCGAGTTCCGGCAACGTCTGCTGGTCCTTGGTAGTGCTTTGTAGCACAGGTACCTCCTGCTTAGTAACCGGGTTCCAGCACCGTCAGCTGGTCCTCGGTTGTGCCATTGGCTCTTATTCCTTCTGCTGCCCCTCCGGGTGCCAGCACTGTCAGCTGGTCCTCGCTATTTCCATTTGCTCTTGCAGCTTATGCTACCCCTCCGGGTTCCAGCACCGTCAGCTGGTTCTCGTCAGAGCCTTTGGCCTAGGTGCCTCCATCTCGGTATCCGAGTTCCGGCAACGTCTGCTGGTCCTTGGTAGTGCTTTGTAGCACAGGTACCTCCTGCTTAGTAACCGGGTTCCAGCACCGTCAGCTGGTCCTCGGTTGTGCCATTGGCTCTTATTCCTTCTGCTGCCCCTCCGGGTGCCAGCACTGTCAGCTGGTCCTCGCTATTTCCATTTGCTCTTGCAGCCTATGCTACCCCTCCGGGTTCCAGCACCGTCAGCTGGTTCTCGTCAGAGCCTTTGGCCTAGGTGCCTCCATCTCGGTATCCGAGTTCCGGCAACGTCTGCTGGTCCTTGGTAGTGCTTTGTAGCACAGGTACCTCCTGCTTAGTAACCGGGTTCCAGCACCGTCAGCTGGTCCTCGGTAGTGCCATTGGCTCTTGTTCCTTCTGCTGCCCCTCCGGGTGCCAGTACCGTCAGCTGGTTCAAGAGGACAAAGAACAGGAAGACAACCACCAAGATGCAGAACAACAAGAGAGAGAAGACAAAGAAGCATAAAAAAAACAAAGCAGAAGAACATTAAGCATAAGACTAATACTCTGAGCAAATGATATTATCTTATTTATAAGCAGAAGAAGACTAAGCAGTGTATGGGGGTGAGTCCGTTCCTCCTCGTGGTGCCCCTGGAAAAGGCCTGCTGCTGCAGGCCAAACTGAACGCGGACAAATCCTGTTGTAAATCTTTTGTGACAGGCAGAACGGAAGGTGTAAACTTCTAACTTTTCTAGATAACAACTACAGGAATGCCTGACACAAACAAGAATATGATGAAGAAGAATAGGAAGAAGATGAAGAAGTTGAATATGTAGAATAATAATAGAAGAAGAAGAAGAAGAAGAAGAAGTTGAATATGTAGAATAATAATAGAAGAAGAAGAAGAAGAAGAAGAAGAAGAAGAAGAAGAAGAAGAAGAAGAAGAAGAAGAAGAAGAAGAAGAAGAAGAAGAAGAAGAAGAAGAAGAAGAAGAAGAAGAAGAAGAAGAAGAAGAAGAAGAAGAAGAAGAAGAAGAAGGTAAAAAAAGGAAGTAGAAGAAGAAGAAGAAGAAGAATGTAAAAAAAGGAATAAGAAGAAGAATGTAAAAAAAGGAAGTAGAAGAAGAAGAAGAAGAATGTAAAAAAAGGAAGTAGAAGAAGAAGAAGAAGAATGTAAAAAAAGGAAGTAGAAGAAGAAGAAGAATGTAAAAAAAGTAAGTAGAAGAAGAAGACATACATGTCTGGCAAAATATAAATGAGGCTAACATAGTCAATATCTTTGTAACTCCTAACATCTTTAAAAAAAAAGTTTAATTCCTGCTATTCCATTTGATTGGGCTAAACCTCTATGGCTTTAATGTCTCCTCCACCTCCCACAATACATTCTACATTATTCTTAGTTGTTTTTCTTCATGTAGAATTAACCTACAAGGAAAGAAAGGGTTTTTTTTAATTCCGATATTTTGGCCCCATTGACTTGCATTGGTTCCCGGTATCGGAATCGGCGATACCGATACTTTTTTTAAAGATCGGCCGATCCATTCCGATCCGATATTTTCAAGTATCGGCTGGTATCGCTCAACTCTAGTCATCATATTATTATACAGCACTGTGTAATTACAATTACTTATTTTGCCTTTCTACCCAATTAATTCTTCTCTAGGTCTATGACATCAAGTTATTAATAATTAACTAGCTAAATCATTTAGATTGTGAGCCCCATCGGGGACAGTGCCAATAATGTCTGTAAAGCGCTGTGATATTAATGGCGCTATATAAATAAGTTAAATAAATAAATTTTTCTAAGCTCTATGTATAAACAAGAGGTAAATATTCCCTGTATGAGTCATGAGTCGCTGCAAAAGTCCCTGATGGGGGGAGGAGGGAGCAGCCGGGTCAGGAGGTGAAGAGGGGAATGATTTCTGCAGGGACAAGAGACTTCCTGTTTCTACATAGAGCAGAGAAAAGAAAAGAATTATCTGGGTAGAAACGCAAAATAAGTAATTCTAAGTACACAGTGCTGTATAGTATGCTGATTACAATATATTAAGAGCATAAAAACATTGATGGGAGGAGGAAGTGTTCGTCAACAAGCTCTTTTTTTCTCCTCAAATTCAATTTTGATGTGGATTTTGAACATAAATCAGCTGAAAGGAGCTCAGAAAAAAAACAAACACAAAAGTGTCAGAACGAGCACACTGACAGATTCTCAGCTGACTCATACTGCAGACAGTAATACACAACAGTGCAATGCAGAAGGCAAACGGTGCAAAAAATGTTAATGCAACCCAACCGGAATTTAGTTTCAATTAATCGCAATGGAAGAAACATAAAAACTAAAAAATTATCCTAAGACTTGTGATTATCTACAAATGTGTAAGAGATACGCATGTTTTCATAGATCACCCAGATGTGAACCAGCACCTACCTAGGCACAGGGCTGTGGAGTCGGTAAGCCAAACCTGCGACTCCTACTCCTCAATTTCCCTTACACCGACTCAGACTCCGACTCCCACATATATTGCTTATATTTAAGTGAAAAATTTATTGTAGTACAATGTGAACATCAGACACTGAATCATTTTTATGATCCAATAATCAAGATATTTAGATAGAACATAATATATATTTATTGGAATACAACTTTAGAACCCAAAAAACTGTAATAAATTGTAAATATGTAAGGCTAGTTTCACACTAGCGTTTATGAGCGCAGCGACGGCCTGCGCACGGCCGCCGCTAAGCCCCGCCCCCTGCTGCACCTCCGCCGGTAGCTCCGCCCACGGGCACATGACGCTGCATGCGCCCCCTATCTTTATCACAGGGGGCGCAGGCCGTGCGCAGTATGCGTTTGGCGGCGCATGCGCCTTTTTGACGGTGCGCCGACGCAACCAAACTGCAGCAGGTTGCGTTTGGCGCAGGTCGGCGCACCGTCAAAAGGACGCATGCGCCGCCAAACGCATACTGCGCACGGCCTGCGCCCCCAGTGATAAAGATAGGGGACGCAGGGCGCATGCAGCGTCATGCGCCTGTGGGCGGAGCTACCGGCGGAGGCGTGGCAGGGTGCGGGGCTTAGCGGCGGCCGTGCGCAGGCCGTCGCTGCGCTCATAAACGCTAGTGTGAAACTAGCCTTATACACTATGTAATATCAATTACATATATACAGTACAGACCAAAGTTTGGACACACCTTCTCATTCAAAGAGTTTTATTTTATTTCATGACTATGAAAATTGTAGATTCATTCTGAAGGCATCAAAACTATGAATTAACACATGTGGAATTATATAATTAACAAAAAAGTGTGAAACAAATGAAAATATGTCTTAGGGTATGTGCACACATAGTTTTTTGTCTCTGCGGATTTTGTAGAGAAAACTGCAGGAAATCCGCAGGACAAAGTGCTGCGGTTTATCTGCGGTTTTGCCCTGCGGTTTTACACCTCATAATGGATGAGGTGTAAAACTGCAGCGTTTCTGCACCAAACAATTGACATGCTGCGTTTTGAAAACCGCAGCAAAACCGCGCGGAAAAAAACGCAGCATGTGCACAGCTTTTTTTTATTTCCATAGGAAATAAAGGTACTGTACAACGCAGCAGAATCTGCTGCGTTTCTGCAGAGCCAAAAACACTGCGGAAACGCAGCAGAAACCGCAAAGTGTGCACATACCCTTATATTCTCGGTTCTTCAAAGTAGCCACCTTTTGCTTTGATACTGCTTTGCACACTCTTGGCATTCTCTTGATGAGCTTCAAGAGGTAATCACCGGAAATGGTCTTCCAACAGTCTTGAAGGAGTTCCCAGAGATGCTTAGCACTTGTTGGCCCTTTTGCCTTCACTCTGCGGTCCAGCTCACCCCAAACCATCTCGATAGGGTTCAGGTCAGGTGACTGTGGAGGCCAGGTCATCTGGCGTAGCACCCCATCACTCTCCTTCTTGGTCAAATAGCCCTTACACAGCCTGGAGGTGTGTTTGGGGTCATTGTCCTGTTGAAAAATAAATGATGCTCCAACTAAACGCAAACCGGATGGAATAGCATACCGCTGCAAGATGCTGTGGTAGCCATGCTGGTTCAGTATGCCTTCAATTTTGAATAAATTCCCAATAGTGTCACCAGCAAAGCACCAACACCATCACACCTCCTCCTCCAATGCTTCACGGTGGGAACCAGGCATGTAGAGTCCATCCGTTCACCTTTTCTGCGTTGCACAAAGACACGGTGGTTGGAACCAAAGATCTCAAATTTGGACTCATCAGACCAAAGCACAGATTTCCACTGGTCTAATGTCCATTCCTTGTGTTCTTTAGCCCAAACAAGTCTCTTCTGCTTGTTGCCTGTGGTTTCCTAGCAGCTAGCAGTGGTTTCCTAGCAGCTATTTTACCATGAAGGCCTGCTGCACAAAGTCTCCTCTTAACAGTTGTTGTAGAGATGTGTCTGCTGCTAGAACTCTGTGTGGCATTGACCTGGTCTCTAATCTGAGCTGCTGTTAACCTGCGATTTCTGAGGCTGGTGACTCGGATGAACTTCTCCTCCGCAGCAGAGGTGACTCTTGGTCTTCCTTTCCTGGGGCGGTCCTCATATGAGCCAGTTTCTTTGTAGCGCTTGATGGTTTTTGCCACTGCACTTTGGGACACTTTCAAAGTTTTCCCAATTTTTCGGACTGACTGACCTTCATTTCTTAAAGTAATGATGGCCACTCGTTTTTCTTTACTTAGGCTAGTTTCACACTAGCGTTTTTGAGCGTAGCGACGGACTGCGCACGGCCGCCGCTAAGCCCCGCCCCCTGCCACGCCTGCAGCTCCGCCTACCGGCGCATGACGCTGCATGCGCCCTGCTTCCCCTATCTTTATCACTGGGGGCGCAGGCCGTGCGCAGTATGCGTTTGGCGGCGCATGCGTCCTTTTGACGGTGCGCCGACCTGCGCCAAACGCAACCTGCTGCAGTTTGGTTGCGCCGGCGCACCGTCAAAAAAGGCGCATGCGCCGCCAAACGCATACTGCGCACGGCCTGCACCCCCAGTGATAAAGATAGGGGACGCAGGGCGCATGCAGCGTCATGCGCCGGTAGGCGGAGCTACCGGCGGAGGCGCGGCAGGGGCGGGGCTTAGCGGCGGCCGTGCGCAGGCCGTTGCTGCGCTCAAAAACGCTAGTGTGAAACTAGCCTTAGCTGCTTTTTTCTTGCCATAATACAAATTCTAACAGTCTATTCAGTAGGACTATCAGCTGTGTATCCACCAGACTTCTGCACAACACAACTGATGGTCCCAACCTCATTTACAAGGCAAGAAATCCCACTTATTAAACCTGACAGGGCACACCTGTGAAGTGAAAACCATTTCCGGTGACTACCTCTTGAAGCTCATCAAGAGAATGTCAAGAGTGTGCAAAGCAGTAATCAAGCAAAAAGTGGCTACTTTGAAGAACCTAGAATATAAGACATACAGTATTTTCAGTTGTTTCACACTTTTTTGTTAATGATATAATTCCACATATGTTAATTTATAGTTTTGATGCCTTCAGAGTGAATCTACAATTTTCATAGTAATGAAAATAAAGAAAACTCTTTGAATGAGGTGTGTCCAAACTTTTGGTCTGTAGTGTGTGTGTATATATATATATATATATACACACACACACACACAGTGCCTACAAGTAGTATTCAACCCCCTGCAGATTTAGCAGGTTTGATAAGATGCAAATAAGTTAGAGCCTTCAAACTTCACACAAGAGCAGGATTTATTAACAGATGCATAAGTCTTACAAACCAAAAAGTTATGTTGCTCAGTTAAATTTTAATAAATTTTAAACATACAAGTGTGGGTCAATTATTATTCAACCCCTAGGTTTAATATTTTGTGGAATAACCCTTGTTAGCAATTACAGCTAATAATCGTCTTTTATAAGACCTGATCAGGCCGGCACAGGTCTCTGGAGTTATCTTGGCCCACTCCTCCATGCAGATCTTCTCCAAGTTATCTAGGTTCTTTGGGTGTCTCATGTGGACTTTAATCTTGAGCTCCTTCCACAAGTTTTCAATTGGGTTAAGGTCAGGAGACTGACTAGGCCACTCCAACACCTTGATTTTTTGCCTCTTGAACCAGGCCTTGGTTTTGTTGGCTGTGTGCTTTGGGTCGTTGTCTTGTTGGAAGATGAAATGACGACCCATCTTAAGATCCTTGATGGAGGAGCGGAGGTTCTTGGCCAAAATCTCCAGGTAGGCCGTGCTATCCATCTTCCCATGGATGCGGACCAGATGGCCAGGCCCCTTGGCTGAGAAACAGCCCCACAGCATGATGCTGCCACCACCATGCTTGACTGTAGGGATGGTATTCTTGGGGTCGTATGCAGTGCCATCCATTAGTTCTCCTTCAATGGAAGTCTTCAAACAGAGGCTGGACAGACATCTAACTGGGATGATTTAGCGAATCCTGCTTTGAGCAGGGGGTTGGACCAGATGGCCCAGGAGGTCCCTTCCAACTCTACGATTCTATGATTCCATCCAGTCTCCAAACGTCACGTGTGTGGTTGGCACCAAAGATCTCGATCTTGGTCTCATCAGACCAGAGAACCTTTATCCAGTCTGTCTCAGAGTCCTCCAAGTGATCATGAGCAAACTGTAGACAAGCCTTGACATGACGCTTTGAAAGTAAAGGTACCTTACGGGCTCGTCTGGAACGGAGACCATTGCGGTGGAGTACATTACTTATGGTATTGACTGAAACCAATGCCCCCACTGCCATGAGATCTTCCCGGAGCTCCTTCCTTGTTGTCCTTGGGTTAGCCTTGACTCTTCGGACAAGCCTGGCCTCGGCACGGGAGGAAACTTTCAAAGGCTGTCCAGGCCGTGGAAGGCTAACAGTAGTTCCATAAGCCTTCCACTTCCGGATGATGCTCCCAACAGTGGAGACAGGTAGGCCCAACTCCTTGGAAAGGGTTTTGTACCCCTTGCCAGCCTTGTGACCCTCCACGATCTTGTCTCTGATGGCCTTGGAATGCTCCTTTGTCTTTCCCATGTTGACCATGTATGAGTGCTGTTCACAAGTTTGGGGAGGGTCTTAAATAGTCAGAAAAGGCTGGAAAAAGAGATAATTAATCCAAACATGTGAAGCTCATTGCTCTTTGTGCCTGAAATACTTCTTAATACTTTAGGGGAACCAAAGAGAATTCTGGTGGTTTGAGGGGATGAATAATAAATGACCCTCCGAATAAACTTTTCACAATTTAAAAAAAAAATTAAACAAAGAAATAACATTCTTTTTTGCTGCAGTGCATTTCACACTTCCAGGCTGATCTACAGTCCAAATGTCACAATGCCAAGTTAATTCCGAATGTGTAAACCTGCTAAATCTGCAGGGGGTTGAATACTACTTGTAGGCACTAATAATATATATATATATATATATATATATATATATATATATATATATATATATATATATATAAAAACCCTCCCCTGACGAAGGAGATTTATTTCCGAAATACACTCCACACAGCGCAAATAGGCTTACAGGTATTTTATACACTGCACTTTGTTCATTGCGGTTATGTTGCACATTTTTTAGTGAGATTTCACGTTTGCACAGTTGCACTATAGCACTTTGAGCATATATTGCTTTTATACATTTGGTAATGCTATTTGTGTAACTTGATTATTTACCTGGTTTATTAATTAAGCCTTATGTTATGGACTGGTTTTTTCTTATTCCATACATATATTGCTAATGTGGCTGTCTATTTTTCTTTTTATTATGCACTTATATGCTGTGCCAATATTTTAATAAAGGCATTTTTTAATATAATTAAGCATTGTGTTCCTGAATCATTTATTACTATATATATTCCTTTTTAATTTTATATATTATTTGTGTATATAAATATATATATTTTAGTATTTTTTTTGGATTGATCTTTTACCCTGTGGGATTTTATTTCCATCCATCTTTGAGTCAATATATATATATATATATATATATATATATATATATATATATAGTGTGTGTATATATAGCACTATGACTTATCTCAGCTAAGACAAAGCCTAGATTCTTCACATACATTCAATTCACACCATGGGCGTAGCCAGGATCAAAACTGGGGGGGGGGGGGGGGGGGGTGTCAGGACCTCATACTGCACACCTCAGCTGCTGCAGAGGCTCATACTGCACACTCCTACACTTAAAAACAAAGCCTGCACCTTAAGATGTGGTGGTGATGAATGCAGTCTGTCTATTCCAACTATCAATTTATGTTGATGTGTTACTGAAGACGAGCAATGCCTGTCCTGGGTGTCCTTTTGGGCAGCTATGAGGTGTACCTGACTGGTGCTAAAAAAAAAAGTGTCTTTTTGGTACAGATACGATATAGATAGACAGATATGGAGAAATGGATAAATAGAGATGAATTCTAATCTGCTTTTGCTATTGAAAACATTATCTATGAGCTCAAAAACCTTTCAGGTGATGCAGTTTTTTAAAAAGCTGATCTGCTTTTGCAGCTGAAAAACGTATCCTCAAAAAACGCAGCAAAAACGCTGTGTGTGAATGTAGCCTTAGATCAGGAATAGAACAGCCATTTATAGGACATTTCATAACTTTCCCAAATTCCTATGAAAAAATATTTTGCACATTCTGCATTGAATTACTGTACCCAATTAATTATATATTTTAGGAGTTGGAGTCGGTCCATTTTATACCGACTCCAACTCCACCAAAATGCGCACCGACTCCACGACTCCGACTCCACAGCCCTGCCTAGGCATAATCTTTATAACAGATGCGTCCAATGAGAGACCATATATCCAAAACACCACTGTACAATCCGAATCAAGGCACCACAGTGTCACTTGCCAAGTACTAACTCACAACCCAATAGTAGGGATAAGGGTGTGCACAGTACAGTGACATGGCCCTCATACTGGAGGACCCCACTACTGACATTGCAGAGGACAACAGAGAATTTCACGCATCGAAAATCTGTTCCGGTCCAGGTGGGTGCTCGTGTCCGGCATACCAAGCTGTCATTAATCTCACAGCACATGACTTCTCTTTTCCTGATTATGGCAGCCGTGACCTGCATAAGCCATAAAGCACGCATAAATCCCACATGCGATAAGAACAAAATATCCCGGGCGACACCAACAGCTGCACAGAGAGTCCAAGGAGCGGGCGTTCCCGGCACAAAAGTGTGTGAAAGGTCTCCGCCATACACGGGAGCAGAAGTGACACCGCAGCATCTGACATCACCTAGACACAAGTTTTCCAGGCTGCACCTCAAAGTTTCGGATATAAAGCCCACGGCTGTATAGATGAATTGTGCAACTGCTCAAAAGCAATAGGAAGGGTAGGAATGAACGAGCTGCAGACCGGTCTGCCATCCAACTCAAAGAGGAGGGAAGCCAGTTGTGAACTACTAATATGCCACAATTACATCAACAGTGGTCTTATAGATAAATAATAATAATAATAATAATAATAATAGGGGCCCCCTCTGAATGCTGCAATTAAGAGGACCCAGTAATTTTACAGCTGGGACCTCCTGATTTCATATTTTTAGCTCAGGGATCTGCACAGAAAAAATACAAAATCACCGCAACCACTGAGCTGTAGATCAGTAATCAACACATCATAATCTGTAAAATATCAGTTCACTAGTTTACCCGTTACTGCCTATTGCACGGTATGAACCAGATGGAAAACTATAGGTCACCTGTAGCTGGGGTTCTCTTGCAGTGGTCAGCTGATTGTTAGGCTAGGTGGAGAAGACCGTGTATTCTCTCATCCAAGAGAACAGAGTCGATTATACAAATGAAACTTGAGTGTCAGCAGAGTGTGCGCCATTCTCTCAGATGAGGAGGTGTAGAAAAAAAATGTCTCCATCCTCTCCATTCTGTCAGTCCTTGGAAATTGGACTGCACTCCGATGTTATCAGAGTGCAGTCTGATGTTTTCCACACTCATGGATTTGCATTGCCGAGAGCAGTCCAATATTCGGATTAAACTCTGGCATGCAGCGAGCCGATCAAAAAGAAAAAAAAATCTGATGTGTGCACAGTTCTACAGACTAACATTGGTCCGACTGCATCCAATGTTTCGTCAGTTCGCACTCGGACTGAAAATACGGCCCTGTGCACAGTGGGACAACCCCTTACAATGAATCTGACAACCCTCCTGACTGAATCAATTCACAGGACTTAGTCCAGTGGCCAGGTCCGTAACGTGTCCACTGGAGGGGAGTCCCGAGAACCGTCTCTTACCTCCCGGCATCCGCAGCTCTTCCTTTGATGATCTGGCCTGGTGCGATGTCACATGTGATCAAGCATCGAGGATGATATCCAACAAGACCGGCTAATCAAAAAAAAAAAAGTCATAGATGCCGGGCGACAGTACTCAGGGCTCCAGTCCAGAAGCCATAGATCAATTGGCGCCAACTTCACTCACGTTTTTTTTTTTTTTTTTTTTAAAGATGGTAGATAAGCTGAAAAGGTCCTGGAGTCTACTTGTGGACAGTGTTTGCTTTTATTTTATTCTGGCTGCTACCCTGAGTATTAGGGATTTTTCTTTACATTTCCAGAGATATAGGTCTTCAATTAGAGCTAACATTTATGGTCTTTACAATGAGGTGGTGCTCACAGGATCCTCAGGGGCGTGTCTTTAGGCTGTTTTGCATAATTGCTCTGTTAGCTACATTATCTTAGTAAAGACCATAAACTAATCACTAAACTAAAAGGCCTATAACACTGGGACCATTTGGTGAATATACTGAAAAAACAAAACAAAAATGGAGTAATCAGGGGAAATGCAGGAATAATATAAGAGCAAAAACTGGTCACTTCTGATCTGGTGACAGGGCCTCTATACCAATCAAGTATGATAGCACTGGTCTGAATATATATATAATATATAAAGCTCAAAGTGTGTATGTATGTGTGTATGTATGTATGTGTGTGTGTGTGTGTATGTGTGCATGTCCGGGATAGGCATCCGCACCGTCGCAGCTACAGCCACAAAATTTGGCACAGTCACACGTCTGGACCCCGAGAGCGTCCTAAGCTATGTTGTGAGGCGAAATTTTAACCCCGCGCGTTCCAATTCACCAATTTTGCCCCTCTCTACATACTGGGGAAAAAGTGTGTGCGCGTCAAGCCCCGCCCCTCATTGTGATGTCATAATGCCCCTATTTGCATACTGGGGAAGCAGTGTGCGCGTATCAAGCCCCGCCCCTCGTTATGATGTCACAATGGTTGCCATAGCGACGCTGATGTCATCAAAGGTTGCAAGCCCTGCCGCCGCTCATTATGATGTCATAATGGTTGACTATGGGGCACTGGACTATGGGATGGAGGATATGTATATGGGCACGGGACTATGGGATGGAGGATGTGTGATGGGTATATGGGCACTGGACTATAGGATGGAGGATATGTATGACGGGTATATGGGCACGGGACTATGAGATGGCGGATGTGTATGATGGGTATATGGGCACGGGACTATGAGGTGAAGGATGTGTGATGGGTATATGGGCACTCGACTATGGGATGGCGAATATGTATGATGGGTATATGGGCATGGAATTATGGGATGGCGAATATGTATGATGGGTATATGGGCATGGGACTATGGGATGGAGAATATGTATGATGGGTATATGGGCACGGGACTATGGGATGGAGAATATGTATGATGGGTATATGGGCACGGGACTATGAGATGGCGGATATGTATGATGGGTATATGGGCACGGGACTATGGGATGGAGGATATGTATGATGGGTATATGGGCAGGGCATGGGACTATGAGGTGAAGGATGTGTGATGAGTATATGGGCACTCGACTATGGGATGGCGAATATGTATGATGGGTATATGGGCATGGAACTATGGGATGGAGAATATGTATGATGGGTATATGGGCATGGGACTATGGGATGGAGAATATGTATGATGGGTATATGGGCACGGGACTATGGGATGGAGAATATGTATGATGGGTATATGGGCACGGGACTATGAGATGGCGGATATGTATGATGGGTATATGGGCACGGGACTATGGGATGGAGGATATGTATGATGGGTATATGGGCAGGGCATGGGACTATGAGGTGAAGGATGTGTGATGAGTATATGGGCACTCGACTATGGGATGGCGATTATGTATGATGGGTATATGGGCATGGGACTATGGGATGGAGAATATGTATGATGGGTATATGGGCATGGGACTATGGGATGGAGAATATGTGATGGGTATATGGGCACGGGACTATGGGATGGAGGATATGTATGATGGGTATATGGGCACGGGCCTATGGGATTGTGGATATGTATGATGGGTATATGGGCACGGGACTATGGGATGGAGGATAATTATAATTTTCTATAACTAACCACAGTTAGTTACTATGCCCGGGCAGCGCCGGGCTCTTCAGCTAGTATATATAATGCATGTAGGGCCAGCATCACCGCTACATGTATGATCTGACATTACAGACATATATTGTCTGGTGTGACTGTTCCCATATAGGACGGCGTATATTGTGAGCACTGGATATAATGACCCGGAGCGTTGTGTAACAGACAAGTGTAGGCGTCCCCCATAATATACATTATGGGTAGATGAAGTGCAATGTATGTGGCAGAGATTGACCACCACCGTTCTTGGTGATCGCCAGCATCTTATCCATAGGGGGTAAAGTCCTGTTAAAGAGAACCTGTCAGCAGGAATATACATGTTAAACTCAAGGCATGGGCGGAATGGCGCTGTCACACTGATTTAATACAAACCTTTAGTGTAAACCTTTGCAGCCTGATTTTCGTTAAATCATCATGATAAATTTCGGTTTCCTTAGGGCTTTGGGGTGGGACTGAGAGTAGAGTCTTCGGCTCAGAGCGCTCAGCCACGGCCCCTCCGCTGCATCTGTTGCATTCATCGTCTTGGTGCTGTCCTGACTGTAGATGACAATCTCTAAAATTCAGATGGTGACAGTCTTCATGCAAATGGCGCCGGAGGTGGCATATGCGCAGAATGAATTTCAGCTCGCCATTGAGCCAAGATCTTATTCTGCACATGCGCCGCCGCCTCACAGTGCCATTTTCCTGAAGACCGCTGGAGGTCGATCTGAGCATGCGCCATTTTCATGAAGACTGCCTCCAGCTGAATCTGAGAGAGTGCCGCCCACAGCTAGAACAGCGCCACCCCAAAATACAAATAACCAAGATGATGACTGCAGCAGAGGGGCCGTGGCTGAGCTGAAGACCCTACCCACAGGGCTAAGGAAACCTAAAATTATCTTGAGGATTTAACAAAAACCAGGCTGCAGATTTTTGCACTAAAGGTTTGTATTACATCAGTGTGACAGCGCCATTCCGCCCATAGCTTTACTCTAACATGGATGATCCGGATGACAGGGTCCCGCTCACTTTCACACAGGTTTTACCATTTCTGGCCACTTGTGCTCCTCAGTCCTGTATGTGGAGCGATGGCGGTCACCTCTGCTGCCATCACTGGTCACACGCCTACCAACTCCCATCCTCCTCCTTATAGGCCTCCCTATACACCAGGCATCTCCTACTAGCAGTGTTGGAGCAGCTGGTGGCCAGGACTTTCTAGGACCAGGCCATGCTGGGAGGAGTAGTTGTGCACCAGCAGAGGTTGCTATGGTGACACACGTCCCCCCCAGCAGGACTCTGTCAGGTCCCTACTCCCTACCTTATTAATGGAGCCGAGGAAGAGCTGCTTGGCGAACGCCAGACTCCGAGGTCCCGTGTGAACGAGCCGCCGTAATTCCACGTGACGGCCCCGGGCAGGGGCGCCCCATCTCCAGGCGATGCGCCCGAGCTGCGCACACAAGCGGCTCATTCCTGTCACGACTCACTCACGTCGTCAATGTCACGGCCGGTAACACTGGCACCAACGAGCGACCTGCTGCGTCATCAGTAGGCGCGGCTGCCGGCGGTCACGTGATCCCATCGAGCGCCTTCAACCTGTTCCGAACGTTCAATACCATGGCTGAGAAGAAATACAATTCCCGGCATGCCGTGCGCCGACCACACTGGGACTGGGAGATGCGCGTGAGACCGGGACTTTTCTGACAGGAATATCCCGTCCTCACAGGGGGCCGCCATCTTCAGTGAGTCGCTCGAGGCGCCCCGCCCCGACCTTAGCAAATACGCTGACTACTGACCCTGTTTCTCCAGACCACAGGGGTCCCAGCTGTCAGACCCTCAAACTATAATAATGGGCTTTTTTATATGGCTCTTTTTAGTTTATACCGTCTTTGGGGCACATACAACATCTTGATTTTAAGAGGTTATTTCGTCTGGGGAAAGGAAGATGCAACCAAAACACCAACAATTCTGCCATCTTGATTTTTCTCTCCTTTAACCTTTTATTGTTATAGATCTGTCTTTTATGGATGGAGCGATAATAAATATGTAGCAGGGTTGTTGTAGTTTTATTATTTTTTGAGTTGGAAACCTTCAAAACATTTTAGATTTTTAGAAACTTTTTTTTTTTTTTCAATTTTACTTAACTCTTTTAAGCGCCTTCACCTGCGGCCATTTGCTCGTTATACTTCAAAACTACAGTATAAAGAAGAAATGTCACGGGCCGGGCTTCACGGGAGCACCGAAATGGCGGGGAAGGGCGACTTCTGTAGGCCCAGCAGTGCTGCCAACCAGCCAATTCCCGGACAGTCCGTACATAATACGGCGCTTTTACCTAATATCAGGCGAAAGGTTCTCTTTAAGGAGTAACCGTCGTTTTAGTATTTTTACATAAATCAATAGTATACATAAAAATAAGCAACCTTCTAATGTATCGTACCAGAGAAATCTTCTCTCTCATCCTGAACTGACCCTTCAATCCCAATTCATAGATAAAATGTGTCTTCAGTGACTACAGATTTTCCCATTACTGAGATAGATGACAGTTGGTGCTTATGAAATTCTATGGAGAACTGTAACTTGTTATTACAGAGTTGGTAATTTTCGGTATACTATTCATAACATTTAAAAAAAAAAATTACTTTAAAGACTGACAATAAAACATTCCAAACCAATGAGAAATTGCATTGTATAGGAAAAATATGTTAAGAAACATTTTTTTCCAGTCTAATGACATATAAGGCAAAATTTAAAAAGGTTTTAAAAAATATATACCGTATTTTACAGATTATAAGACGCACTTTTTTCCCTCAAATTTGGAGGGAAAATGGGGGTGCGTCTTAGGCTGGTTTCACATTAGCGCTTTTTAAGCGCACGCATGGCCGGGGGTGGCTCCGCCCCCGAGCCGGCTCTCTGCCAGGCGTGCCCGCCCCTTGCTTGTAGCGCCGCCTCCTAGCGCACAGCGGCGCCTGCGATCGGCGCACCCTATCTTTAGCATAGGGTGCGCAGATCGTGCGCAGGCCGTGCGCTAGTTGCGCTTTGACCTGCGCTGCGCACTTTTGACGGTGCGCCGTGCGCGCCAAAATCGAACTTTTCGGATTTTGACGCGCACGGCGCACCGTCAAAAGTGCGCAGCGCAGGTCAAAGCGCAACTAGCGCACGGCCTGCGCACGATCTGCGCACCCTATGCTAAAGATAGGGTGCGCCGATCGCAGGTGCCGCTGTGCGCTAGGAGGCGGCGCTACAAGCAAAAGGCGGGCACGCCTGGCAGAGAGCCGGCTCGGGGGCGGAGCCACCCCCGGCCGTGCGTGCGCTTAAAAAGCGCTAATGTGAAACCAGCCTTATAATGCGCATATACCTTACCAGTACCGTTGCTGCAGGCTGGGATGAGGGGGTGCCCGATGCTGCACGGGGGTCTGCATTGCTGCGTGGGGGTTTGCCGATATTTTGTGAAATGCCAGAGGCCCCTGCGGTTCCATGGTTTCCTGTGCGGTGGACTCCGGGAAAATGGCCGCCGGGGGGCAGCACATGCGCAGATGGAAATCTCGGGAGATGAGATCTCAGCGCTGAAATCTCATCTCCCGAGATCTTGGTGCTGAGATCTCCATCTGTGCATGCGCCACCTCCCGGTGGCCATTTTCCCGGAGTCCACCGTTCAGGAAACCATGGAACCGCGGGGGCCTCTGGCCTTTCACAAAATGTCGGCAGACCCCCCTGCAGCATCTGGGACACAGCGGCGTGCTGCACATTGGAACATCCCCTCATCCCGGCCTGCAGCAACACACCACTCTTGTCTCCTCCAGCAGCAACCCTGGGAACCCGCTTCACCGCAGTCACCACCCCCGGTAAGCAATGAGAAGCATGGATTATAATAAGCACCACCATTTTATTTTTAACCCCTTCACTACCAAGGGTGGTTTGCACGTTAACTACCGGGCCAATTTTTACAATTCTGACCACTGTACCTTTATGAGGTCATAACTCTGGAACGCTTCCATGGATCCCGGTGATTCTGACATTGTTTTCTCGTGACATATTGTACTTCATGTTAGTGGTAAAATTGCATTCAAATAACTTGCGTTTATTTGTGAAAAAAACGGAAATTTGGCGAAAATTTTGAAAATTTCGCAATTTTCCAACTTTGAATTTTTATGCCCTTAAATCACAGCGATACGGCACACAAAAAACTTAATACATAACATTTCCCACATGTTTACTTTACATCAGCACAGTTTTGGAACCAAAATTTTTTTTTGTTAGGAAGTTATAAGGGTTAAAAATTGACCAGCGATTTCTCATTTTTGCAACACCATTTTATTTTTAGGGACCACTTCACATTTGAAGCCACTTTGAGGGGTCTATATGATAGAAAATACCCAAAAGTGACACCATTCTAAAAACTGCACCCCTTAAGGTGCTTAAAACCACATTCAAGAAGTTTATTAACCCTTTAGGTGCGTCACAGGAATTTTTTGAATATTAAAAAAAAAATGAACATTTAACTTTTTTTCACAAAAAAAATACTTCAGGTTCAATTTTCTTTATTTTACCAAGGGTAACAGGAGAAATTGGACTGCAAGACTTATTGTGCAATTTGTCCTGAGTACGCTGATACCTGATATGTGGGGGCGAACCACTGTTTCGGCGCATGGCAGAGCTCAGAATGGAAGGAGCGCAGTTTGACTTTTTCAATGCAAAATTGGCTGGAATTCAGATCGGACGCCATGTCACGTTTGGCGAGCCCCTGATGTACCTAAACAGTGGAAACCCCCCCAAGTGACCCCATTTTGGAAACTAGACCCCCCAAGGAACTTATCTAGATATGTGGTGAGAACTTTGAACGCACAAGGGCTTCACAGAAGTTTATAACGTACAGCGGTACAATTAAAAAATCATATTTTTTCCACAAAAATGATCTTTTCACCCCCAATTTTTATTTTTCCAAGGGTAACAGGACCCTAAAAGTTATTGTGCAATTTGTCCTGAGTACGCTGATACCCCATATGTGGGTGTAAATGACTATTTGGGCGCATAGCAGAGCTCGGAAGGGAAGCAGCGCCATTTGACGTTTTTGGCTAGAATTGAGATCGGACACCATGTCGCGATTGGAAAACCCCTGATGTACCAAAACAGTGGAAACCCCCCACAAATGACACCATTTTGGAATCTAGACCCCCCAAGGAACTTATCTAGATGTGTGGTGAGAACTTTGAACCCCCAAGGGCTTCACAGAAGTTTATAACGTACAGCAGTACAATTAAAAAATCATATTTTTTCCACAAAAATGATCTTTTCACCCTCAATTCTTATTTTTCCAAAAGTAACAGGACCCTAAAAGATATTGTGCAATTTATCCTGAGTACGCTGATACCCCACATGTGGGGGTAAACCACTATTTGGGCGTATGGCAGAGCTCGGAAGGGAAGCAGCGCCATTTGACGTTTTTGGCTGGAATTGAGATCGGACACCATGTCGCGTTAGGAAAGCCCCTGATGTACCAAAACAGTAGAAACCCCCCACAAATGACACCATTTTGGAAACTAGACCCCCCAAGGAACTTATCTAGATGTGTGGTGAGCACTTTGAACCCCCCAGTGCTTCACTGAAGTTTATAACGTCCGGGCGTGAAAATAAAAAAATCGTATTTTTTCCACAAACATGATCTTTTAGTCCCCATTTTTTTATTTTCCCAAGGGTAACAGGAGAAATTGGACCCCAAAAGTTGTTGTCCAATTTGTCCTGAGTACGCTGATACCTCATATGTTGGAGAAAACTACTGTATGGGCACACGTCGGGGCTCGGAAGGGAAGTAGTGACGTTTTGGAATGCAGACTTTGATGGAATGGTCTGCGGGTGTCATGTTGCGTTTGGAGAGCCCCTGATGTACCTAAACAGTGGAAACTCCCCACAAGTGACCCCATTTTGGAAACTAGACCCCCTAATGAACTTATCTAGATGTGTGGTGAGCACTTTGAACCCCCCAGTGCTTCACAGAAGTTTATAACGACCGGGCGTGAAAATAAAAATATCGTATTTTTTCAACAAACATCATCTTTTAGTCCCCATTTTTTTTATTTTCCCAAGGGTAACAGGAGAAATTGGACCCCAAAAGTTGTTGTCCAATTTGTCCTGAGTACGCTGATACCTCATATGTGGGAGAAAACTACTGTATGGGCACACGTCGGGGCTCGGAAGGGAAGTAGTGACGTTTTGGAATGCAGACTTTGATGGATTGGTATGCGGGTGTCATATGCGTTTGGAGAGCCCCTGATGTACCTAAACTATTGAAACTCCCCACAAGTGACCCCATTTTGGAAACTAGACCCCCCACGGAGCTTATCTAGATGTGTGGAGAGCACTTTGAACCCCCAAGTGCTTCACAGAAGTTTATAACGCCTGGGCGTGAAAATAAAAAAAACATTTTTTTCCGCAAAATTATATTTTTGCCCCCAATTTTTTATTTTCCTAAGGGTAACAGGAGAAATTGGACCCCAAAAGTTGTTTTGTAATTTGTCCTGAGTAGGCTGATACCCTACATGTGGGGGTAAAACACTGTTTGGGCACATGGCAGAGCTTGGAAGGGAAGGAGCACCATTTGACTTTTTCAACGCAGAATTGGCTGGAATTGAGATCAGACGCCATGTTGCCTTTGGACAGCACCTGATGTGCCCAAACAGTGGAAACCCCCAATTATAACTCCGACCCGAACCTCAACACACCCCTAACCCTAATCTGAGCCCTAGCCCTAACCCTAGCCCTAACCCTTGCCCTAACCCTTGCCCTAACCCTAGCCCTAACCCTAGCCCTAACCCTAGCCCTAACCCTAGCCCTAACTCTAACCCTAGCCCTAACCCTACCCTAACCCTAACCCTAGCGGGAAAATGGAAATAAATACATTTTCTTTTAGTTTTATTATTTTTCCCTAACTAAGGGGGTGATAACGGGGGGTTTGATTTACGATTTATGGCGGTTTTTATGTTTGGCGGCTGTCGCACGCTAAAAGACGCTTTTTATTGTAAAAATAGTTTTTGCATCACCACATATTGTGAGCTATAATTTTTCCGTATTTTGACCCACCGAGTCATGTGAGGTCTTATTTTTTGCGGGATGAGTTGACGTTTTTTATTGGTACCATTTTCGGGCACGTGACATTTTTTGATCGCTTTTTATTCCGATTTTTGGGACGCAGAATGAACAAAATCCAGCGTTTCATGAATTTCTTTTGGGGGGTGCATTTACACCGTTCCGCGTGCGGTAAAATTGATAACGCGTTTTTATTCTTCGGGTCAGTACGGTTACAGCGATACCTCATTTAGGTCGTTTTTTTATGTTTTGTCGGTTTTTTGCAATGAAAACTATTTTATATAAAAAATAATTATTTTTGTATCGCTTTATTCTGCGAGCTATAACTTTTTTATTTTTTTGCGGATGATGCTGTATGGTGGATCGTTTTTTGCGGGACAAGATGATGTTTTCAGCGGTACCATGCATATTTATATGCGTCTTTTTGATCGCGCGTTATTGCACTTTTTGTTCGGTGGTATGATAATAAATCATTATTTTTTGCTTCGTTTTTTATTTTTATTTTTTAAGGGGTTCGCTAAAGGGGTTAACTAATGGGACAGTTTTATAGGGCAGGTCATTACGGACGCGGCGATACCAAATATGTGTACTTTTATTGTTTTTGTTTTTTTTTATTTTGAAAAAATGGATTTATTGGGGAATATTTTTTTTTTTTTTACTGATTTATTTAGCGATTTTTTTTTTATTATTTTTCACACTTTTTTTTTTTTTTTTTTTTTTTACTTTATTACCTTGTCCCAGGTGGGACATCACTGTCCTGTGACAGATCGCTGATCTGTCACATCACAGATCACTGTGACAGATCAGCGATCTGTCACAGGCACTGCTGCAGACTTCCTCATGCCTGCGCTTTGCAGGCAGTGAGGAAGTCAGCTCCCTGCAGGCCCCCGTCGCCATCTTGGATCCGGGGGCCTGTAGGGAAAGAGCCCCCCGCAGCAGCGCTGCACATTGCGCTGCCGTGGGGGGCTCAGGGAAGCACGGAGGGAGCCCCCTCCCTGCCGATGCTTCCCTTTAACCCCCGGTACACCGCAATCACGTTTGATCGCGGTGTGCAAGGGGTTAACGTGTCGGGGGCGGTCTGTGACCGCCCCTGACACATTGTGCCGGGCGTCAGCTATGATAATTAGCTGACACTCGGCCGCGATCAGCGGCGCTCGCCACGTGGGCGCCGCTGATCGCGATGACGTAATATTCCGTCCATGGTAATTAGGTCCATGGTCACATGGACGGAATATTACGTCAATTGTAGGTAAGGGGTTAAAAAAAGGTTTTTTTTTCCTATTTTTCTCCTCAAGATTTGGGGTGCATCTTATAATCTGCAGCATCTTATAATACGAAAATACGGTAATTTAAGTAAACCAAAATTGATTTTTTTTTTAAATTAAAAAAAATAGGAAACTTCAGTGTAATTTATGAAGGAAGCAAAAATTGCCAAAAATGAGGGACTCAGATACACCCTGTATTAAGGGCCTGTCACACTAAGCAATATTGATAGCAATATCGCTATGTCTGATACCTCCGACCGCTCCCCCGCTGGTTATTGCTGATCGCGCGAGAACGTCCTGGGCCGTTTCTCGTCGTCAGCTTCCTGCTGTGGCGACGCGTGGACGCGGGCGGGAGGACGTCAGGATCGCCTCGTCTGACAGGTAAGTAGCGACCCCCCGTCCCCAGCGATGTCGCTGGTGAGATCTGCCTGTTTGGCAGCTCACTAGCCACCACTTAGCGATGCACCAGCGATCCTGAC
Source organism: Dendrobates tinctorius (assembly GCF_039654945.1). Taxonomy (NCBI): domain Eukaryota; kingdom Metazoa; phylum Chordata; class Amphibia; order Anura; family Dendrobatidae; genus Dendrobates; species Dendrobates tinctorius. The sequence goes on from NW_027361706.1 coordinate 23,044,336, forward strand.
CGCGTCATATCATTGTCGGGATCGCTGGTGCATCGCTAAGTGTGACAGTAGCTTTAGACGTAAAGGAAGGCCTCACACACAATCTGTTCAAATTGTCATGTATTGGTTTCTAGACTCATACAGGCTATGCATTTTTGAGGGTTATATACCAAGGAAATTTATTCCAGACCACAAAATAGTCTGTGGGTGAGCAATATAATGCGGATAAGGCTGGGTTCACATTGCGTTAATGGGCTGCGTTTAACGCATCCGTAATATAGCGGCACTAACGCTATGTAACAGATGCGTTAATGCACCTATAGACGAGCGCATCGCTAAAGCATGCCATAATCGGCATGCGTTAGCGATGTGCCGTCATTCTGTGACGGACCCTCGGATGCGGGCTGCAGCGTCCGAGGGTCCGTCACTGCTAGCGGTATCGCATAACGCAATCGCGGCAAGGAGTAGCGTTAACTCAGTCCGCCAACGCCATGCATTGAACGGACTGCATTAACGCAATGTGAACCTAGCCTAAGGGTATGTGCACACGTTGAGTACAATTTCTGCATCTCTTGGCAGGATAAACGCAGCTGTAAAAATGCGCGTTTTTGCCTGTGTTAGTGATTGATTGGAGTGAAGTCAATGGTGAAAAACACGGGGCAAAAATGCACAGAATTGACATGCAGCAGATCATTTTCTGCACCAAATCTGCAAGTCAAAAATACTCAATGTGTGCATGTCAGGTTTCTCATTCACCTTGCTGGCATCAGGCTTTGTCACAAATTCGCGTAGACAAAAAAACCGCACCAAATCTGCAATGTGTGCACACAGCCTAAGTTTTGAAGATTTTTTTTGAGGCTTATATACCAACAAAATGGACTCCAGACCGCAGAATAGTCTGTGGGTTAGCAATATAACGATACATTTTTTTTAACAGTTTTTTGAGGCTTTTATAGCAAAAAGAAGTACTCCAGACCACGGGATAGTATTTGGGTGATCAATAACGATAACATTTTGAACAAGTTTCTTGAGGGCAACAAAATGTTCCCAAAAACACGTAATACTGTATGGATGAGAAATCTGATCCGGCAAATGGAAGCCTACAACATTTTTAAAAGCTTTTTCTCAGTTTTCGAGATCACAGACGTACTGCAGCTATATATTTGCCAACAGACTGCACAGGCCTAATCTCTGTCTATAGACTGGATTCTGTCTGGCTAAATGTAGATTGTATGTGATGCAAACGATTAGCCTTTAGTAGGCCTGTTCGTATGATGGCTCAGCTTCAGCACCAGTATCAACACTACAGGCCTTTTATTCGTTATACTGTGCACACAGTTATGGACAAGCACTCTCTCCCAATACGAAGTGTCACATAGCTGTGCAATGGCATCAGTGTGCCGAGCCAGGCGGCGGCTGTCCTTTTATATTTCCTGATGATGTCAGGCAGCCATCCAATCACAGTAATTCCACAACCTTACAATGACTCACAGGCAATCCCCATAACACCTCAGCAGTGCCACAGGCTGATCGCCTCCATGTCACACCGCATTGATGCAGTAACTGATGCAAAAGGAGCCCCCATCAAGTATTGAGTGCATTTACTGAACATACATTTCAGTAGGCCAACATTTCAGATTTTAAAATCACTTTTCAAGCTGTTAATAATAATAATAATAATCTTTATTTATATAGCGCCAACATATTCCGCAGCGCTTTACAGTTTAACAGTTTCAAAACACAAGTCATAAGTAACAACGCTAACAATACAATAATTAAAGCAAAGTAAGACGAAATAAGACGACCCTGCTCGTGAGAGCGTACAATCTACAATGAGGTGAGGGAGATACAGAGTACAGGTGTGTATTTACAATGGTGTATTTACAATGAAGGTCCAGCCATCTTGCAGGAGTGAAGGATGGATGGAGATAGTGAATGGGCTACGCACGCACACTTACACAGAGAATGACTTTGATTAGTGAATGTGATAGGCTGCTCTGAACAGGTGTGTTTTGAGGGAGCGCCTAAAACTATGCAAATTGTGGATAGTCCTGATTTCTTGGGGTAGAGCATTCCAGAGGATAGGAGCAGCACGGGAGAAGTCTTGGAGTCGGGAGTGGGAGGTACGGATTAGTGCAGAGGTTAGTCGAAAGTCGTTTGCAGAGCGCAGCGATCGGCTAGGCCGATAGACAGAAATGAGAGAAGAGATGTAAGGGGGTGCCGCACTGTGGAGAGCTTTGTGGGTGAGAACAAGTACTTTGAATTGGATCCTATAATGAATGAGCAGCCAATGTAAGGACAGGCGAAGAGCGGACGCGTCCGAGTACCGATTACCCAGATGGACGATCCTGGCTGCTGCATTGAGTATGGACTGGAGAGGGGATAGTCGAGTGACGGGGAGGCCAATTAATAGAGCGTTGCAGTAATCCAGGCGAGAGTGGATCAATGCAACAGTGAGGGTTTTTGTTGTTTCCATAGTGAGAAAAGGGCGGATTCTAGAGATGTTCTTTAGGTGTAAGCGTCAAGAGCGGGCAAGGGATTGTATATGGGATGTAAAGGAGAGATTGGTGTCAAACATAACACCCAGACAGCGCACCTGCTGCCGGGGTGTTATTGTGGTACCACCCACGGAGAAGGAAATGTCAGATTTAGGGAGGTTAGTAGACGGCGGGAGCAGAAGAAGTTCAGTTTTGGAGAGGTTGAGTTTCAGATAGAGAGCGGACATGATATTGGAGACTGCGGACAGACAGTCACTGGCGTTCTGTAGTACAGCGGGGGTAAGGTCGGGGGAAGACGTATATAGTTGTGTGTCATCAGCATAAAGATGGTACTGAAAGCCAAATCTGCTGATGGTCTGTCCAATTGGGGCCGTGTAGCGAGAGAAAAGAAGGGGGCCAAGGACTGAGCCCTGAGGTACCCCGACAGCAAGAGGAAGAGGAGATGACGTGGAGCCAGAGAACAAAACACTGAAGGAGCGGTCAGAGAGATAGGAAGAGAACCAGGAGAGTGCAGTGTCCTTAATGCCTAGTGACTGGAGCCTAGAGAGTAGGAGATGGTGGTCAACAGTATCGAAAGCTGCAGATAGGTCAAGAAGAATGAGTAGAGAGTGGTCACCGTTACGTTTTGCTGTCAGAAGGTCATTGGTCACTTTGATGAGTGCAGTTTCAGTCGAATGTAGGGGGCGGAAGCCGGACTGTGAAGGGTCTAGAAGGGAGTGAATGGAGAGGTAACGGGTAAGGCGGGAGTAAACTAGGCGTTCCAAAAGTTTAGAGATGAAGGGGAGATTGGAGACTGGTCTGTAGTTGTTTGTGCAGGATGGGTCGAGAGCAGGTTTCTTTAGTAGTGGAGTAACGATGGCGTGTTTGAAGGAGGATGGGAAAATGCCCGAGGAGAGGGAGAGATTAAAGATTGTAGTTAGGTGGGTTGTGACGACTGGAGAGAGAGACTGGAGGAGATGTGAGGGAATGGGGTCGGTAGTGCATGTAGTCGGACGAGAAGAAGAGAGGAGTCTGGAGACTTCTTCTTCTGTTATGGGATCAAATGTGGAGAGTGAGCCAGGGGAGATGTAGGAAGGGATGGGAGTCACAGCACTTGGTGGTTGGGAGCAGATTTCTTGACGGATATTATCTATTTTTTCTGTAAAGTGGGAGGCCAGGTCATCAGCACAAATGTCTGTGATAGGGGCTTGTGCTTTTGGCCTGAGGAGGGAGTGAAAAGTGTCAAAAAGTTTCTTGGGGTTGTTGGCTAGTGAGGAGATCAGGGTGGTGAAGTAGGTCTGTTTGGCAAGGTGAAGGGCAGCGTTATAGGTTCTTAACATAAATTTGAAGTGGATGAAGTCTTCTGGTGTGCGGGTTTTTCTCCATAGGCGTTCAACACTCCTGGAGCATCGCTGGAGAAGTTGAGTTTGCGATGTGAGCCAGGGCTCTTTTACTCTGTGTTTGGAGGTTCTGAGGGTGAGGGGAGCTACTTGGTCAAGGGTGCTTCTAAGAGTGTCATTGTAGTGATGAACAGCCAGATTAGGACAGGAAAGAGAGGAGATTGGGGACAGAGATGAGTGTAGGGAATCTGAAAGTGTCTGAGGGTTAATAGCTTGTAGATTTCTGACTGTGTGGTAGGTAGGAATGAGCTGGGGTGGGCGAGGATTTGTGAGCGTGAAGGAGAGAATGTTGTGGTCAGAGAGTGGAAGCGGTGAGTTGTTTAGGTGGGAGATTGAACAGAGCCGGCAGAAGACCAGATCAAGGGTGTTACCGTCCTTATGTGTCTCAGAGGTTGAAAGCTGTGAGAGGCCTAGAGAGGTGGTTAGTGATAGAAGCTGGGATGCAGATGTGGAATTAGGGCTGTAAATGGGGATGTTGAAGTCTCCCAGGATGAGGGTTGGTAGTTCTGAGGACATGAAGTGTGGCAGCCAGGCTGAAAAGTGGTCAAGGAAGAGGGTGGGTGAGCCTGGGGGCCGGTATATGACCGCTACCCTGAGGGAGAGGGGACGGAAGAGCCTGATGGTGTGGACCTCAAAAGAAGGGAATAAGAGTGATGGGACTGGGGGGATGACCTGGAAAGTGCATTGTGGGGACAGGAGTATGCCAACTCCACCACCAGGTCTGTTTGTGGGTCTCGGGGAGTGAGAGAATTGTAAGCCACCGTAGGAAATGGCAGCAGAAATGGCAACAAAGCTGTTGTTATAAAGTATTCTAATTTACTGAGATAATGACTTTTGGGTTTTCATTGGCTGTAAGCCATAATTATCAACATTAAAGGGGTTGTCCACTACTTTAAATTAATCCCCCAATGTGTCCCCCCGGGGCCCCTAATGAATTTTGTAAACACCTCATGTTGCCTATACTGATTGTGATCAGCGCTATCGCTGGCCGCTCACAGGCAGCACGTGACCCCCAGCTGCAGCTGGCTCTTGCTTCCGCTGACGTCCCGTCAAGTGCTGGCAGCAGCCGGGGGTCCCTCTTCCTCCTTCCACGCTGGCTGCCAGACTGTGGGTGGGGTTATCCCCCCGCGTCACACCCGGTATCCACCACGCGCCCATTCATTGAGAAAGCACTGTTGGGTCACATGCTGCCTGTGAGCGGCCACAGATAGCGCCACTCACAGGCAGTATAGGCAACATGAGGTATTTACAAAATTCATTAGGGGCCCTGGGGGGATACATTGGGGGGGTTAATTTAAAGTACTGGACAATCCATTTAAAGGGGATCTGTCACCCCATCTTTGCTCTATCAGCTGCTGGCACCGCCATCAGGGGCTTATCTACAGCATTCTGTAATGCTGCAGATAAGCCCCCAATGTTACCTGAAAGATAAGAAAAAGGAGTTAGATTATACTCACCCTGGGGCGGTCTGGCGCCTCCCATCTTGCAGCAATGCATTCCTCTTCCTGTCTGTCGCGGCTCCAGGAAGAGGTCCAGCGCCTGCGCACTGCAGTAATATCAACAGGGCAGAGCAGTGCGCCAGAGCCGCTATGGGCAGGAATGAAGAGGACGCGACTCCCTCCGGACCCGAACCGGACCGCCCCCAGGTGAGTATAATCTAACTCCTTTTTCTTCTCTTTCAGGTTACATCGAGGGCTTATCTACACCATCACAGAATGCTGTAGATAAGCCCCTGATGGCGGTAGCCGCAGCAAAAAAATTGGTGACAGATTCCCTTTAACAGAAATAAACACGTGAAATAGATCACTCTGTGTGTAATGACTCTATATAATATATGAGATTCACTTTTTGTATTGAAGAACTGAAATAAATTAACTTTTTGATGATATTCTCATTCTGTGAGAAGCACCTGTATCTATCTAATAGAACAAATGGAACATCATTGTAAAAAGGAAATTTAGGGTGCAGGGCCCTCTAAACAAACATCCTTTTGTAGAAATAATATAAAAGCAAAAAAAAAAGCAGCACTCCAATAAATGATGAAAAAAATGACTTTATTGGTGTGGCCACACCATATGGGCTAATAAAGTCCATTTTCTTCATCATTTATTGGAGTGCTGCCTTCTTTTTTGCTTTTATATCTATTTATTTATTGCTATCTACCTATATCCCTTCTATTCTGAGAGTTTGGGCTGTGAACTTCCTGTGCTTGTCTGGTGAAATTTTGCTTGAGCATGGTCTTCAATGGGACCGAAACGTTGTCGTCACTATGAGCTATTACATTTTTCAAACTCCATGTTTTGGAAGTGCTGCCTATATTTTTGCATGTATATTGGAGGATTGGTTTATGCCTGGGAGGTTCTGCACCCCTGCCCCCTTTTTGCTGGTGCTGCCTTGATTTGTTTTTTTTTTTCAATCTATCTATAACCCTTCTATTCTGTGGGTTTTGGGTGTGAATTTACCATACTTGGCTGATGACATTGCTTGGTTTCTTTTGAGATATGTGCATAAAATTCGGACGGCGTGGTGCTCATGGTCCGTGTGGCATCCATTTTTTTTCTCCCACTCATTGACTTGCATCGGCAAGTCTCATCCAATATACGCGGCCACTCGAGGCGTGCTGAGATTTTTTTCATCAGCCCAGTTGCAGCTGAGGAATTTCTCGCAGATCAGCACTGCCTCGTTGAATACCTTTTTTTTAAAGTGCAATGTGATTTTTAATCTGATATCACTAGTTCGAAATCAGGCCAAGGCTGTAAGTGTGGAGATTTCTACATATACTCAATACTGAATAAACTGAGATGTTTGGAAAATTTTGATTCCATTCTGTCATCTCTTGCAGATCATTAACATGTCTATCCATTTGTGATTTCCATTATCTGACATTTTCTTCTTGGTGTTGAAATTTCAATGCTGAGGAGTGTAAAATTGAGTTTTTTAAAATGGGAATGACGTTCCATAACAATGCGCAGCACGACGTTACAAATCCTACTCATAAGAGAGCTTTAAAAAAAAAAATTATTTGTCTTTGTCCTGGCGTCCCTATTCTCTGGTAGCATATGCAGTGGGTATGGAAAGTATTCAGACCCCTTTAAATTTTTCATTCTTTGTTTCATTGCAGCCATTTGGTAAATTCAAAAAAGTTCATTTTTTTCTCATTAATGTACACTCTGCGCCCCATCTTGACTGAAAAAAACCAGAAATGTAGAAATTTTTGCAAATTTATTAAAAAAGAAAAACTGAAGTATCACATGATCATAAGTATTCAGACCCTTTGCTCAGTATTGAGTAGAAGCACCCTTTGAGCTAGTACAGCCATGAGTCTTCTTGGGAATGATGCAACAAGTTTTTCACACCTGGATTTGGGGATCCTCTGCCATTCTTCCTTGCAGATCCTCTCCAGTTCCGTCAGGTTGGATGGTGAACTTTGGTGGACAGCCATTTTCAGGTCTCTCCAGAGATGCTCAATTGGGTTTAGGTCAGGGTTCTGGCTGGGCCAGTCAAGAATGGTCACAGAGTTGTTCTGAAGCCACTCCGTTGTTATTTAACTGTGTGCTTAGGGTCATTGTCTTGTTGGAAGGTGAACCGTTGGCCAAGTCTGAGGTCCAGAGCACTCTGGAAGAGGTTTTCATCCAGGATATCTCTGTACTTGGCCGCATTCATGTTTCCTTCAATGGCAACCAGTCGTCCTGTCCCTGCAGCTGAAAAACACCCCATAGCATGATGCTGCCACCACCATGTACCACTGTTGGGATTGTATTGGGCAGTTCATGAGCAGTGCCTGGTTTTCTCCACACATACCGCTTAGCATTATCACCAAAAAGTTCTATATTTGTCTCATCAGACCAAAGAATCTTAATTCTCATAGTCTGGGAGTCCTTCATGTGTTTTTTAGCAAACTCTATGTGGGCTTTCATATGTCTGGCACTGAGAAGCGGTTTCCGTCAGGCCACTCTGCCATAAAGGCCTGACTGGTGGAGGGCTGCAGTGATAGTTTACTTTGTGGAACTTTCTCCCATCTCCCTACTGCATCTGTGGAGCTCAGCTACAGTGATCTTGAGGTTCGTCTTTACCTCTCATCAAGGCTCTTCTCCCACGATTGCTCAGTTTGGCTGGACGGCCAGGTCTAGGAAGACTTCTGGTGGTCCCAAACTTCTTCTATTTAAGGATTATGGAGGCCACTCTGCTCTTAGGAACCTTGAGTACTGCAGAAATTCTTTTATAATCTTGGCCAGATCTGTGCCTTGCCACAATTCTGTCTCTGAGCTCCTTGGCCAGTTCCTTTGACCTCATGATTCTCATTTGGTCTGACATGCACTGTGAGCTGTGATGTCTTATATAGACAGGTGTGTGCCTTTACAAATCAAGTCCTATCAGTTTAATTAAACACAGCTTGACTCCAATGAAGGAGAAGAACCATCTCAAGGAGGATCACAAGGAAATGGTCAGCATGTGACTTAAATATGAGTGTCTGAGCAAAGGGTCTGAATACTTATGACCATGTGATATTTCAGTTTTTCTCTTTTAATTTGCAAAAATTTCTACATTTCTGCTTTTTTCAGTCAAGATGGGGTGCAGAGTACATTAATGAGAAAAAAATGAACTTTTTTGAATGTACCAAATGGCTGCAATGAAACAAAGAGTGAAAAATGTAAAGGGGTCTGAATACCCACTGTATGTTAGGGTCTGACTTTAGAGAAAAGCGCCTTTAAGTATCTGTTTGGTTTGTGTGATATTTTGCATGGCAGAAAATCACACTTATAATGTTCACAATAAATATGGGATGCCGCTCCCAATGATAAGTAATGCTAGTATGTAATAATGCTGCATGGCTCACCAGAGGATGCTCATTACCCCGCGTGTTTCGTCTAATCACCGAGCACTAGAATACATGTAGGTCAGATTACAATGATTCTGTGGACAGAAGCCACTTGGTAATTATATAAGGGAGCACCCGTCGATACCATTCCATATACTATGTAGCTATAACATAATAATTCTTTGACAATTTCTAGATTAGAGAATATCGGATCAACAGGTTTCTCATATAATTATGTTTAAAGAATCACTTTACTTTCTAATCATTTTCTATGCAACCTGAAGCCATTTTAGAAGTAAGCCCAGAGGGAAATCAGAATCACTGCCAGCAGCAATACGGGTGCAAATAAGAGATCGTCAAATTAAAGGACATATCGCAACCATGGATGGCACATAAAATCCAGGGCTTCTGCTCAGATCATACACAGCGATGCCTCTGAATGGTGTGGTGCCCTCAAGAGTAGTCCAAGCTTTAGAAGTTATCACTTGCGTGGGTCCTGCAGCTTGATCTCCCACCAGAATGGGGTTAAGAAATTCACCGTCTGAATGGAGCAGTAACCGCCAAGTACATCGCTCAGATATTAGTTGCAGTCCAATAGAAAATGCATGGAGCATGGTGTATGTCCGACCAGCGATCGATTTAAACATGTCTCCGCAGAGCAGCCGATTCCCACCGATCAGCAACTTATCACCTACCACACAGATAGGCGATAACTTCTAAAGATGGGAATAACCCTTTAAGGATTGTATGTGAAGGTGCTTTTAAAGGGTTTGTCCACTATGTGGACAGCCCCTTCTCCATCCCTAGGTTTACCCCCTCCCCGTTAAAATAATAACGCCTATACTCCCCTCCAGTGCCGGCGACGTTCCAGTGGTGTCGCTACCCACTCTCCCGAGGATTTGTGACATTTTTATGTCACGCGATCCCTGCGTCCAATAAGTGCTGGCTTCATTTTCCTCTCTTTTGGACGTCCAGAGGAAGTGAGAGGGCAGCCGCAGATCTCACTTCTTCCAGATGTCAATTACGTCTGTAGGAGAGGAGAGTGAGGCCAGTGCACATTATGTCACGTGAACCCCGGGAGACGTCTCTAGGAGAGGAGAGTGAGGCCAGTGCACATTATGTCACGTGATCAACGGGAGACGTCTCTAGGAAATTAGAGTGAGGCTAGTGCACATTATGTCACGTGATCCCCGGGAGACATCTCTAGGAGAGGAGAGTGAGACTAGTGCACATTATGTCACGTGATCCACGGGAGACGTCTCTAGGAGAGGAGAGTGAGGCCAGTGCACATTATGTCACGTGATCCCCGGGAGACATCTCTAGGAGAGGAGAGTGAGGCTAGTGCACATTATGTCACGTGATCCCCGGGAGACGTCTCTAGGAGAGGAGAGTGAGGCCAGTGCACATTATGTCACGTGATCCCCGGGAGACGTCTCTAGCAGAGGAGAGTGAGGCCAGTGCACATTATGTCATGTGATCCCCAGGAGAGCCAGCGCTGACACTGCTGAAACGGCGCCGGCACTGGAGGCAAGTAGAGGGGTTTTTCTGGGGCTACATAGGGATTAAATGGGGTTGTACTGTACAGCACCAGCTAAGTTAGGCCTCATTCACACATCAGGTTTTTTTTCACGTACAAGAAAAACGGACTGAATTTTATTAGATTTTCATCACAATCATCCAAGCTTTATAGTTTTGACCAACTTTCATCATTTTTTCTTGTTTGTGTAAAAAAAGTTTCTGAACTCTTTCTTATCCATGGCTATGGTCCCACTAAGACCTTTAAGTGAGTTTTTTATGCTGCGTATTTAAAAAAAAAAAAAAACACAAGTAACCTACTTTACTTACTTGGTGCAGAAAATCTGCAATTTTAAAAACTCATCAAAATCTCATTGTGAGAACGTAGCCTTACAGTCCATAAAAATCAGGCTGCGCTTGGATGGTATCCAAGTGCATTCAGGTTTTTTTCCATGGACCCACAGACTTACATTGGCTTTTCATCCAATACTTGAATCAAGATCGGACATGTCTCCGCGATGTTGCGCGAACTGGACATGTGAACAGTCCCGTAGACTTTCATAGGTACGAGTGCATTAAAAAAAAACAAAACACGGATAGCACTTGTACGAGAAAAACTGATGTGTGACTGAGGCCTGAATGAGATTTTCATGATCTCATCAACATGTGGTGAACATTTTCTGCACATACACTGACCTGCGTTGTGTATTCTAAAATCTACAGCAAGTTTATTCTCTCCAGACTTGAACATATTCCTGTAGTATGTGGGGGCACAAAGCTTTAGGCACCAATCAGAAAGGAGCGGCGCTAGACAACCCTTTCAAATATTGATTTTCCCGATCCGGCAGTCCGGCTTTTAGGCTACTTTCATACATCCGGGGTCTTGTGTCCGGCGGCATGCGGCTAAAAGCCGGACTACCGGATCCGGCCTGCAGCGGTGACACCGGATGTAGATGTGGCGCCTGATACAGCTCGGACAACATTTAAAGGAGCCGCAGCAGAAAGGTATGCTGCATCGGGGGACGAGAGAGAGGCGCGCACATTCGCCTGGCACTTGTGGGGTTAAAATTCAGTGTCCGGGCATGCGCTGTTTAAAAAGCCGTTCCGGCGCTGCAAAAAACCGTTGCAGGCAACGTTTTTTGCAGACGCCGGACGGCGCATGTTTGCCGTATCTGGCGAAAAACTGAGGCGCCGCATGTCCATCCGGCACGATGCGGCGATCATTACATTCTATGTGACAAAACCGGATCCAATTCCGGATCCGGTTTTCACAATTTTCGCCGCATCATGCCGGATTCAAAAAGACGGATGTGTGAAAGCAGCCTTAGCCGCATGCCGCCGGACACAAGACACCGGATGTGTGAAAGTAGCCTTAGTCCTACAGACTGAAGACATGAAAATAATCTGTCAGCAAGATTTTGCTGTGTAATCTGAACGCAGAATGAAGTAGGGACAGATACCCTGATTCCGGGGATATGTCACTTGGTTTACTGAGTGCAGCAGCTCTGATAGAGTCCCTGTTTTCTCTGCTGCAGATCTAGCAGAGCTCGGAATGCTGAGCAATGTACCACTCCACCCACAACACTGATTGGCCGCTTTCTGTGTAGACTGTAAAACTGCCAATGGTTGGTGGTGGAAGGATTGGACTAGGAGGCATGAAACATCTAGTTCTCTAGTGATAATCTCCTGCTGATAAAACAGGAGATTAAAATTAAAAACACAAAACATAGTCTAGTAAGTGACACATCACTGAAATCTTGATCTCTGTCCCTACATCATGCTGCTCTCAGATTACATATCAGAAACCTGCTGACAGATTCCCTTTAAAACTGATGTCTGTATAGATCAATTAAACTCTATGAGGCCGATTCATTGAAGCTTTTACGAGCGATGTGAAGCCCTCTCCGTCCGATTCTTGAAAATCACCTGCATTTTTTACACCAGAAATACTGCTCCAGTCCTTTACTGGAGTCACATTTCTGGTGCGACACACGCAACTGAGCAGTGTCTCTTAATGAGTTTGGTGCCTCTTCTACTCCATCAAGACAGATGTGAATGGCCAGTCTTGATGAATCGGCCCCTTTGGGTTTAAAAAAAAAAAAAGACAGCGCACGGATGTGCTGATGTGTGACTGTAGCCTCAGTCTTGCAGGAAAGGAAAAACTTGTGACTCTAGTCTATAACCTAACTCCACCATCAGAGCGTATTTTCTGACGCACTACCCTTTTCTACCCACAGGTGTCACTGTTGTAGCTTTTCCACGCTCGTCTTTCACTTCCATGTGCTGCAAACCTGCGCTCCGCTCACGCACTTGTTGCCTCTTATACAGAAATAAATGGCTTCTTGCATGTGTGACGGTATATAGGGGACAAAGTGCACGTTTTGGGCTTTAAATGAAGACGCAGATGACAATATTAGAGAAGGCGGCCACCGTCCAGTCCTCCGTCATTTCATCTACTTTGTCGGCAGCGCATGGCAGGTAATGTGTTTTCCATTAGGGGGGTAATGGCCCAGAGGCGGCCAGCACTCTCCTCCGCACGCTGGATGCTATAATTACTCGTGAAACTGTAATGTCTCCAGCCACGCGTGGATTTCTCACCTTCCGCACAGTGTATTCCATTCTCACTAATATCAGTCCTGCCTTTTGGCCACTTCTTTTCATCTCCTCTTTATGGTAAGTACGTTTTCCTGCTGCCTGGATAAGAAGCCTTTGAACTATTACTTAGAATGGAGCCCAGAACCTGCGGTCAATTAATCGCGTAGCCCCGGCTATAAATTATGTTTTATCACACGCACAGCCAATCATTTTACTACGGAGCCATTTGAAAACAAATTACGCAGTGCAATGAAATAAAAGGAAATATTGATTTTCTGCGAGGATTTAGTAGGTCTCGACAATGTGTTATTAGCAACATGTCTTTCATTCATTACCCAAGAGGGATGGAGAGCGGCTGTTCCCTCTATTACCACCGGGCTCGGTCAGCCAGTTACAAAACGATCGCCTCCCAGGCAAAAATGGCTGGAATACCCACAGGACGAGGAGAAACCTAGATTCACATATTACCAAACCAAGCTTCCATTCTTGCAAATTACAGGGATCACGTTCCAGAATATTTGCCAGTTCTCTGAATGCTGTGTATATTGGCAGCTTTCCGTGTACACTGCATAGGCAGAAAGAAGCCAATCAGTGGAGAGGGCGAGGTTATACAGAGCTCATGAATATGGAGGATACATGGCAGTAGGTTTACTAGTACTGTTGTGTTAAGCTCTTGCGGATAAATCTGTGATTTTATCAAAATTACAGCAAGCAGCCCAGTAAGTGACACATCACTGGAATCAGGGTCTCTGATCCTACATTATGCTGCTCTCAGATTAGGTGGAATAAACCTTGTGACATTTTCCTTTTAAATGTAGTTTTTATACTTCACTTTCCAAGATGTTTCATTTGAGAGGAGTCTCGCACAGGATGTCACAGGAGGCTGGAGCTGCGCTCGCTTCCCTGCAGTGTCTGTGACATGATCAGGGGGCAGCGCTGCAGTTACCTAGTATAGTATTTTTTCATTCTGTAAAACTGACTTATACTGGAAACTAAACTGACCCCATAATAATTTCTCCTCTATTTATGCTTGCACCAGTTAGGAAACAGGTCCATTCTGGATATGAGTTCTGTTTGATTCTTCAAGGGGAACTTACCGAATGTGCAAATGGAAATGTGAACTTAAAAGGAGTGGGCTGGCACCAAAAATGTCTTTTCTAATAGTGATGAGCGAACATGCTAACAAACACACAATCTCTTCATGTGTTGCGGCTGTCTAACAGCCATGAGACATGCAGGAGCGGAGACTAGAACATATTTTTCCAGCACACCGAAGACACTCGGTTAGCACCCGAGCATTCTCGGATAACACCTTATCAAAGCATGTTCGCTCGCCATAACTACTTCCTAACTATCCATCTGTAGGGAGAGCAGACTGTCAGTCATTACATACAGACAGAATCTCAGGGAGATCTATGTCCAGCCCATAGATCTTAACAGCTCATTTACATATAAGAAAAACATGGATTTCTCTGAAAAAGGACATCAATATCAATTTATAATTTTATTCAACTTGATCCTACTGATAGATTCCATTTAAAAGGAATCAATGTGTGGATACATTAGGGTCAGTGGGTACTCTCGTCCGCTGGCCTGGCTGTCTTTAGAAAGACCACATGGACCAGGGCTGATCCCGCTGAACACCCGCTCTCTTTTCTCATGGGCAGAATACTGCTCAGACAACACAGGGTGAGGGTAAAACAGTATGGCAAGACTTTATTGAACCACGAACAGGCAATAACACATAGTACAATGTCAGCAAATACACAAGAAGGGTGCAAATTACAGAGTGTCACCCTTCCGCTGGTTTTCCGGGATTATAGCAGCTGCGACTTTGATTACTCCCAACAGAGGCACATCCCCCTTTCATAGTTCACAACTGTCCTTCAGGCCATCATCCACAGGTCAGGGGGAAGGTGGGATGAGGTCCTCTCTCATTGTTCGAGTATTTAATCAATCTGCATAGTTTGTCCTTCACTGTTTGCAGGTCAACAAGCTGCATGTACTAATACAATGGGTAATCAAAATATTAGCTAACATCGATTGTTCAATTATCCTGCATCTCTGTATTCCCTGTATTCCAAAGATAGCAGGACAATAAGTTGCAACAAATATCAATTCAAGAGTCAATGATCAGGTGCATATGAACATTGGCCTATGTCTCTTGACCCACCGAATACAAATACGTCTGGTCTAATTAAGAATAAATGCTGTGTCGTCACAATATGGTTCACCAAATAATGGTTATTTTCTTTATAAATATCATGATCCAGGTTGGATCTGACAGATAAATGTACAAAGTGACCTTTCTTTTCCTTAAACTGTGTGCTTAAGGTTGGTTTTTGCCCCCGGTGGCCATTAGGGTCTTTGCACTGGTGTTTTTAGTTCTAGTTTGCCCCGGTGGTGGTTAGTGTTATTGCACGGGAATCACTAACAGGTGTGATTGCTCAATAAAGGTGTGTCAGTTGTGCTCACTCACTGTTGGTGATATTATTGATCTTTTCCAACCATCCTTGGTGAAGGAAGGAGCTGGAGGAGAGAGAGTCCCGGGCAGCTCAGTCGGAGTCCTGGAGTGGCAGCTATGGTGTCAGTGAGGAGGTCTTGCATAGCTTGGTGGAGTGGCAGCTATGGTGTCAGTGAGGAGTTTCTGCAAAGCTTGGTGGAGTGGCAGCTATGGTGTAGAGCTGCACTCAGTTGCTGGACTCTGTTGCTGGAAAGCTGCACTCAGGTGCCGGACTCTGTTGCAGGACAGCTGCATTCAGGTGCTGGATTCTGTTGCTCCAAGGCGGCACTCGGGTGCTGGATGCTGTTGCTGTAAAGCTGCACTCAGGTGTTGGACACGGTCGGAGGAAGATGCACTCAGGTGTTGGACTCTGTTTCTGGGAGCATTAGCAACAGAGCAAAGCTAAGTGGTGTTCCCTGTTTGTCACTTTCCCTTATGTGTGTTTCAGTGCAGTGGTGGGATTAATGTCTGCACCGTCCACTTCACTAGAAAGAGCTAGGTGCAGGGCGAGCTAGGGATATTAGGTATCCTGATCGGCGCCCGATGCGGAACCGGCCTAGGGATCATTAGGAGTGTAGAGACACTGACTCAGGGGAGTGCAGGAGGTCTCCACGTCCCCATTCCCTATCGCAGGGCCACCATTGTAATTGTTTCCCTGGTTTTCCCCTTTATTCTGAAATTCGCCCTCCTGGAGGTGGTGTATCTAGACATACGTGTACCACTGAAATTCGCCTGCTGGAGGCGGTGTATCCGGCTGCACATGCTATTATTTAAATTCACCCTGCTGGAGGCGGTGTATCCAGGGTCACGCGTGTCATATAAATTCGCCAAGCTGGAGGCGGTGTGTCCAGTCGCGCGTGATCATGACATTATCACCAACCCTACATTTTCTCTGGTGAGCCTTTGGCCATGTTCAGACATGTGACCAATTGCTGCTGGGCCTCACTAGGGTGAGTGAGGAGCTGCATGGTCTGTTGAAGCAGTTCCAGCAGCAGTGATCAGGGTCTGGGGCCTCCCCTCTGGCTCAACCGGAAAATCAAATTGCGGCTCCGGCTAAGAAGCCCCCTAGAGTTCCTGCTGGGGAGCGTGACTTGCTCATAGACGGATGTACCCAGGCAGGTGGGTGGAGTTGGTGTCCCCATGGTGCTGTCTGGGGTTCACCGAGTTGAAGGGGTGCGTCCCTGTAGTGAGCAGACTGGTGATATGGTCCGCGGGGCTCATGCCAAATCTTCCATACCACCGAAGAAGCCGCCCCCTTCTGGTCGTGTGGAGGAAGGCGACCAGGGAGTGTATTTTTCCTCCATATCCCAGGCCCCTTCCTCTCCAGTGTGAGCAGCAGGTGTGCTGCGGGGGAGTAGGGGCAAGTCTCAACTCTCGCCGTTAGCCAACCCTGGAAGGCGCAGACCTCGTGGTGGAAAGGGTTGGGGGTGGTGTACCCCTTGGTGGATTGCGGGGGTGTGAGTGTGATGACACAGGGGGACGCCTCTGTTGTCAATCCCAGAAAAAGTTCACTGAATATTGACAAACGATTGTGTGGCAATAAACGTTCAGGTCTGGACCTGTATGTGAACGAGCATGTATGAGTGACCACCAAAAAACATCCAGTGGAAGTGTGTTGTGGAGTCTTACCAGCTCATACCAAGCATACACATATATAACTCGTTCCCCAGGTCGGCACTTTGGAGATGTGTGGTGCCTCCAGAACATACATTGCCAATACCAGCGGTGTGTTTTGTCATAAACCTGAGGTGCAGGTAGTTGCAGGGGTGAACTCTGGATCTGGGCGTCCCCGCTGTAGGTGCTTCCCTGATGAGGAGCGGTCTTGAGGGTCCAGAGGCCCCTTATTGAGGGAGGGTACTGTCATGATCCAGGTTGGATCTGACAGATAAATGTACAAAGTAACCTTTTTTTTCCTTAAGCTGTGTGCTTAAGGTTCGTTTTTGCCCCCGGTGGCCATTAGGGTCATTGCACTAGTGTTTTTAGTTCTAGTTTGCCCCCGGTGGTGGTTAGTGTTATTGCACGGGAATCACTAACAGGTGTGATTGCTCAATAAAGGTGTGTCAGCTGTGCTCACTCACTGTTGGTGATATTATTGGTCTTTTCCAACCATCCTTGGTGAAGGAAGGAGCTGGAGGAGAGAGAGTCCCAGGCAGCTCAGTCAGAGTCCTGGAGTGGCAGCTATGGTGTCAGTGAGGAGGTCTTGCATAGCTTGGTGGAGTGGCAGCTATGGTGTCAGTGAGGAGTTCCTGCAAAGCTTGGTGGAGTGGCAGCTATGGTGTAGAGCTGCACTCAGGTGCTGGACTCTGTTGCTGGAAAACTGCACTCAGGTGCTGGACTCTGTTGCTGGACAGTTGCACTCAGGTGCTGGACTCTGTTGCTGGACAGCTGCACTCAGGTGCTGGACTCTGTTGCTCCAAGGCGGCACTCGGGTGCTGGACGCTGTTGCTGTAAAGCTGCACTCAGGTGTTGGACACGGTCGGATGAAGATGCACTCAGGTGTTGGACTCTGTTGCTGGGAGCATTAACAACAGAGCAAAGCTAAGTGGTGTTCCCTGTTTGTCACTTTCCCTTATGTGTGTTTCAGTGCAGTAGTGGGATTAGTGTCTGCACCGTCCACTTCACTAGAAAGGGCTAGGTGCAGGGCGAGCTAGGGATATTAGGTATCCTGATCGGCGCCCGGTGCGGAACCGGCCTAGGGATCATTAGGAGTGTAGAGACACTGACTCAGGGGAGTGCAGGAGGTCTCCACGTCCCCGTTCCCTATCGCAGGGCCACCATTGTAATTGTTTCCCTGGTTTTCCGCTTTATTCTGAAATTCGCCTGCTGGAGGCGGTGTATCCGGCTGCACGTGCTATTATTTAAATTCACCCTGCTGGAGGCGGTGTATCCAGGGTCACGCGTGTCATATAAATTCGCCCTGCTGGAGGCGGTGTGTCCAGTCGCGCGTGATCATGACAATAAATATATACAACTTCTGAAGCAATTCTTTGTAGTTCTGGTATTAGGTGCATGGCTTATTACAATTACCTGACATCTGTGTGAGCATCACATATCTGGTCACTTTTCAATCATTGAATAACTGCAAGCAAAGACAGTGAAAAATTCACCAAAAAGGATATGTATTCTGGAACCATGAAGAAGTGATACATTTTTACCTGTTTCTTTTCTTTCCTATGCTAGATCCTCTTCTATTTTGGGTGAATAGTAATAGACAGAAAACATAATGTGAATGCATCTTTATAATCCAGACATGAAAAAATTATTCTTCTGAAAAAAATATCCTTAAACGCTGACATTTAATTTTGACCTTGACAAGACAAATAACAGATAACTGTCTGACTTCAAATTACATAGAATACTTGGAATTTTAGCAACGTGGATTCAATTGTTCTCTTTTATTCTCATAATAATACCCAATTTTGTGTAATTTGTCAGAGCACTAAATAGGGCGATCACAGAAAGTTTATGATACTGAAAGGAATATTTTATATAACCAAAAGGATTTCAAAGCTTTAAAGGGAATTTGTCAGTAAGATCAACGTCCCACAAACCATTTACATGGGCACGCAGGAGTTTGAACTGTAAATCCATTGACACCTTTATATCTTCTATCTGTTGCTTCATTTCTGACAAACTAGAGTTTTATTTCATATGCAATTGAGGTATTAGGTGCTTTGGGTGTGAGCAGATCACTTAGCAAGCCTCTACCTTCCAAGGTTGTTTCCCTGAACAGCACCAGCTTCTTTAGCTTGATAGCTCCTGGCGTCTGACATTATACAGACCGTGAGCTATCAATCAAACTAAAAAGGCTGGTGCTGGGGAGGGATGCAAGCTCTGGAGGCAGACGCTCATAAAGTGTTCTGTTACGCCCATAGCACTTAACACTTCATAATCATGTGAATTAAAACTGTAATCTGTCAGGAATGCAGCAACAGATAGAAGATATAAAGATGTAGATGGATTTACATCTCAAAAACCTGCAGAATGGGTAATCATTATCACATCAGTGAGTGTGCAACACCCAGCCCCTCACTGATCAGCTGTAATCTCCTTCCTTCCTAGTGTCCCTCATTTTTCACCAGTTTTCCCCTCTGCAGGCTCTGTCAGTAATTTTTAGTTCTGTCTGAGCTAATGGGGAGAGAAGAGCTGCTTTGATGTCTGTCATATACAGTACACAAAGTGAACTGGATTCTCCTCTTTCTCTTTGTAGCACACAGACAAGAGCAGCTGCATGGAAGAAATTATACAATTGAAATACATTTGCTGAAAGCTACAGTGACCATTTATAATAATAATAATAATAATAAATTTTATTTCTGTAGCGCCGACATATTCTGCAGCACTTTACATTTCAGAGGGGACTGCATTTATATAGAATCCGTCATCATGTTTTTGCCAGTCTGCAGAATGTAGAGAAATAGACCTTGATGAGGCTGTATATAAAGGGCTGAGAGCAGTGATGGACTGCAGGATGAGGCTGTTAATGGGATGAGAGGAGCGATGCACTGTAGAATGAGGCTTTATACAGTCGCTAAGAGGAGCAGTGTACTGCACAATGGGGCTGCATATACAGGGGTTGAGAGGAGTTATGTAGTGCAGAAAGGGCTAAGAGGAGCGATTTGCTGAAGATGGGGGCTGAGTTTAGAGGAGGCTGATAGGAGCAATGGGGCTGTATATAGAGGGGTTGAGAGGAGCTATTTAGTGCAGGAAGGGTCTGTATATTTCAGGGCTAAGGCTACTTTCACACTTGCGTTTTTTTGCTGCGCATTTTTTGCGCACACAAATGCATGAAAAAAGCGCATCATGCGTTTGTGTGTGTTTTTTGCAGGTTTTGGTGCATTTTTTTAAAAAACGCATGCTTTTTTTGTGTACAATGCGCACCCATAGACTATAATGGGTGTTTTGCTGTAAAAAAAAAAAAAAACGCATTGCGTGCGCATGCGTTTTTGGGGGGCAAGTCGGACGCACAAAAAATGCAACAGGATGCATTTTGTGCGCCCGAGCGCACACTACAAAAAAACGCATGCGCATACAAACGCGTACAAACGCATGTGTATGCGCACCCATGTTAAAGTATAGGGAAAAAAACGCATTTGTTTTTTTGCGCTAAAAAACAGCGCAAAAACACGCAAGTGTGAAACCAGCCTAAGAGAAGCGATATGCTGAAGATGGGGGCTGAGTTTAGAGGAGGCTGATAGGAGCAATGTACTGTAGGATGGGGCTGTACACAGTGGCTAACCGGAGCGATGTACTGCAGAATGGGGCTGTATATAGAGGGGTTGAGAATAGCTATGCACTGCAGAATGGGGCTGTATATAGAGGGGTTGAGAGGAGCTATGCATTGCAGAATGGGGCTGTATATAGAGGGGTTGAGAGGAGCTATGCATTGCAGAATGGGGCTGTATATAGAGGGGTTGAGAGGAGCTATGTAGTGCAGAATGGGGTTGTATATAGAGGGGTTGAGAGGAGCTATGTAGTGCAGAATGGGGTTGTATATAGAGGGGTTGAGAGGAGCTATGTAGTGCAGAATGGGGCTGGACTGTATATAGCGGGGTTGAGAGGAGCTATGTAGTGCAGAATGGGGTTGTATATAGAGGGGTTGAGAGTAGCTATGTAGTGCAGAATGGGGCTGGGCTGTATATAGAGGGGTTGAGAGGAGCTATGTAGTGCAGAATGGGGTTGTATATAGAGGGGTTGAGAGGAGCTATGTAGTGCAGAATGGGGCTGTATATAGAGGGGTCAAGAGGAGCTATGTAGTGCAGAATGGGGCTGTATATAGAGGGGTCAAGAGGAGCTATGTAGTGCAGAATGGGGCTGTATATAGAGGGGTTGAGATGAGCTATGTAGTGCAGAATGGGGTTGTATATAGAGGGGTTGAGAGGAGCTATGTAGTGGAGAATGGGGATGGGCTGTATATAGAGGGGTTGAGAGGAGCTATGTAGTGCAGAATGGGGCTGGGCTGTATATAGAGGGGTTGAGAGGAGCTATGTAGTGCAGAATGGGGCTGTATATAGAGGGGTTGAGAGGAGCTATGTAGTGGAGAATGGGGCTGGGCTGTATATAGAGGGGTTGAGAGGAGCTATGTAGTGCAGAATGGGGCTGGGCTGTATATAGAGGGGTTGAGAGGAGCTATGTAGTGGAGAATGGGGCTGGGCTGTATATAGAGGGGTTGAGAGGAGCTATGTAGTGCAGAAAGTGTCTGTATATTGCAAGGCTAAGAGGAGCGATTTACTGAAGAATGGAGCTGAATACAGAGGAAGCTGATAGAAGCAATGTACTGTAGGATGGGGCTGTATACAGTGGCTAAGTGGAGTGATGTAGTGCAGATTGGGGCCGTATATTGTGCTGTATATACTTCAGGAAGGGTCCAGTGAAAGGGCCACTGACTTCTGCAGGGGAATGTGTTATAATCTGGATGAAGGGATTCCTTCTTATATTACAGGTGATCAGGTGGAATGCTTTATTATTATATATTATACTGCAGGTGATTATCACTGCAAGGGGGTAGGTAGTTATGATAGGTTGGTGGTGATGGGCCGGGCCACTCATGGATCGGATCTTTGTGCCCTCCCACCCCCTTTCCCCCACAATCTGACATTTGCCAGCTCCTGCCAAGAGGTGTAAATATTCTCTTTGCCGCCCTCCAGTCATTGTCACAGTGTCAGACTGCAGGTGTAATCCACGAGGAATACCCATATTTACTGAAAAAGGCATGTCAGGAGAGCAGACAGGACCTCTTCAATCACTCGCCTCAAGATTGCTTCTGTAATGATGTATTTGGAAGAATTATGGATTCATGAAAGGAACTGATTTGTTTGTTCTAAGTAACACAATATTGTCAGTATCTGACGCAGTGGCGGTAGCTGATTTACATGTTTCTCGAGGAAATCAGCATAACATGCATAAAACAAGTTATATTTTTGTCCTTCCAGTCCACATTTGACGTACAAAGCAATAAATAGAAGCAATCCATTAAGTCATACAGGAAAGTCTATGTTGTGTGCCATAGGAATCCAATCTCTTTCTAAAATGTGATTCTAAAATGTAGGAATTTACGAAGACTTTCTATGTCTCAATATTTATGTTCTAGTAGAACTCAGAGTCGCTCTAAAAACAGGCGGCAAAATGTGTAAATTGTTGAGGATTTCTCCATTGATGTGTTTTTGTAGTTTTCTTGTACTGTTAAGATCTATGGGCCGGACATATATCTCCCTGAGAATCTGCCTCCAGAGATTATTGTAAATGAAAGGTGCGCTACCAGTGTGAGACATGTAATGACTGACAGTCTGCTCTCCGGATCTACATGTCTCGCACTGGTAATTCCCCCCTTTCATTTACAATAAGATCTGGAGGCAGATTCTCAGGGAGATCTACTGTATGTCCGGCCCTTAGATCTTAAGGCGAATTTACATTTTAAAAACAAAACATGGATTTCTCTGGAATAAGACACCGGATCACAGATATTTCAGATATTTTAATTCAGCTTCCTACATGTCCATAGGGATGGCTTAGGAGATTGATGCTACTAACATTCCCTTTAAGAGGTGTCCACCCTCAAAATGCATCACTGCTGCCGCCGGTAATTGCATACAATAGTCACAGGTCCTCCCATACTGAACAGGAAGTATGGAGACCAGTTACAAAACAAAGCAGGGATAGACAACCCCTTTAAGATCACAGGTAACTATAACTCCCAGCGTGCAGTATATCGTCTCATTTTTGCCTCAATTAATTCCATGATGTTTTATTTTTCACTGAATCATGTCTTTTTTTTTATTGTGTCCTTGGATTCTTTTTTTATGTCTTCACTCTGAAGTACATACTGTATAACATAGAGCTTGATTATGTGGCGATTGTGGGAATGACCAATATAATATTTTTACGAAATGCTATTTTTTTTTTTAAATTAAAAAAAAAAAAGATAGCGGAAATTGTTTTACTTCTTTATGGGTGGCGGGTGTTATTTTTTTTTTTACTTTTGCAACTTTTTTGATCTCTCATTTTATTAAACTTTATAATCATTTATTTTTTTTCTCTAACTAGGGGACTTTTATTATTACTATTATTATTATTATTATGCATTGAAATATGTGTCCAGTTTAATGCACCATCGGCAGCATATAGCATATAGATAATACACTTACAACTCCCCAAGACACTCCTATGAAATGTTCTTAGGCTATGTGCACACGTTGCGGACTCTGCTGCGTTTCCGCACGGTTTTGCTGTGGTTTACAAACCGCAGCATCTCAATTGTTTGGGCGGATTCCGCAGTGGTTTCACACCTTTAACATAGTAGAGGTGTGAAACCGCAGGGCAAAACCGCAGGTCACTTTACCTGCGGTTTTACCTGCGGATCCGCGCGGAAAAACCTGCAGGTGAATCTGCAGCGTGTGCACACAGCCTAACAGGTATTATTTTAAGACCACTCTGGCAGCCCATACGGCTATTCCTCCATTTTAAGAATTCTTCACATGTTGCATTTTTTTTGTTGTTGTCCGTTTATCCCCCTGACAAAGCGCAGCGCTTTACAGGACCAGTAACATTAATGAAACTTCTGAAATCTAATGTACATGTTATCCGTCGCAGTCATCTCCCCGTGGCTGATTGCGCGGCTATACCTCATTTATAGCTCTGCCCATATGGCGTTCATAGCTTTGCTGACAATGACGTACGCCTCCAACACAGGGCACAAGCGAAACCAACACTTTTGTAATTTGACATAACAAACATTTTAACGTCTGAGATTTATTTTCCTTTAACTTCATTTAAATGTCTCTTCCTTCTACTTAAGGCAGATGGAATTTTTTCGTCCATTTTACAGATTTTTTTATTTTTTATTTGTATACTGTACCATAGGCAATCCAGTGAGCTCATTGCAATCATTTATTCCCTGGTAACTTGCTTGTAATGACACTTTCTCCATGTGAATTTTACTGGCACTGTGCAAATTTCCCTTATTTACATTGTAATTGGTCCATAGAACAAGAACTAAAGAAAACATAAAGATTGTGAAAGTTCTTGGGATGCAACAATATATAAATAAGTAACATTCTACAGAAATAATAATAATAAACAGGGGAATGTAATACACAAGTCTCATTGTTATCTATATAAGACGTTATATAATTTGTAATTGTTACCAGCTCGTATACTTTGTGTTATTTCTATAGAACTGAAAGTTGCTCATGTGCATAAAAAAAGTATTTGCCCTATAAATAAAATATAAACGTGGCTATAGATGTATTCTTACCCTTTTTCCCCAAATATAAGACCTGTCTTATATAAACTTTTGCTCCAAAAGATGCATTAGGACTTATTTTCATGGAATGTCTTATTTTTCCATGAACAACACTCTACATTTATCAGTACCAGTTATAGCATATTTCTTTTTCATCGGTTTCCATACGGTACTGTACCGTAGTAGTTGATGAATGGATCCTTCACTAAGAAAAGCAAAATCACACTGAAAAAAAAAAAAAAATGCACAAAGACCCAAAACAATAAGGGATGGCGAGTGCCGGGCTTTCACACATAGATCAGGTAGTCCAGCTTCCAGTCACCAGGGGGGAACCAATCTCTACACCTGGCTGCAGCGGGATAGGGAAGGGAGCAGCGGGAACGTCAAGGGACCCAACAACATGTAACGCGCTTGTGACAGTAGTGACGACAGCAGGACTACCCAATCTGTGTGTGAGAGCCCAGCACTTGCCAACCCTTATTGTTTTGGGTCTCGTGGGGGTCTTTTGAGTGCAGTTCTTTTTGGGGTGTCTGCTTTCCTTGGTGAAGGGTCTATTCAATTCTATTGCCAATTGATTTTTCTTTTTTTTACATGTATCGCTGCCTGGACACGATTTAAATTGATTTTTTAACTAAGGTTTATTTTTGGAGTATGGCTTATATTTTGAGCATCCTCAAAAATCATGTCATTGCTTATTTTCAGGGTAGGTCTGATGTTTCAGAGGGAACGCAGTAGATGTCTCCCTGTCCCAGCATTCCCAAATAAACTGCAGAGAACCTGGACTGCAGGCTAGAAAAAGTATGCAACCTAAACTGTGGGTTTCATCATTGGATATATGCAAATTGCCTCTTCAGAGAGGAGGAGGGCTTTATCTCTAGTGACACTTATTGGAAGTAGCAATCCTAAAAGTCAATATCGACCCTTTAACAACTCTTGCCACATGGCATAGGATAAAAGCCAAACCATAATCTCTATTTGCAAATTATATGTTACAGGGTGTTGTCCCTCCCCAGTTGTCATGATCCACTAAGGAGCCAGATGATGCACAGCTAAACGGATGAGAAGGGAAGCACTGCAACTAGGGAAAGATTAAAGGGGCACCCTTAAATCTAGCAATTTGCAACCCTGAGCTCTCTTATGTCCCTAGATGGGTTCTTTCACCCTGTGCTGCAATCACATTCCTATCACTGTCTTGCCCTAAGGAGACCCTGGGTAATGTGTGAGGCAGCAGGAATACTATAATTTAATATAATACAGGCACAAAAGTGGACAGAAAAGGGTAAAGAAAACAGCAATCACTCTCAATGCACCCGGACTAAGGAATGGTATATAATGGGAGAGGAAGGATGAGAAACCAAAAAGGGAGATAAGGAGAAGAATAATACCAAATTTCCACACAGCATTCTCCCGAGTCAACTCTTAAATATCCTTCTCTCTGCATGGCTCACAGATGCCAAACCAACGCCAAGGATCACTGTCAGTTACTCAAGCTAAGAAGTGAGCATTTATACCAGAGTGGACTGGTAAACTCAGAACAAGATCTGAGGTAACTCAGGACCCACAGCTCTAGGAAACAAGTAGAACTGTTTGAGGCTATGTGCCCACGTAGCGTTTTTCAAGCATTTTTTTTCCTGAGCAGAAATGCATGCCCTTGCCAGGGAAAATGCATGCGCTTTTTGACGCGATTGTCAAGCGTTTTGACATGTGTTTTCCTATGCGTTTTTGCAATTACTGTGTATGTATGCAGAATCGCATGCGATTCCGCACAATTAATGAACATGCTGCGTGTTTTTCCGCTAAGCGTTTCCGCAGCAGAAAAAAAAAACACACCATTAGCACTACATGTGCGTTTTTCATTCTATTACATTAGATGCTTTTCTTAAGCGTTTCCGCAGCAGAAACGCTTGTCTAAAAGCGCTGCGGAAACGCTTAAAAAACGCAACCTGGGCACACAGCCTAAGCCTTGCAGCAACAGCAAGGGAAATCTACACCACTTAACCCTTGCAATACCAGAACAAGGGAAATCTGCACAGCTAACTGTGAGGCAAAGCAGATCCATCCAGTGCAGGTGCAGTGTAGCCAAACGCTGCAATCTTCTGACCCCAAGAAAATAGGGGGGGAAGCCAGCACTGCTTAAGGTTAGAACGCACAAATTGGAGTGCATATGCACATAATGTCTAGCTGTATTCAAAAATGAGATATTTAGCAAAAAAATTGATCAATTCAATTGAGCCACCCCGCCGCGCCAAGGCAATCTCATATGGGGGGTCCTACTCTATATATTTTTAATAAATACTGTGCCATTACGGCCTCCTAAATACATTCAGAGCATGACCACATCAAGTGCAATCTGTACCTTCCCCCCCCTATAATCTTCTGACCCCTCTTATCTGAGCTAGAATAATACAATTGGCAGTCCGAAATTGGAGATAAGTGATCTACATCTCTTCCAATCATCAGTCGACTGGCGTCCCCATACACATTAGACTGTTGGACAAACTCATCGATATCGGCCTGTTTGGCTGACGTTAGTCTAAGTGTATGGTGCCTTTAGTCCTCACTCTCTATACAGAGCACTTGCACAGTCAGCAGAGAATGCATATGCAAGAGGGTGTTGCATCTGTCAGAGGCCGCAGGCTCAAAAAGGCAACCTCAGATAGACAAGGCGGAAGCCACTCCATCTGGCAGATTCCAGAGGAACACCGCCCTTCACTTTTTAACCTCTGTACAGTGATCTGGATTTAAAACTGGGTTCACTGGATTACTTCCACAGAGGAGCGATCTCAAAGGGAGAGAATAGTTGGGTAGTTGGGCCAGAACCAGGAGGTCCAACAGCTAGCCAAGGTCAGATATCAGGAATGTCCACTGGGATCATAGCAAGGCATAAGTTATACAGAAGCAAGTCAGATGAAGAGCTCGTTCACGTTCACGTATAAAAAATGGCTGCGATGTTGATGCAGAAAAGTGGGACAGTGTCATTCGAGTGCACAGTTTTTTAATTGCCTAGCATCTGTATGACATGCATATGCAATCCGTATGCAATGCGTTTTTAACATCATCTTTTACATACTATCATACTCTGTAACTTAAAGCTAGTTTACAAAAGTAATAAAACAATCTTATATAAAGATATCGATAGGCGATAGAAAGATATTACCTATATAATAGATAAATAAAAAAATAGTTATTAGAATAGCTAGATGTAATGTAGATGTATAATTTCATAAGCCACCTACATATAATAAACTTGCACCCTTCTGTGCCCTTCATGTGGTACTGAAGGGTGTTTAACCTTGTATAACCGATTAAATAATTTAAAAAAACAATGTGGGGTCCCCCTCTATTTTTGGTAACCAGCAAAGGTAAAGCATATTGCTGCCGACTGATATTATGAGGCTGGATAGGTCCCTGGTTATTTGGCCATTCCAAACCTAAAAGCTCCAGCCCACAGCTACCCCAGAAGTGGTGCATCACATGTGCTTTGCCCTGCTCTTCCCGATTGCCACCGCACCAGGGCAATCAGGGTAATGGGGCTTTGGATTGATGTCAGCTGGGATTTATCAAAAATCACAGCAGTCATCAACACCTTGGGAGTGGTAGTAGACACCCCCATTACTAACCCAGTAATCAAAAGGAAATACACACACACAAAAAAAGGTTTATTAAAAAAAAACCATTCCCCCACACTTTCCCTGGTTCACCAATTTATTTAAAAAAAAAAATAAGCAGGTCCACTGTGGTCCACCAAATCCGACGTAGTCCACCGACTCTGACACAGTCCACAAATGGACACCTGAAAAACATAAAAAGAGAGAAAAAACAAGACAATGTCCCTCATTCACCAATTTATTCCAAAAAATATTCTCACGCAGCTCCGACGTAGTCCAGCATTCCCCAAATTCGGTCCTGGCAACTGTGAATAGGAGTAAGTAACATTACTACTATTCATAGGCACAGTCACCGGGTACTCACATCACTCACCACTTATCAGCGTTGCCGTCTCTCACTGCACTCCGCAAGACCCGGCGGCTTTCAACAGCAGTGACATCAGTAACTATACCGCTCATCAGCGTTGCCGCTGAGTCACGCTGCCCTCTATGAGACTCGGTGACTCTAATGAGCGGTATAGTTACTGATGTCACCGCTGTTGAGAGCCGCTGGTGAGGTCAGTACCCGGCGACTGTCAACAGCAATAACGTCATCACAGCTAGATTTATGGGAATGCTGAACTACATTGTAGTTGCGTGGGAAAATTTTGGGGAATAAATCGGTGAACGAGGGACATTGACTTGTTTTTTTTTCTCTCTTTTTATGTTTTTCAGGTATCCATTTGTGGACTACGTAGGATTTGGTGAACTATGGTAGATTCCCAGGACTATGCGGACCTGCATGGCTTTTTTTTTTAATAAATTGGTGAACCAGGGAAAGTCGGAGTAATTTTTTTTTTTCAAATAACCTTTTTTTATGTGTGTGTTTTTAATTTTGATTACTGGTTAGTAATGAGGGGTCTCTGATGGACACCTCTCCATTACTAACACCTTGGCTTGATGGCACCTGTGCTTTTTGACAAATCGCAGCTGACATCAATCCCAACTACCATTACCCCAATTACCAACGCACCAGGGCAATCAGGAAGAGCAAGGCAAAGTGCGAGAAATGACGCATCTCATGTGATGTGCCACTTCTGGGGCGGCTGGGGCCTGGTGTTTTTAGGCTGGGAAGGGCCCAATAACCAGGGACCTTCCCAGCCTGATAATATCAGCCCGTAACTGTTTGCTTTACCTTTGCTGAAAAAAATTTGCCAAAAATAAGGGGGATCCCAAGTTGTTGTTTTTTATTATTCATTTAATAGGTTATACAAGGTTAAACACCCTTAAGTTCCACATGAAGGGCACTAAAGGCTGCAATTTTATTATATGTAGGGGGCTTGTGAAATTATATATCTACAGAACATCTATCTATTCTACATTATCTATCATTTATCTATCTATTCTGAGGCTTCTGCCTGTGAATTTGCTGTATTTGGCTGCTGAAATGTGGCTCCTTTTAAGATATGTGCGTAAAAATTGGATGGCATACACATGGTCCATGTGCCATCCGATTTTTTTTTTCTTGCACCCTTTGACTTGCATTGGCGCATCTTGTCGATATACACGTGCAATCACAGCATGCTGAGATTTTTTCCCTGTCTGATTAGAGCCGAGGAAAAACTTGCAGATGAGCACTGACTCGTTGAATAACCGGTCAGAGCGCAACGCCAAGTTTTCACGCATTACACTCCTTTGTATTATACCCCAGTTTGTACAACCCTAAAACTGGCAGTGGACAGCAGGATTTCAGGAGCTTAAATACCTTGCAGCCCCTCCCAGGTTTCACAGTAGAAAGCAAACATTGATAGAAGTTAACTCTATGTAATCTCTCAATCTGAATGGAACTACAAGTTGTTTTCAAGGAGAGCTCAGCTTCATCTGGCAACAGAAACAGAGGCAGGAAGGGCAGGCACTGATACAGAAGTGGCAGTGGGGAGAAGGAAAGATAGCTGTTGGCCAAACGAATGTTAAGCTGAATCATATCTAATGTTTATGGCTAACTTGAGACTTGAACTAATGTGAACACAGTCGTCGTACTTTGTATTAGATCCATCAGTTAGGTCTCTGCTGATATTTTATTAGAAATACATTGAAGAGACTTAGTGCCACTTGAAATGTTTCAGATCAAGTTTGCTGCTATAATAAATTAGACATTTAGTAAAATAGGATATTGTTAGCTATGAAGTTCCATGCGGTAGAGAACATTGTGGTTTATGTTTGTTGACTTGTAATCGCAGGGGAATCATACTAACAAATATGGCATTTCTTGAACTATTTGCTCTGAGCAAACATTACTGCGCAGAATAAAGTCTATACGTTGTGCGTTTATTTATTTATTTTACTATGAAAGAGCCACATTAAACCGGTGAGCTGACAGCAGGAGCGCCCGAGAAGGAAAGGCTTTCTGTTCAAATAATTGATTTGGCCTTTTCCAGACACAACAGGAGACAGCAAAATCTTTCCAGTGAATGCAAAAAGCATCACAAAATGCGACACTAATGAAATGCAAAAAGGCTTTGTAGTCTCTATTCCGAGCCTGGAATAATGCAGGAAGGAAAACATCTATGTTTTAATAAAAGAATACCGAACCTGGCAGACGAATCAAAAGTCAAATATTCCGTAGCCATAGAAATGAATGTGTTGGAGCTTCACTTGTCTAAGATGAACAAATTGTTGGCAAATCATTAACCTCATCGTATTGTTTAATAAAACATTACTATTACTAAAATGGATTAATCTACTATGATGTGTGTGTGCACCACTTCAGCTACTTATTGTCATCTGTGGTTACAGCTATGGAATCGTAATATTTTTTATTACTGAAAGCCAAGTTACCAGGGGCGTAACGATCTCGGTCACAGAGAGTCCAACCACGACCAGTTCCATGCGGGAGGTGCACAAGCCGACTCTAACCTAAACTGGATGGGCATTCGGGGGGCGCATATTCAGCTGAAGTCTATTGCAGAGCAGGGACCCTCCAACTCCTTACACTGCAATACATGCTGCCAGCCAATCAAAGGCTGGCAGCTGACGTTAGCGTGCTAGTCATGAGCGGCGCATGGCAGTGATATCAAGCGCTGCCCATTACCGCAAATGAAATTGGCTACAAAAGAGGACACCTCATGTCGTGGGAGTGGAGGAAGGTAAGAACAATCTTTTTTTTTTAAGTTATAGAAAACAACTCTGGCATTATATTAGTAAGGTACCGAGGATGGGGGCATTATACAAAGAAGGGGGCTTAGGATAGGGACATTATACCAGGAAGGGACCCAGGATGGAGGTCGGTATGCCAGAATGGGGTACAGGATGAGGGTCATTACAAAAGGAAGGGCACAGGATGGGAGGTTATTGTACAATGAAGGTCTTCAGGATAGGCGTCATTACACCGGAATGGGGATCATTATACCAGGAAGGGGTCCAGTAAGGCAGACATTATTATAAGATGGAGGACAGGATATCAGGAAGGGGCCAGGATGGGGTATGTCATTACAGTAAGAGGCCCAGGACAGGGGACATTACACCAGGAAGGGTCCCAGGATTGAGGACACTACTAATGGAAGGTGCTTAGGATGAGGGACATTATTCAAGAAACATGCTCATGAGGTGGAACATTATACCAGGAAAGGACCCAGAAAGCAATAAAAACTGCACGTGTATGGACGAAAACTGCATTACCTGTGTGAACGCTACCTAAGGCATAATGCCTACCAGAGAGAGTGAATCCCCAATATATACATATATATATTAGTGGGAGAAGATTTATGGTATATACAGTATGTCAGTAGTTGCCAGGAGTAAATTGTATGTCACTTATATGTGATAATAGGCTTCAGTAATCAGCTACATTCCTTCTTTCTGCAAAACATTGTCAGATTTGGATCTTGCTGTGTTTTGAAAAATGAACATGGCATTTAGCTGGAGCGGACACCTCAACTATATATCAAGAACATGGTGGCCACTATGTTAGGACCAGGTGACCTGTGCTTCCTTGAGAAGAGATGGGTTCCAGGATTGGTTTCTGTTCTCATCATTTCACATGACATTTACAGTACTTTCTGCAATTAGATGTACTTACAAAATACGCGTGTTTCTTGCTGCATCAAAAGACAGACATTGGGCTCAGTTTCTGTTCTTACAACGGGACTTTCCACAATCGGATATATGCTTGGATTAAGCTAGTTTCATTCTGCACCCAGAGAAAAATTCCTGCCTCATTTTATGCTGTCAGAATTGAAATTATATCCATGCTTGGGATTGGTGGTCATCAATATATCAGATTGGTGAGGGTCCAACACCCAGCACCCCCACTGATCAACTGTTTGTAGCTCCTGCGGCTTCATACACTGTATAGTGGCCATTCTTGGTAGTGTAAACCACCCCCAAAGCCCTAGGGACTTTGTGCTACAGTACAGGCTCTTTGAGGTCTTATTATCTGATTCGTCCTGCTGGATAAGTTCATCTTTGAGGAGGGAAAAAAAACAAATGGGTGTCCCCAATTCTTAGGTCACCAATACACCCACTGTTTAGGATAGGCTGAACACTTTCACTGTGGAATTTAAACTTCAGAGAACATGCCTGTTGATGGCTGTATGGAAATTGTTTTACGTTGTCCATGCACGAGTAATACAGTATATTTTATAATTGTAGTAATGCAATTTTCTAATCATTTTCCCTACTTTCCCCTAAGAAGAAATAACTAAGGGAGCTTCCTTGGTTCAAGGAGACCCTCGTTCAGATGCTTTCTAACAATTGTAATGAACAATGGCCCTGATTCATCAAAGCAATTTTGACAGAATTCTTGAGTAAATTGCTTTGAAAAGTTCCACATTTTTTGAGCAACTCATAGTTGCATAAAACAATTGTGAATTTTGGCATTTTCACAGTTTCTTTCAGTTTTCGCCAAAATGGGCGTGGCGGCGGAATAACGCCACAACTCGTCTAATTCATGACGAGCTGTTGCGTTCCTTAGGAAATCTTACCAGCATGGATGACGTCACAGGGGTCAGGACTTGCTCTTCAGCGTTAAAGTCACATTTGCCCCCAGTCAATTGCAACCTCAGCTGGACAAAGCAAAGAAAATATTTTACCAGATTGCGATGGGCGCCCTTTGCCCAATGATCCCCGGCATTGGTGACGTTTTCTTGGTGCTCCAGGTTATGCCAGTTGTGGTTCAAGTGTTCCATATGAAGACCTGTGAACAGGGTCAAAATCTCTAAGACGAATTATATACAGTCAGAAAAAAAATTATGTTTTTCCCCTTTAAAGATTTACTTTAATGTGAAAGAGTTTGGTTAAAATAGTTGAAGTGTACACAGCCGTAAGACTGGTGTGCGGTCAAGGCTGCCGTGTATATTAGAAAACACAGAAGCTTAAAATTAAATCTTAAGCCAGCGAGCAGATCCTCCAGCTGAGAAGTAGCTGGACACGGCAGCACATAAAGGTTTCCATGGCAATCCATGATGTCAGCGAATGTAAGTGATTGAATCAGAAAAGACGCTTCGCTGCCAGAAATACTTTACTCTTAATACACTGTGTATAAGTATTAGGCTACAAATCTGCATACAGCCCGGGGTGTGTGGTCAGAAGATAATCCATACAGAACAGAAATTTGGAAATATGCAGAGACCCTATAATATTTGTCTATCTTACCTCTTTAGCTATTTTCCCTCTTTCCACCCATCTTTATCTCACCTATTTTTCTCTCACCCCCATATTTCCCTAGCTCCTTTCTTCCCTTTCTCCACCCAACTTTCTCTAACTTTCATTCACCCCTCCCCATCCATTTTGCACAGCTCCTTTATCCCCTCTCTCCAACAATCTTTCTTTAGCTCCTTTTTCCCCTCTCAACCCATATTTCCCTAGCTCTTTTTCCCTCCCTCCATCCCTCTTTCTCTAGCTTTTTTTCTCTCTTCTCATCTTTTCTTTGCTTCTTTTTTCCCCTCACTCTTCGCTTCTTTCTCTAGCTCCCTTTTTTCCCCCTCGGCCCCACTATTCTTTCTCTAGCTCCTTTTTTCCCTCCCGCCAACAATCTTTAATAGCTCCTTTTTTCTCTCTCCACACCCATCTTTCCGCGACTCCTCCCCCCATCTTTCTCTAGCTCCTCCTTTGTCTCTCGTCCCACCCATATTTTTCTAGCTCTTTTCCCCTCCCCAATTTCTAGGCCCATGTTATCTGCCTCTCACACATCTCTTCCAGCCATGCCCACCCCATACATCATGCCGTATCTCCTTCATCCTTTTTTGCTCACACCTCTCTACTGTCACATCATGCTCTTGTCCCAGCCATAACACTTTCCCATCGGACCAATGCCGACTTCCTCCTCTCTTCTTGATTGTTCCACTCCATATGGTTTTAAGCAATTTAATTTGTTCTCTTTTTACTTTTCATTATTATTCACATACTATTTTAAAAAAAAACCACATTTGAAAGGTAACTCACCAAACACCCTGACTGATGCACTGGCAGGATGCAGCAGAGCCCCATTGATAAAGGCTGGGGCAGCACAGGTGCATTCCACTGATGAGAGCAGCCAGTAACCCATCATGGTCTGGCTGCCTCAAGTAAAAAAATGCACACAAATAAGGCTTGCATAAAACATAATTCACACAGATAAGTGCGATGCAAGGTGTCTGAGCAGCCTATTGATGACGCCCATAGTGTTAGCAGGCGGGCCGCTCTGCACCATACATATGCATGTACACTCACTGGCCACTTTATTAGGTACACCTGTCCAACTGTGTGTTAAGACTTAATTTCTAATCTGCCAATCACATGGCGGCAACTCAGTGCATTTAGGCATGTAGACATGGTCAAGACAATCTCCTGCAGTTCAAACCGAGCATCAGTATGGGGAAGAAAGGTGATTTGAGTGCCTTTGAACGTTGCATGATTGTTGGTGCCAGAAGGGCTGGTCTGAGTATTTCAGAAACTGCTGATCTACTGGGATTTTCACGCACAACCATCTCTAGGGTTTACAGAGAATGGTCCGAAAAAGAAAAAAAATCCAGTGAGCGGCAGTTCTGTGGCCGGAAATGCCTTTTTGATGCCAGAGGTCAGAGGAGAATGGGCAGACTGGTTCGAGCTGATAGAAAGGCAACAGTGACTCAAATTGCCACCCGTTACAACCAAGGTAGGCAGAAGAGCATCTCTGAACGCACAGTGCGTCGAACTTTGAGGCAGATGGGCTACAGCAGCAGAAGACCACACCGGGTACCACTCCTCTCAGCTAAGAACAGGAAACTGAGGCTACAATTTGCACAAGCTCATCGAAATTGGACAGTAGAAGATTGGAAAAACGTTGCCTGGTCTGATGAGTCTCGATTTCTGCTGCGACATTCGGATGGTAGGGTCAGAATTTGGCGTAAACAACATGAAAGCATGGATCCATCCTGCCTTGTATCAACGGTTCAGGCTGGTGGTGGTGGTGTCATGGTGTGGGGAATTTTTTCTTGGCACTCTTTGGGCCCCTTGGTACCAATTGAGCATCGTTGCAACGCCACAGCCTACCTGAGTATTGTTGCTGACCATGTCCATCCCTTTATGACCACAATGTACCCAACATCTGATGGCTACTTTCAGCAGGATAATGCGCCATGTCATAAAGCTCGAATCATCTCAGATTGGTTTCTTGAACATGACAATGAGTTCACTGTACTCAAATGGCCTCCTCAGTCACCAGATCTCAATCCAATAGAGCATCTTTGGGATGTGGTGGAACGGGAGATTCGCATCAGGGATGTGCAGCCGACAAATCTGCGCCAACTGTGTGATGCCATCATGTCAATATGGTCCAACATCTCTGAGGAATGCTTCCAGCACCTTGTTGAATCTCTGCCACGAAGAATTGAGGCAGTTCTGAAGGCAAAAGGGGGTCCAACCCGTTACTAGCATGGTGTACCTAATAAAGTGGCCAGTGAGTGTATGTGTGATGCATATGTATGGTGCAGAGCGGCCCACCTGCTAACACTATGGGCGTCATCAATAGGCTGCTCAGATGCCTTGCATCGCACTTATCTGTGTGAATTATGTTTTATGCAAGCCTTATTTGTGTGCATTTTTTTACTTGAGGCAGCCAGACCATGATGGGTTACTGGCTGCTCTCATCAGTGGAATGCACCTGTTCTGCCCCAGCCTTTATCAATGGGGCTCTGCTGCATCCTGCCAGTGCATCAGTCGGGGTGTTTGGCGAGTTACCTTTCAAATGTGTTTTTTTTTAATTTTGGAATTTTTATTCCTTGTGTGAGCCGATCACATACTATTTTATCAACATCATATGAATTTTAATGTATGATTGTTATCTTTCTCTTGCTTTTTATTGCACTTATTGCCTACCTCCATTTTGCTAATTAGGTCAAGGGTACCACAGCTTTTTTTTGTCATTTATACCACATACATGTGCATTTTTACTGTATTTGGCCTGATGAAGATACTAGTTTGGTGTAGCCTAATATTTTGCCAATAAAGGAACCTTGACTGCATCCTCTACTGTTTGGATGGTCTTCTATATTGTTGTGCATTCTGCGGTGTTGCTTGTCCACCATCGCTGAGGAAAGGAGCAAAACCTGACAGACCATAATTCTACAAGAATATACCAAGGTTGTGTCGGTAATTGCAATTGCACAACGCCAGAAGGTGAGCGCAACCCCCACTAATCGACCCAAATGTCCACCTTGTACTGGTTTATTGCACTAGGAGACCCTTGTCTCTTGTTTAACTTTGCCATAAATTTCTGATAGATGATGGTCTCACTTCTGGGACCTGCTTCTCTCTCCAGAATAGCGGTCCTCCGATCGCCTGTTCCAGCTAACACCTCAACACTAGTGAGTAGAAAGGTGGTTACATGAGCAAATACTCAGCAAACACAAATATTGGGTTCATTCTAGGTCCTCCTTGACAACTCGTAACCATCTTCAACTTGATGTCTTGTTCTCTACATTGAATTTTCATGAATAGTACCCTTCCATGTTTGCTACCATGGACCCATGTAGATCACATCTTTGTGTAGGTTTTCACTAGCTACCCAACCTTAAATGTGTCTCGTTGCTTTAAGGAACCAGCTAAATAAAGGCTATGTCTGTGGAACCTATGATGATGTGACACCACTTCACTAGAGATATCAAGGGGATACTTTTTAAAGGTCAATGTCTCCTAGAAAATTACATTATGGTAAGACTAAGTACAGATTTGCTTTGATTTTTTCCTGAACTTTATTCTCATACATTTCTCAGAATAGTACAGTACTGTAGGTGATATTGCTTCATCCTGAGAACATCACGCTAACAATCTTCTCCCTGGCAACTCACCGGTGCCGCCGCTTACCTTGATTTCTCTATATAATGTCTCTATTTCCATTGTCGTTCTTCAAGGTTTTATTTATGTTTTTCATAAACTTCTCAGAAAAAACTAGTAAGTGCAGCTGAAAAATCACCAGCAACTTCAATTGTCAGTTGTCTAAACTATTACAGAGCACACACAATTTTAAAGAAGTGCTCCAAGAATATAACAACGATGGTCGATAATGAGGATATCCTTGGCCTAATCATAGGTCCCAGATCTAGCAAGGAAGTCCTGAATTTGGGTCTTCATCCAGATAGCTCTGCCAAATGTCCTACACAAAATCTGGGGTCCAACCTGGAGTCCCTTTGATCAACACAATAAAAGGACTCACACAGTAGTAGTGTCCCCATCAGTGTTTCCATGTTCATGGTGACTTCTCTGTATGAGCACCTATAGCTGGTACGATAGCAGTTCACAAGGTAAGCTGCTGTACAAGGCACAGCCACCCACAAAAAGTTCACAATGCTAAAAATAAATATGTGAAAGTCCTGGAGAACCACTTTCAGACTATGTCTATATGAAGGTTTTTTTTTAGGAGGATTTGGAGCAGAAACTAAGCAGAAACTCTCAAAATCCTCTTAAAAAATGCAAAACTCCTCAAAAACTTTGGATTATCTGCTCAGTTTCCACTACAAAAACTCAACAAAAAGTATCTGCATGCACATACCCGAATACCTAGCACACTGAAAATAAAGCAGTGTACTGTATATACCTCTTATTTTTCAGAAGGAAACTGCGGCACACAACTCTTCTCATAAATGCTGAACGCCAAGGAGCCAGCGTAAATTGTCTATCGTACCAGCACTGGTGGCATTGGTCTACAGTTCCCAGTAGGCTCTGAATGCCTGTTGTTCTGGAGATGTAAAAGGCTCAGATAACGGTTTCACCATGGTGTGGGTTTCAGCAGGAGTTCGGAGATACTGTACACATGCTCTCTATACATTTTGGATGCTATCCATCTGTCTAGCAGAATTGTTGTGCCTCCAACCCCATTGTTGAATTGAACCATTGGAAAAAGACAGGAAGGATTTAAAATAATAATAGTAATATTAAATTATATTAAATAATACAAATATTAAACAAGATTATATATACATTATTTCACAAAAGTGAGTTCATCCCTCATTCCCCTTTTTGTGAATATTTTATTATATCTTTTCATTGGAAAACATCGAAGATATGATACTGTCATACAATGTAAAGTAGTCAGTGTACAACTTGCATAAAAGTGTAATTTTGGTGTGCCCTCTAAATAACCAATAAGTGAAAATGGCCACATTGTGCCCAAAACGTCAATATTTTGTGTGGCCACCATTATTTTCAAGCACTGTCTTAACTCT
Source organism: Dendrobates tinctorius (assembly GCF_039654945.1). NCBI lineage: Eukaryota > Metazoa > Chordata > Amphibia > Anura > Dendrobatidae > Dendrobates > Dendrobates tinctorius. The sequence goes on from NW_027361706.1 coordinate 23,083,131, forward strand.
CTTGGGTTTGGAGGTCACTAGAGCTTCACAGGTTTCCCCTGGAATCCTCTTCCACTCCTCCATGACGACATCACGGAGTTGGTGGATGCCAGAGACCTTGCGCTCCTCCACTTTCTATTTGAGCATGCCACACAGATGTTCAATAGGGTTTAAGTCTAGAGACATGCTTGGCCAGTTCAACACCTTTACCCTAAGTTTCTTTAGCTTGGAAGTGGTCTTCTTGGAGGTGTGTTTGGGGTCATTATCATGTTGGAATACTGCCCTGCAGTCCAGTTTCTGAAGAAAGGGAATCATGCTGTGCATCAGTTTATCACAGTACATGTTGGCATGCATGGCTCCCTCAATGAACTGTAACTCCCCACAGCCGGCAGCACTCATGCAGCCCCAAGCCAAGACACTCCCACCACTATGCTTGACTGTAGGCAAGACACACTTGTATTTGTTCTCCTCACCTGGTGGCCACCACACACACTTTACAACATCTGAGCAGAATAAGTTTATCTTGGTCTCATCAGACCACAGCACATGGTTCCAGTAATCCATGTTTTTAGTCTACTTGTCTTCAGCAAAGTATTTGTCGGCTTTCTTGTACATCATCTTTTGAAGAGGCTTCCTTGTGGGACGACAGCCATGCAGACCAATTTAATGCAGTGTGTGGCGTATGGTCTGCGCACTGACTTGCTGAGCCCCACACCCTTGCAACCCCTGCATCAATGCCGGCAGCGCTCATACGTCTATTTTGAACAACCTCTGGATATGATGCGGAGTACGTGCACTCAACTTTTATGTTTGACCATGGAGAGGCCTTTTTTTTGAGTGGAACCTGTCTTATGAAACCGCTGTATGGTCTTGGCCATCGTGCTGCAGCTGAGGTTCAGGGTGTTGGTAATCTTCTTATAGACTAGGCCATCTTTAGAACAATTTTTTTTCAGATCCTTAGAGTGTTCTTTTCCATGAGGAGCCATGTTGAACTTTCAGTGACCAGTATGAGAGAGTGTGAGAGTAGTAACAGCAAATTTAACACACCTCCTCCCTATTCACACCTGACATCTTGAAATCCAAGTGAGTCTCACGACACTGGGGAGGAAAAATGGCTAATTGGGCACAATTTGGTCATTTTCACTTAGGGGTGTACTCACTTTTGTTGCCAGTGGTTTAGACCTTAATGACTGCATGTTGAGTTATTTAGAGGGCACCACAAATTTCCACTGTTATGCAAGCTGTACATTGGCTACTTTACATTGTATCAAAGTGTTATATGTGCCGTGTTGACCCCGAAAAAAAAAAAAAATTACAAAAATGTGAGGGTGTATTCACTTTTGTGAGATACGGTATATTTACCGGTATATATTTAAATTAAATATTTTTTATTATATATATATATATCACAGTTGTGGCCAAAAGTATTGACACCCCTGCAATTCTGTCAGATAATACTCAGTTTCTTCCTGAAAATGATTGCAAACACAAATTCTTTGGTATTATTATCTTCATTTGATTTGTCTTAAATGAAAAAACACAAAAAGAATTGTCCTAAAGCCAAATTGGATATAATTCCACACCAAACATAAAAAAGAGGGTGGACAAAAGTATTGGCACTGTTCGAAAAATCATGTGATGCCTCTCTAATTTGTGTAATTAACAGCACCTGTAACTTACCTGTGGCACCTAACAGGTGTTGGCAATAACTAAATCACACTTGCAGCCAGTTGACATGGATTAAAGTTGACTCAACCTCTGTCCTGTGTCCTTGTGTGTACCACATTGAGCATGGAGAAAAGAAAGAAGACCAAAGAACTGTCTGAGGACTTGAGAAACCAAATTGTGAGGAAGCATGAGCAATCTCAAGGCTACAAGTCCATCTCCAAAGACCTGAATGTTCCTGTGTCTACCGTGCGCAGTGTCATCAAGAAGTATAAAGCCCATGACACTGTGGCTAACCTCCTTAGATGTGGACGGAAAAGAAAAATTGACAAGAGATTGTGCGGATGTTGGATAAAGAACCTCGACTAACATCCAAACAAGTTCAAGCTGTCCTGCAGTCCTAGGGTACAACAGTGTCAACCCGTACTATCTGTCGGCGTCTGAATGAAAAGGGACTGTATGGTAGGAGACCCAGGAAGACCCCACTTCTTACCCTGAGACATAAAAAAGCCAGGCTGGAGTTTGCCAAAACTTACCTGAAAAAGCCTAAAACATTTTGGAAGAATGTTCTCTGGTCAGATGAGACAAAAGTAGAGCTTTTTGGGCAAAGGCATCAACATAGAGTTTACAGGAGAAAAAAAGAGTAAAAAACAATAAAAAACAAATCTGAACTGAGAAAAGTAAGTTAATGTGTATGCACAATGTAAGTGCATATTAACACATGACCATTAACCAGAGAAAACAAAAAGTGTGTTTTTTGCTTTTTGTTTTCTCTGGTTAATGGTCATGTGTTAATATGCACTTACATTGTGCATACACATTAACTTACTTTTCTCAGTTCAGATTTGTTTTTTATTCATTTCATTGTGCATTCAGTGCATATAGGGGTGTGACCGCCCTCTTTCTGAGCTGGGAAAGTCATCCAGTCTGGCCTAAGCTGTTACTAGTGGTTCAGCCGCTCGACCCTTATTCACATTCACGCCACTTGGCAAGTGAAAAGGTTTTAAATACTAGAGTAGGGACTGTCCCACAAGGGTTGCCATGACGTGGCGGGATGGCTTGTACATTATTTTGATCAAAATTATGTTTACTAAATACCCTTATTATTATTACCTTTATGCATTATTTGCAGTATATTTTTTACTTTATATTTGTGTTTTTTGCTTTTTGTTTTCTCAGGAGAAAAAGAGGCATTCAAAGAAAAGAACACAGTCCCTACAGTCAAACATGGCGGTGGTTCCCTGATGTTTTGGGGTTGCTTTGCTGCCTCTGGCACTGGACTGCTTGACCATGTGCATGGCATTATGAAGTCAGAAGACTACCAACAAATTTTGCAGCATAATGTAGGGCCCAGTGTGAGAAAGCTGGGTCTCCCTCAGAGGTCATGGGTCTTCCAGCAGGACAATGACCCAAAACACACTTCAAAAAGCACTAGAAAATGGTTTGAGAGAAAGCACTGGAGACTTCTAAGGTGGCCAGCAATGAGTCCAGACCTGAATCCCATAGAACACCTGTGGAGAGATCAAAAATGGCAGTTTGGAGAAGGCACCCATCAAATATCAGGGACCTGGAGCAATTTGCCAAAGAATGGTCTAAAATTCCAGCAGAGCATTGTAAGAAACTCATTGATGGTTACCGGAAGTGGTTGGTCGCAGTTATTTTGGCTAAAGGTTGTGCAACCAAGTATTAGGCTGAGGGTGCCAATACTTTTTTCTGGCCCATTTTTGGAGTTTTGTGTGAAATGATCAATTTTTTGCTTCATTCTCTTTTGTGTTTTTTCATTTAAGACAAATTAAATGAAGATAATAATACCAAAGAATTTGTGTTTGCAATCATTTTCAGGAAGAAACGGAGTATTATCTACAGAATTGCAGGGGTGTCAATACTTTTGGCCATAACTGTATACACAGTATATATAAAATATATATATATATATATATATATATATTTTTTTTTACTTTTTCCAGATTTTAAACATGAGATGTCCATAAGTGGAAGTATGTTTAGAACTACAATATATGAATATGAACAGCGTTTAACTGGAACTTAGGCTGGTTTCACATTTGCGTTTTTTTTCGCGGTAATTTAGCGCTAAAAAATAGCGCATGCGTTTTTTTCCCCTATACTTTGCATGGGATGCGCTTATGTGCGCATACACATGCGTTTGTACACGTTTTACCGCGCATGCGTTTTTTTGCGGTATGCGCTCGGGCGCACAAAATGCAACTTATTGCATTTTTTGTACGTCCGATTTGCCTCAAAAAAACGCATGCGCGCGCAATGCGTTTTTTTACAGCAAGACACCCATTATAAGTCTATGGTGAGCATATGTGCGCATTGGCATGCTTATGTATGCGTTTTTTTGCACATGCGTTTTTTTTTTTACCATTAGTGTAGACAATGGAATTTAGGGGTTTGGGTAAAGTTAGGGTTAGTTAAGGGGGGTTAGGGTTAGGGTTAAGTATGGTTTGGTTAAGGGTTAGGGTCAGGGTTAGGGTTAAGGTTAAGTATGGTTTGGTTAAGGGTTAGGGTCAGGGTTAGGGTTAAGTATGGGTTGGTTAAGGGTTAGGGTTAGGTTCAGGGTTAGGGTTAAGTATGGTTTGGTTAAGGGTTAGGGTCAGGGTTAGGGTCAGGGTTAAGGTTAAGTATGGTTTGGTTAAGGGTTAGGGTCAGGGTTAGGGTTAAGTATGGTTTGGTTAAGGGTTAGGGTCAGGGTTAGGGTTAGGGTCAGGGTTAGGGTTAAGTATGGTTTGGTTAAGGGTTAGGGTCAGGGTTAGGGTTAAGTATGGTTTGGTTAAGGGTTAGGGTCAGGGTTAGGGTCAGGGTTAGGGTTAAGTATGGTTTGGTTAAGGGTCAGGGTTAGGGTTAAGTATGGTTTGGTTAAGGGTTAGGGTCAGGGTCAGGGTTAGGGTTAGGGTTAAGGTTAGTTAGGGTTTGGGTTAGGGTTAAGTATGGTTTGGTTAAGGGTTAGGGTCAGGGTTAGGGTTAAGTATGGTTTGGTTAAGGGTTAGGGTCAGGGTTAGGGTTAGGGTTAAGTATGGTTTGGTTAAGGGTCAGGGTTAGGGTTAAGGTTAGTTAGGGTTTGGGTTAGGGTTAAGTATGGTTTGGTTAAGGGTTAGGGTCAGGGTTAGGGTTAAGTATGGTTTTGTTAAGGGTTAGGGTCAGGGTTAGGGTTAGGGTTAGTAAAGTCATGGTTTGGGTTAGTGTGAGGGGCCACCTAATGTTGGAAAAAAACGCAAACGCGGTAAAAACGCACTAAAAACGCATACAAACGCATAAAAACGCTGCGTTTTTTTCATGCATGCTCATAAAAATGCTTGAAAAAAACGCAGCAGTTGTATGCTTTTGTATGCGTTTTTCAATGCGTTTTTTTGCGGGAAAAACGCGCTGCAAAAAAAAGCAAGTGTGAAACAGGCCTTACCCATCATTTGCTCAACACCATGAATTCCACATCCATGAAATCAATGTTTTCTTGTTCTTCCTGTTTACACTTATGTACGTGTATGACACCAAGTCCACAATGCCCATAATTATTTTTTTTAGTGGAAGGAACTTTCTTGAAAATAAACCTTTTGCATAGCAAACAATGAAAACTAGCAGGGGAAAACTTATCATCTAAAAGTCTTTATTCGCCATACGGCGCCAAAGTTTTAGGCAGATGCAGAAAAAAAGCTGCAAACAGCATCAATTCTTCTAGTTACATGAATCAACATCCACAGAAGATCTGGGGTTAGTTCTCCAAGATGTTTGGAGCAACCTGGAAAACTATGTAAAGTGTATCTTGAAGAATTGATGCGGTTTTGACGGCAAAATGTTTTCCCACCAAACACTGGTTTATTTTTCTGTTTTTCTCTTTTGTTCATACACTTTATTTTTATCAATTAACACTTCTAATTTTGAAAGCTTCTTACATTGCGGCATTTTTTCCACACCTGCCTTAAGGTACTGTCACACTTAGCGATGTACCAGCGATCCCGACCAGCGATATGACGTGGTCAGGATCGCTGGTACATCGCTAAGTGGTCGCTAGTGAGCTGCCACATAGGCAGATCTCACCAGCGACATCACTGGGGACGGGGATCGCTACTTACCTGTCACACCAGGCGATCCTGCGTCCTCCCGCCCGGCTCCACGCGTCGCTCGTCCTCACAGCAGGAAGCGCCACAGGAAGCTGACAACGAGAAACAGTCCTGAACGTTCTCGCGCGATCAGCGATAACCAGCGGGGGAGCCGGTCGCTGGTAAGTATCAGACACAGAGATATCGCTAGCAATATCGCTATAACGTCACTAGTTATAGCGATATTGCTAGCGATATCTCTTAGTGTGACATGCCCTTTAGACTTTGGCATTGCACTGTATATCATATATGGCTGGAGATGAATATGTTCCATTTCTCAGAAGTCCATTTATCGGTATATCCCCACATCACAGACATACATTACAATCCAGTGACAAAATACCATTGTCGTCTTTTATGGTTTATTGAGTTAGTCCACATGATCACAGTTATAGTTTTACATCGATAGGGTTTGCTACTACTTACAAACAGAATGCATATTAAAATGAAAGCACTCCTCTCTTCGCATTACTTACAAAATGCAACTTGTGTCCCATCAGAAATCGGTCCGTCTAATGGGATTCTAACAGTCTAGTCTTAGGAACCAAACCTCCGTGTGTTCTCTACTACGCTAATGTTATCGTCAAGGAATCTAGTAAGAGATAGGGACTGTGTGCAACCTCAGTATGACTGCAGACGGAATAGTAATATTCACACTATGTACAGGAATCAGTCGCCTAGCTCCTACTTGGTCCTAAAACCGCCATTCCTAAATCGTCACTTGCGGTTAGTTCCTTTTTTTTTGTTGTTGTTTTTTGTATATACAAAGCAATCGCTTCTTTATTTGCAGGCAAAGAAGTGCAATGGTAATTTACAATGAAAACATAACAAATTCATGCGGAACTGCAGGAGACACAGCAAGTCAACAAGTAGAGAGTCAATATACATATATGTATAAATATCCGCTGCCAAGTTCAGCTTATATTAAGAAACCAGAGGTCTCCGCTACATGCAGCACCATGGGGAGTGTCATTCTACAATACATGTACAGTATATAAGTATCTTGTTATTGTTTACAGTGTACATTTCATTCTTAACTTAAAAAATACATATACATTATGTGGTCATTCCAGGAAAGAGTCAGCGCCTTCATATTGGTTGCGTCATGTCGGAATGTGGCGGATTACATTAAAGCACTTTTATAGAACTACTGCTGCGCCAGTCAATCACAGGATCAATCTGTACTGTACGTATAATGTTACATAAATAAGCAGAATATATTGTTTTTTTACTTATGTGGTCGATAGGCCAAAATCACTACAAGTTTCATCAGCGGCAGGTTCAGGCCTCATTATTTCGACGCAATGTGTTCAGTAATTTACTTATTCTCTTTTTCCCGCTTCCAAAATCGCTGGTTATAATGGTCAAAGCATTGTATAATGTTTTATATTTCATTAGTAGGTATGCAAATTATGCCCTTTCCAAAATGGAAAAAAGTAGTTTTCATGTGCCACCGAGAAGTCCCATCAGTCAATTTCTGGTCCTTGCGGCATGAACCCCCGAGACATCTGCTTACAAATGGTCTTTAGTGATGAGCGAGCGTTCTGGCTGGGATAAGGTGTTACCCATGCTCTGTTGCTAATCGAGTCTTTCGGCGTGCTCGAATAACATGCTCAAGTCGCCACGGCTGCATGTCTCGTGGCTGTTCGACAGCTGCAACACATGTAGGCAATCCCTGCATGTGTTGCAGCTGTCGAACAGCCGCGAGACATGCAGCCGTGGCGACTCGAGCATGTTATTCGAGCACACCGAAAGACTCGATTAGCACCAGAGCATGGGTAACACCTTATCCCAGCCAGAACGCTCGCTCATCACTACTGGTCTTCCTTTTGGAAGAGATTCTGGCTTGGCTAATGCTCTCGGATCAGGAGAGCCACCATCCAGTCCGAGCACTGAGATCGTCGTCCGTCTTCTACGGATTTTTCATACAGAAAAATAAAGGTGTCTACGCTAATGAAGCTCCATACCGGCATTGTGCCAGTTCTAACTATGTTTTTGCCTTACTAACTTCCACTACTTAACATTAACGCTGCAAGAAGGAAAATATGAATATGATTCATGATGAAGAATACAACCAATATGCCGAGTCCTCTCTTTCCTGGAAAGACATATAAATTACAGATAATTTCTACTATAAAGTACAGAGGTAAGAAGGGAAGGCTACATATTGTAATATGTTATCACCTTACCTCGGCTAATATGAACAATAATACTGATATATTCTGCAAATATACACTATTTAGAATGTAGCATCAGAATATTTACTATAGATGACATGCAAAACTGCTGTTGCCTTACTAGTAAGTTTTATAGCCTGTGAGGAACAGAACTGAGCCTTTGGATGAGAATGGGAGCCGTGAACATGTTGTGGGCAACCTCAAAATATTCTGTAAGAGACCTGACCTCTGCAGTGTACAAAGTGATGGGATACCCTGCAAACATGGCCTCTACAGGTAACAAGCGGTTTATGATTTGCAAGTAGTAACTCGATAAGACTGCCATGATGGAGGCAAGAATAGTCTTCAACCAGTCGTAACTTTGTCTTTATTCGGTTATTGGGTGCTTTGGGCCACACCTTGATTTATCTTTTTACTCTATGTACCTGCAAAAAATATGTTGTCCTTTCAGAACTAGACTTTGGCCCACATTTATTAAGTACCTTGCGCCCGTATCTGCCGCTAAATCAGATGATGATGAGAAGTGGAATAAGGAGTGTGCTCTAAGGAGTGTGTGTGGTCTTCAAGTTTGAAGGGAACCTGTCAGGCGATTCATACTGCCCAAAACATGGGCAGTATGAACCACAGCCTGGTTGAAGGATAGCAGCCAGGTATATCTTTCTCTGAAACCTAGCAATCCCCTGCAGCAGCGCTGGGAAGAGACGGCCAGAGTTGACGCCGGACTACTCTCGTTTTCAGCTATGGTCAGTCCGGCTCTCAAGCGCTTCCTCAGGTGAATTACAGGTTTCTTTATCACGTGTACATAGGGAGAATCCTGTCAATCTCTTGCAGCGGCGCTGGGAAGAGACGGCCAGGTTCAACGCCGGACTAGTCTCGGGTTCAGCAATGGTCAATCCGGCTCTCAAGCGCTTCCTCAGGTGAATTACAGGTTTCTTTATCACGTGTACATAGGGAGAATCCTGTCAATCTCTTGCAGTGGCGCTGGGAAGAGACGGCCAGGTTCAACGCCGGACTAGTCTCGGGTTCAGCAATGGTCAATCCGGCTCTCAAGCGCTTCCTCAGGTGAATGACAGGTTTCTTTATCATGTGTACATAGGGAGAAACCTGTCAATTTCTTGCAGCAGCGCTGGGAAGAGACGGCCCGGGTTGACGCTGGACTAGTCTCACCTTCAGCTATGGTCAATCCGGCTCTCCTCAGCACTTCTGCAGGTGATTGACAGGTTTTTTTCTCTTATGTACATAGGGAAAAACCTGTCAGTCTCTTGCAGCGGTGCTGGGAATAGCCAGCTGGACTTTCAAAGTAAATTTTCTCTGAAAGTAAGAGGCATTTCAGAGAAAATTATACCTGGCTGCAATCAGACAGCCAGGCTACGGTTGATGCTGCTCACAGGTTCCCTGTAAGACAAACTCATTTACGATAAACCTACAAAATGGTGCCAATTTTGGCATAAATCTATTACTACTCACAGCAGGGATAGATTGCGGTTACTGCCTCCAAGACCTTCCCAATTGTAACTTTTGAGGAGACATGCTTTTACGCTACACGGAACTGATAAACGCAAATTTTCCACCTCGTTTTTTTGTGTACAAAATATCCACATCGTATTACAGTACCAGCAAAGTGGAAAGTGGAAGTGTCCAAAGTGGAAATTGACATTTGCAAGTGGATCAGTCGTGCCCTTTACGTAGATCACGCTGGCCATCACGTATCGATCAACGTTGGCCACGGTCTTCTACGTAAATCAGTAAGGAACTGAGTGCACTCTCTAATCCTCATTGGGGGGTCTTTTCTATCTCTTTACATGGTTTCCACCATTTTCCCATAAAAGTTTCTATGAAGACACCATTTATGCAAGATATGACCCCAGAAAAAAAAAATGGGGAGACTTGGAAACCTAACTATCGCTTTCTATAGCAAATACTAAGAAAATTATGATCCTCCATTACGGTCATAAGCATTGTATAGTCTACAAGGAACAGTCTCTGCTTCTCACAGGAACCAAAAGTAGGCCTATATTGTTCTATAAGTAAAGTTTCTAATGTCAGGGGGCTCAGCAACATACATATCAGACGTGTAGCTGGTTCCTCTGGAAGGTCTATCCCCTGGCCTACGAAGAGTTACGCTGGTATCGGTAAGGTATACGGGCAAGGTACAGAATAGAAATCCATTGGTTCCTCTCATCACAGTGAAAAGTATTGTTTGGATTGGTTTGTAAAATGTGTCGAAATACAATGTACCCCTGGGTCCACAATGAAGAGCAGGAAAAGTAACGAGATGACATCAAGCAATTCTGGATAGAGGTAACCATACACGTGATGGGTGACACAGGAGACTCTCTCGGGAACGGAGATCTGTAGAGTTGGTGGGGAGTAAACCGTTAGACTAAAATCTCTACTTGCCAATCGAAAAGAAGACGAAAAAAAAAAAACGAATGAAAAACACTGCTAAAAAAGTCTGAAAATACATTCTCTGCTATAAAAAGGTCTCAAACGTTTCGCTCCTAGTTTCAGAATCAAAATGAACGGTGACAGCAAGACATTGCGGACAATGGAGAAGGAGATCCACGGACGCTGTATGATGCGAGTACACGAAAACACACGTCTAGATTTATGTGTTTACAAATCGTATGTATATATATATTTATATATATGTATATAAAAAAGGTAGATAATGAAAATTCACAGTTCTTACAGCCGTTAAAGTGTCCAAGAATCGGTATGGTCAATGGTCAGTTACTCTAGAAACTGCAGGGGGTTTCTTCCGCCAGCTCACGTACTTGGAAGAAGACAGCGTAATACTGATCTGTAGAAGGTTGTTGGGTTTTTTTTATGTTTTTTTTTTTTAATTTTTTTTTTTTTTAATCTTTTGCAATAAGAATAATTTATCCTTTCGTACAAGCAGAAAGTGTCAGAATAATTGGCACATATTATCATTATTACTACGGAGATTGCTTGGTTTTAGGAAAATACTATAACCTCTTCGTAATGTTCCTACAAACTAGATGAAAGTGAGAATGCTTGTGAGTCAATATTGCTAGAGGTGAAAAAGAATTTTTAAATATTTGTGTTTTTTTTTTTTCAAGTACAATAATTTAAGGTACTAATGTGTACACGCACGCAATATATTAAGAAGATGCTATATGTGACTGTGTACACGCACGCAGTAGGACTAGAGTAATTAGCTAAGTAGTATTATGAACCAGGCCAGTGCGGAGTTGTTGTTTTTTTTATTATTTTCTTATGCAGCTACTAGGCCGTTCTTCCATTGACTTGCTACTACTATATTGTAATTAAATAATAAATAATGCTCCTCCTTTAAGTGTGACAGCAACGAATGCTCTCGCGCTCTGGAGATCCTTCTCGTTTCCTCCGGATTTTCCCCTGCCTGGAAGGATGATGCATCTAGACTATTGTGCTAATTCCGCTGTGTTTGGGTTTGGTGCTTGTGGACGTAGACGGCACTGGCTGAGAGTGATGATGCTGCGCATGCTGGGAATGCGCAGAGTGCCCAGAGTGGGAGTGCTGTGCATGTGGGTGCTGAATGTAGGATGCATGGGAAGAATGCTGTCCGTGTGGGTGGTACTGGTGCGGCTGGATGTGCTGCGGAGGGTGGTAGTGATGATGATGGTGATACGGCGGTGGGTTTTGCGGCACGTGGCAGTACTGTGAGTGTTGTGCGTGTACTTGTGCCTGTGTTTGCCCCTCGGCTTGTGCCAAGTGATGGCTCGTTGGGTGCTGTTGATGTGAAATCAATGTAGGATGCTGCGGCGGCGCTTGTCCAGCTACCAGATGGCCTTGGGAAGATGGCTTCCCTCTCTTGCTACCGAACAAAGAACCTAGGAGGGAGGAAGAGTTAGGTAAGCTCTGACGAGAGGCACATTCCCGAGTTGAGGTGGCTCGTCTGCGCATGTGAGGGCTGCTAATGATGGACCCCTGAAAAGGAAGCATAAAAAATACAATTACACAATTTGCAGCAGTCCATTAGTATTATCAAAAAATACAACAAGCTATGCACCTAATCTAAGACAAGCCCACCAATGTCACTAGGTTGTCCCACTGCCGTATCAAAAAGCTCTCGTAAAATACAGACATTCCACTTTTACCATAACACTACAGCTATCTACTCTAAACTACAGAGGTGAGCTAAGCCTATGTGAACTAGGTCTAGGCCTGGGCTTAAAAGGGACGGGCATTAGGCGGTCATGGGACACAAATTATCGGAGGTGAACACACAGAGATAGGTGGCTGAGCACATGATCAGTGTAAATTAATGGTTCAAGATGAATGAAATCTCATGAAATCCACATTGACGTAATTATTATATTGACTTTGTCTTCTGTCTACCTGAGTACAACCACTGCTTCCCTTACAATATAGACTGGGTCAAATTTAACAGTGTGGCTATAATATTCATCACACTAACAGATAGGCACGAGACTGTCATTAGAAGTATAAGGTAGTAAGGAAAGAGTGTTAGCAGCCAGTTAGTGGTCCAGAGCCACCGTGAGAAGGAAGCAGACAGTCATGTGTGGTGGTGGAATCATGCTTCTAGGAGCTAGGAGGATTACGAGGAGCCAGGAGCGTCCTCACAAATCTTAAGTGTTTGTTTGGCTTTGGAATATACAGAGTGAGAATCCCGGGCATGCAATATCTGAGGCAAGCAGAATACAGAGGAACAAAAAAAGTGTTCAAGTGAAAGGAAAGGATTCAAATGCATATCACATCCAGCTAGGCATCCTACTTACTTCCATATTGCTGTCTAGCGATCCTGCACTGCTGCGCCGCCCACGCTTGCCTGCCCAGGACATGCAATACCATAGATTAGATATCGACACAAGATCTGGGTAACACAAGTCTTCCCCTACCTGACAACCTATTCATTTTACTCACTAAGCAATCAAACCTGACATATGTAGATGCTCTCCTAGCGCTGAGAAACACGGCCGATGGCTGTACTTCTCTAGAGGTGTAATGCCACAAAACACGGGATCTACCGGTTACTCAGCGGTGCCAAAAAAAAAAAAGAGACACGCTGTGCTCTCCAGTCATTGCTAAAATTCCAGCTTCCAGAATACTTTGCCAGGTTACGTCAGCTCTTCGGACAAGATTGACGAAGTATACTGGAAGATGTTCGAAGGTTATGAGATACCAAATACTGTATAGGGATTTATGGGTTAACGGCGGGCGTCCGGAGGAATAAAATTGTAGTTAAATGTAGATAACTTAGCAATGCAACTTACTAATACACTTTATGTCTCAAACGTGCCCCGATCTTCAACTACAACCTCTGGACTGGGCCCTGTCCGACCTTTTTCCAGTTTGTGTACCATATGAGAAAGTGTTGACAAGAGTGATGTGCGAAGGGAATGAGCGGACTGATCACTTCAATAGCTAAGCCAAACCCCTTCTGTCTTTTTCCATCATCTGTGACAGAGATGGGGGCTGGCTGACTTTTAATTTGAAAAACTAAGCCAGCCCCTACAGTGACAGAAAAAACACACCAGCACTGGAATATAATAAACCAATCAATTCTTAGTAACCATAAAAATAATAATGATAATAAAAATTATATACCACCAGTGTTAGTAAAATTAGTGATTGCACACTACTAAGGATAAAACGCACCAACCAACCAATCAAAGGACCTCTTAACCATAAAGAACCAGACAGGGTGTATTTATTAAATTATATTTTATTTTATTTATACAGGTGGTTACATTAAAACCAAAAGATCACCTAGTGAAAAGTCACTACGTATCTACTCCATCCCCTGTTAACTTTTTATCGAGTGTAAAAAAACCATTGGGTTCTAAACCATGTGGGAAATGAGTGGCATGCCCCAACATGAGTAGGGCACTAAATTTTTCGAATTCAAAGGACACATTGACGTATGGGATTAAACATTCGATAACTTGTACAACTAGAGCAGTTATCTATTATGCTACGTGCCCTTGCTCTTTAATTTATGTTGGAATGACCATACGTCAATTGAAAATCCGTGTTAGAGAGCATATATTAGGGATAATAGCCGCTAAAGAAATTGATGACATTTCAACATTAAAAACTATCCCTAGACACTTCAAGGTTTACCATAATTGTGATGCTTCATTATTAAAAGTGATAGGGATAGACATGGTACAACCTAATGAGAGAGGAGGAAAAATAGGAAATCTTTTAGCCAAAAAAGAAATTAGGTGGATTTGGACATTGGATACTGTGTCTCCCAGTGGTTTGAATGAGAATTTGAGTTGTACTCCTTTTTTGTAAACCTTGCCTATTTTAGTTTTTAACCCATTTTAATTAATAATAAGTCGTTTCGTTTTTAATTATTATGTTATTTATGTTTTTATAGATTTATTTTATTCTATATACGGTCAAATAATATCCTGGCTGCAATGATAATAAACTTCTTTGGATTCGTGGATACTTTGTGGAACTAAGAAGCTGTCATGAAGATTTTACCTGTTGGATATTCATATCTCAATTTTTTCCGATACTATTGGACTATATAATTTATTGTATATTTTTCATTATTTTATTATGTGACTTATATATATATATATATATATATATATATATATATATAAAATTTTTCTAAAAATTACTTGGTTGTGTAATTATCTATTATTAATTTTTATTATATTGTGTGTATATTAGTTATTATTTATTTATTTTTGTATTTATATTGAATGTGCAATTATTTTATATATATATATATTATTATTATATATTATTATGTATTGGTTAGGATTATTATATACTATACATTATGTCCTTTTGCATTTTTTAATTATTCTTTAATTATTAATTATATTCATATTATATTTATTATATTATCATTATTTATTGTTTATTTTTATTTTTTATTTATTTTTTATCTTTATTTATTATTAATTATTATTTTTTATTTATTGTTATTGTATATGTAATATAATATATATATATATATATATATACACACACTTCTATATTGTTTATTGATGGATTTATATTATTAATTTGTTCAATTATTTATTTTTGTATATTATAAAAGTTTTCTTATTATTTAATGTATTGGAATCTATATATTTATATTTTTGTACGGTGTATGGTAACTTTTGTTATCAATTGAGGGATATAATATAATATAATGGATTGATGGTGGAATCTCTGCCTTATTACAATTGATGCGCTGCTCCTGGTGGTGCGCATGTGTGCTCCGTGTCCCACGTCCTGATCTGCTGCGTCCTCGTGACCTTGGCAACGCCGGGCTTAGTGCCTGTGTGTTCCGATCACGTGGTCCGGCGCTCGGGATTGTGGGACCTCCGGACTGCGCATGCGCCACCCCCACACCCGGAGCACCGCTATCATAATCAGCGCCAATAAGCAGATTGGCGTGATTAAGCTTCCACATATAAAAAATCTCCGGATCCATTATGTAGCCACCCCCTGATGAAGGAAGGATTCCGAAACGCGCGTCGGGGAGCGTGTGATAGGAACGTGGTGACCCTTATAGGTAAAGGATCTATCTATGGCATACCTCTGTATATGTAAAGTGCTGTAATTCTTTAATGAAAAGGTGGCACTGGTTGCTTCACATATTGTGCATGATTCTATTGCACAGGCACTCTGCACTTTACTTTGGATATATGGAAGCTTTGTGAATATACACAATTGATGTTTAAAAGCATATGTGTTCATGTGTTTTTTATTTCTAAAATATTTTTTCTTATATATGATTCACTGTGTGACAATTTTGCACATTGCACATTGCACTTTTTTTGTTTTTTATTTTTTATGTATTATAATGATTTTTATGTAATTTTTGCACCTTTTTTACAATCCTTTTCAAATTGTTATTCTATAACATGTGGGGTATGCATATCTGATAAATTGGGTCTCATTATTTTACAATTCTGTGGAAACTGTTCCTATACGTGCACTCTTTTTGGTTTTAATTGGTTTTAATGTAACCACCTGTATAAATAAAATAAAATATAATTTAATAAATACACTCTGTCTGGTTCTTTATGGTTACGAGGTCCTTTGATTGGTTGGTGCGTTTTATCCTACAGTGACAGAGAAGAGGGCTGGCTGACTACTCATTTCAATAGCTAAGCTAGGCTCCTTCTCTCTTTCCTAATCATCTGTGACAGAGAAGGGGGCTGGCTGACTTCATTTGAATAACTAAGATAGCCCTTAATGTGACAGAGAAGAGGGCTGGTTGACTACTCATTTCGATAACCCCTTCTCCATTTCTCCATCATCTGTGACAGAGAAGGGGATGGCTGATTTCCCACTTTAATATGTACGCCAGCCCCTACTGTGACAGAGAAGGGGGTTAACTGCCTGCTCATTTCAATAGCTAAACCAGCCACTATTGTGATAGAGAAGGGGACTAAATAACTGCTCATTTCTATAGCTAAGCCAGACCCCTTCTCTCTTTATATGTCATCTATGACAGAAAAGGGGGCTGGCTTAGCTTCTGAAAAAAGGAGTCATCAAGACCCCTTCATACACATCACTGGTCACATGTGTGCAAAGACGACCAACCACAACCCATGACTGGAGCTTGTAGATGAAGATCGGGGGGCACCTTTTAGATGTATTGTGTATTATTAAGTTGCACAATTTATTAATTTAAACACATTTAAACTACATTTTTTTTCCTACTTAGACAACCCCCTTTAAAGCCTTGTGGCATTAGACCATCTAGTAAATAGGAGGTTTCATAATAAATAAATGAAAGGCTGGAATGAAAAGCCAATTATATGATTTACATTCTCATCATTACATGGGGAGGGAGTGCCACATCACCTCGCTCGTCAACTGGAATCAGTGACTTTTATTTCTAGACATGTATCCGGTATGACTCTGGATATGACATTCTCAAGTTGAAGCAGATTTGTGGCGAGGAGATGATTGTTACACACTGATATCTATTGGAATATGAGAGATGAGACGTCTGCTTGTGATCTATTATCTCTACATCAGCAGCATAGGAACTACGGTATGGGCACAGTCCAGGACTTGGGCTATGGGTGAGGCGGCTAAGCTACACAGGCCAACACATAGTAGCTTACTTGCACTGGTTTTGCCGTTTCTGAACAAGAACATAAAAGCTGCAAAATGACACTGGATGATTAGTGATGCAATGAATGGAAATGAAACATCTTTGTTTTTTTGTCATACACAATTATTTTTACTTCTAAGCTTTAGTCTTTATGCTACAAGACTGACATAAAAACAAGAGGGTAAGGTGATCGTGTATTTGTGTGGTCAAATCAAGGGACTAGTGTTTAGGTGGCGTCAATAGAAATCTTGTCCTATGCAAGTTTAATAGATAAAATGTGCACGATGTATCAACAAGGGAAAACAATAATACTAATAACATCAACATTATACAGTTCTCGCAATATTCAGATATTAAAGAGAATCTTTCATGATCGGACACTTGGATCTCTATGCCTCGAACCTCAGAATCTTCAGCACCACGGCCAGTTGATTTGTCCTGATGGGACAACCCCTTTAAGTAGTCCCATGTGGACAATATATTGTCTATGTGTCCTATTGCTGCATATGAATGAAAGGCATTGGGGATGGGAGGGGGGGTTGGGAAACGTCTCATGAACTACCGAGAAAAGCAGTGGCCAATCCAAGTAGAATACAGGCGGTCATTCATTTGAATGGCTGCGCTGCGTGCGATACTACAACTGTCCTGTAGGGGTCACTGCAGGGATAATGAACAGCTGATGGCAGCTTTCCAGACAAAGACAAATCAGAAACCTCATAATAAAAGGGTTATCTATGACATGATAAACCCTTTAATAAAGTTGGAGAGTCATTTGCTTTCCTTTACCTGGACATGATCTCAGAAAGTTTATGTATTTAAACGAACAACTCATTAAATGGAATCTGTCACCAGGTTTTTGCTTCCCCATCTGACAGCAGCATAATGTAGGGGCAGAATCTCTGATTCCAGCTATGTATCACTTACTGGGCAGCTTGATTCAAGCACCATTTTCTCTGCTGCAGATCTAGCAGTTCTCTAAATGCTGAGCACTGTATAACCCCGCCCACACCACTGATTGGCAGCTTTCTTTGTACACTGTGCATAGGCAGAAAACATTGGTGGTAAGGTTATACAGAACTCACTAATATGGAGGACTACATGGCAGCAGATTTACAATTCTCTAGTGATAATCTCCTGCTGATAAAACTGTGATTTTCAGGATGAAAACAGGAAGCCCAGTAAGTGACACATTGCTGGAATCAGGGTCTCTGTCGCTACATCATGCTGCTCTCAAATTAGGTGTCAAAAACCTGGTGACAGGTTCCCTTTAAAAGGTGTCTCCATTTTGATACTACAAAGTATTTGATGTGCAAATACTCTATAATCAGCTTGAAGAAAGATAAAGGTCCATGGTGCATGATCTAAATTCTAATCATGCTTCAATGTATCCTTTTGGTTAGTGTAAAGGATCATCTAGGCAAGTCTTTACTATTAAGGTGTGGCTCACAGGATCCTCGGGGGCGTGTCTTTAGGATTCTTCACAAAACTCCCCTGAGAGCCACACCCCCTTACAAAGACCAAAAACAACTTCACTAACTAAAAAGTCCAGTTTCTCTGGAATATATGGAGGTTTCATATAATCAAACAGAAGAAAATGGAACATTCAGGAGCAGCGAGAAAAAATAAGAAAAAAATGGCCACTTTCCACCTAGTGACAGGTTCTCTTTAAATGCTTACTATGTTCAATGAACTACGTTTCCCTAATTATTAGAAATATTTATTGACTATTACATTGTTATAATTTCTATTAGCATTTCCAGTGCCAATGTACAGCACCTTTCTTTCCTGGTAACAGAGAAACATGTTTCTATCCTTACAAACAGAGTTTGACTATTTATAGTGTGAGCATACCCCGCCATCCAGACCTGCCTTGTAGTCATTTTTTCTTCTATTTTGTAAAGGGTTTGTCCAAGACGAAGATAATAATGAACAATCCTTATACTGCATAGTGGCCATTTTCAGGTACTGTAGCTTAGCTCCCATCGAGTAGTGTTGATCTGAGCTGCAGTACCCAAGAATGGCCACTACTCAGTGTATGGAGCTGTGGTGTTCTGGCCGTGGGACTTTGTAACGTCTGATCGCTGGGGGTGCCTGGATCCCATTTATACCAATTTATACCATGGATTTACTACTTTTAAATGAAAAAGAAAAAAATATAATTAAAAGCTTGTGTTCATTAATGGCAACTATAAAAAAAATAATTGTAATTAAAAAAACAATTTGGGTTTTAGCATTTGGATAGGAATATAAATATAGCCATTTCATCAGAGGTAGGTGTGTCATAATAAGCCGCTATAAATAAATGTTCTGCTGCTATAATAACTGTATCAGACGATGTGCTGATGAAGCCAACAGATACCACAAAATCTCACTAAATATTCCGATTGTGCAGAGATACATCAAAAAGAACAGAGTCTGTCCATAGTATGGAAGAAAAAGTAGTACAGGCATAACCTGCTTTCTAATACAAATCATCATCCAATATAATCAAAAATCAGAGGCTTGAAACCCTCATGGCTTAAAAAAAAAAAACATGCCTAGGGAATTTGTAGAGTTTACGGTGTTGTGCAACTGTTTTAGGCAGGTGTGTAAACAATGCTGCAATGTAAGAATGCGGCAAAAAATTAGAAGCGTTAATAGTTTATTTTTTTTTATCAATTAACAAAATGCAAAGTGAAGGAAAGAGAAATCTAAAATCACATCAATATTTGGTATGACCGGCCTTGTGCCTTCAAAACAGCATCCGTTCTTCTAGTTACACTAGCACTCTATTTTTGAAAGAAATTGAGATTGTTCCAAACATCTTGGAGAACTAACCACCGATCTTCTGTGGATGTCGCTTTTGCAAATCCTTCTGTCTCTTCATATAATAGCACACAGATGATGTTGAGATCAGGGCTCTGTGAGGGCCATATCATCACTTCCAGGTCTCCTTGTTCTTCTTAACACTGAAATAGTTCTCAATGACATTGGCTGTATGTTTGGGGTCGCTGTCCTTCTGTAGAATATATTTGGAGCCAATCAGACACCTCCCTGATGGTATTATATGATGGAAAAGTATCTGCCTGCATTTCTCACCATTAAGGGCTCCAAGAAATGGATAACATTGAGACATCAAGGCCAGTCAAAGAAAATTGATGCAGCAGATGAAAGACACATCACTATGAAATCAAAGGCTGTCCAGCAGTGCCATCATATCAGAACTGAAAGCCCCCCCAATGGGACCCAACTACACCCATCTAGAAAAGTCTTGCCAGAAGTGGCCTTCATTGAAGAATTGCTCTTGAAAATCATAACTTCTACACTGAAACAAGACCAAGTGACTCAACTATGTATGAAAATATAGGAACTGGGGTACAGAAAAATGGCAGCAGGAACTCTGGACTGATGAATCAGAAGGCAGTTTGTGAAGGGATGGAGAGCTGTGCAATAAAGAGTGTCTGCAGGAACAGTGAGGCATGGTGGAGGATCCTTGCAAGCTTGGAGCTGCTTTTCAGTATATGGAGTTGGGAATCTGATCAGGATTAATGGTGGCATCCTCAATGCTGAGAAATACAGGCAGATACTTATGCATCATGCAATACCATCAGGGAGGCGCCTGATTGGCTCCAAATCTCCAAATTTATTCTGCAGCAGGACACTGACCCTAATCATACAGAAAATGTCATTAAGAACTATCTATAGCGTAACGAAGAACAAGGAGTCCTGGTAGTCATGATATGGCCACCACAGAGTCCTGATCTCAACATCACTCAGTCTGTCTGGAATTACCTAAAAGACAAGAGGATTTGCACAAGCCTATATTTGCAGAAGATCTGGGGTTAGTTCCCCAAGATGTTTGGAACAACCTCCTTGCCAGTTCCTTATTTAAATGTTTGAAATTCATAGCCAGACTCTAATCTGTAGGTAGCGCGAGTACCTCAGGGCATACACAACACACCACTACAGGATGCCTACACTATTGTCATGCTATACTTGGAACATAAAGCAAAAAATATGATAAATTAATTGAATGCAATTTATTTGAGATGGGTGTACTTGGCTAAAAGTGTCACTGCCATTTAGACGAAAAAAAATTGGTAATGTCAGAAGCTTTAATCGATTGGGATCCAGATGCTGAGACCTCCATCGTCCACTAAGGTTCAGTCTCGGAGAATAGCCTGAGCACTTGGGCTCCTTTGTTTTAGCTATCGGTGGGGGTCTCAGCCCCTGACCCCACTAATCAACACTTCTGACAGGTCTCAATGCTATACTTTTAATACAATTAATAAAAACTACTTTCCATATTACCAAATCACGAGAAGTCCTTCTTCAGGACCTCTATAACTATTTACACACCGGATTAACACCAGAATTTTACTGTAATGCCACCAGTAATGTGTAAATGGGAACATACTAAACTTATCTTGTGTTCCACGAGCCCAAATCAACATATGCTTCCTAATAATGCCATAAACATTACAGTAAATATGTAACATTCCTCCAAGAAAGTAAAGACTTTCTCATATTTTCCTTCTACATCCTTTACTTATTATTGTATAGCACACATTCATATTTCCCCCCAAAATATGTTGTTATCTCTCACCTTGTAATGCTGGAAAAGAGGGGTGGTAATGCTATGTGCTTTATACTTAGAAGATGCCACGTATTGGTATATTATGGGCACTGCCAATAGGCTTCTAGCCCTGCATGTACATATGCTAGGACTAAGTGAGTAAACAGTCAGAGGAGTGCCAGGAATAAGAGAAGAGAGCAGTAGTTTCTTTAGCCCACAACGCGTTTCGACGATGACTACCTGATGAAGACATTTTACCGTCGAAACGCGTTGCAGGCTAAAGAAACTACTGCTCTCTTCTCTTATTCCTGGTGCTCCTCTGACTGTTTACTCACTTTGTCCAAGCTTATCATCCTCCATTGGAGGTCTACGGCTGGAGCTGCATTGGACTACTAATTCAAAACATCCTGTCGCCGCTTCCCTGCGCTCCCCAGTGACCACTATAATTCTGGACTTCTACATGTACATATGGACTTACCTGGGTGTTATTGTGTACGGTTTGTATACAGCCACCTCCTCATGAATATTATGTGTTATCCTTAGAAAAGGACCTATTGTTTAACCCCTTCACCCCCAAGGGTGGTTTGCACGTTCATGACCGGGCCAATTTTTACAATTCTGACCACTGTACCTTTATGAGGTCATAACTCTGGAACGCTTCCATGGATCCCGGTGATTCTGGCATTGTTTTCTCGTGACATATTGTACTTCATGTTAGTGGTAAAATTTCATTCAAATAACTTGCGTTTATTTGTGAGAAAAACGGAAATTTGGCGAAACTTTGAATTTTTATGCCCTTAAATCACAGAGATACGGCACACAAAAAACTTGATAACTAACATTTCCCACATGTTTACTTTACATCAGCACAATTTTGGAACCAAAATTTTTTTTTTGTTAGGAAGTTATAAGGGTTAAAAGTTGACCAGCGATTTCTCATTTTTACAACACCATTTTATTTTTAGGACCACATCACATTTGAAGCCACTTTGAGGGGTCTATATGATAGAAAATACCCAAAAGTGACACCATTCTAAAAACTGCACCCCTTAAAGTGCTCAAAACCACATTCAAGAAGTTTATTAACCCTTTAGATGCGTCACAGGAATTTTTTTGAATATTTAAAAAAAAAATGAACATCTAACTTTTTTTCATAAAAAAAATACTTCAGGTTGAATTTTTTTTATTTTACCAAGGGTAACAGGAGAAATTGGACGGCAAAAGTTATTGTGCAATTTGTCCTGAGTACGCAGATACCTGATATGTGGGGGGGAACCACTGTTTCTGTGCATGGCAGAGCTCAGAATGGAAGGAGCGCCGTTTGACTTTTTCAATGCAAAATTGGCTGGAATTCAGATTGGACGCCATGTCACGTTTGGAGAGTCCCTGATGTACCTAAACAGTGGAAACGCCCCCAAGTGACCCCATTTTGGAAACTAGACCCCCCAAGGAACTTATCTAGATATGTGGTGAGAACTTTGAACCCACAAGGGCTTTACAGAAGTTTATAACGTACAGCGGTACAATTAAAAAATCATATTTTTTCCACAAAAATGATCTTTTCACCCCAATTTTTATTTTCCCAAGGGTAACAGGACCCTAAAAGTTATTGTGCAATTTGTCCTGAGTACGCTGATACCCCACATGTGGGGGTAAACCACTATTTGGGCGCATGGCAGAGCTCGGAAGGGAAGCAGCGCCATTTGACGTTTTTGGCTGGAATTGAGATCGGACACCATGTCGCGTTTGGAAAACCCCTGATGTACCAAAACAGTGGAAACCCCCAACAAATGACACCATTTTGGAAACTAGACCCCCTAAGGAACTTATCTAGATGTGTGGTGAGCACTTTGACCCCCCCAGTGCTTCACAGAAGTTTATAATGCCCGGGCGTGAAAATAAAAAATTCGTATTTTTTCCATAAACATGATCTTTTAGTCACCATTTTTTTATTTTCCCAAGGGTACCAGGAGAAATTGGACCCCAAAAGTTGTTGTCCAATTTGTCCTGAGTATGCTGATACCCCATATGTGGGAGAAAACTACTGTATGGGCACACGTCGGGGCTCGGAAGGGAAGTAGTGACGTTTTGGAATGCAGACTTTGATGGAATGGTCTGCGGGTGTCATGTTGCCTTTGGAGAGCCCCTAATGTACCTAAACAGTGGAAACCCCCCACAAATGACACCATTTTGTAAACTAGACCCCCCAAGGAACTTATCTAGATGTGTGGTGAGCACTTTGAACCCCCCAGTGCTTCACAGAAGTTTATAACGCCCGGGCGTGAAAATAAAAAATTCGTATTTTTTCCACAAACATGATCTTTTAGTCACCATTTTTTTATTTTCCCAAGGGTACCAGGAGAAATTGGACTCTAAAAGTTGTTGTCCAATTTGTCCTGAGTATGCTGATACCCCATATGTGGGAGAAAACTACTGTATGGGCACACGTCGAGGCTCGGAAGGGAAGTAGTGACGTTTTGGAATGCAGACTTTGATGGAATGGTCTGCGGGTGTCATGTTGCCTTTGGAGAGCCCCTAATGTACCTAAACAGTGGAAACCCCCCACAAATGACCCCATTTTGAAAACTAGACCCACTAAGGAACTTATCTAGATGTGTGGTGAGCACTTTGAACCCCCAAGGGCTTCACAGAAGTTTATAATGCCAGGGCATGAAAATAAAAAAATCGTATTTTTTCCAGAAACATGATCAATTAGTCCCCAATTTTTTCATTTTCCCAAGGGTAACAGGAGAAATTGGACCCCCAAAAGTTGTTGTCCAATTTGGCCTGAGTACGCTGACACCCCATATGTGGGAGAAAACTACTGTATGGACACACGTCGGGGCTCGGAAGGGAAGCAGTGACGTTTTGGAATGCAGACTTTGATGGAATGGTCTGCGGGTGTCATGTGCGAATGGAGAGCCCCTGATGTACCTAAACTATTGAAACTCCCCACAAGTGACCCCATTTTGGACACTAGACCCCCCGCGGAACTTATTTAGATGTGTGGTGAGCACTTTGAACCCCCAAGTGCTTCACAGAAGTTTATAACACTCGGACGTGAAAATTAAAAAATCATTTTTTTCCACAAAAATGATATTTTTGCCCCCAATTTTTTATTTTCCTAAGGGTAACAGGAGAAATTGGACCCCAAAAATTGTTTTGCAATTTGTCCTGAGTAGGCTGATACCCTACATGTGGGGGTAAAACACTGTTTGGGCGCATGGCAGAGCTTGGAAGGGAAGGAGCACCATTT
Organism: Dendrobates tinctorius; assembly: GCF_039654945.1. Taxonomy (NCBI): domain Eukaryota; kingdom Metazoa; phylum Chordata; class Amphibia; order Anura; family Dendrobatidae; genus Dendrobates; species Dendrobates tinctorius. The sequence goes on from NW_027361706.1 coordinate 23,107,933, forward strand.
GACTTTTTCAACTCAGAATTGGCTGGAATTGAGATCAGACGCCATGTTGCATTTGGAGAGCCCCTGATGTGCCCAAACAGTGGAAACCCCCCAATTATAACTCCTAATCTGAGCCCTAACCCTAGCCCTAACCCTAGCCCTAACCCTAGCCCTAATGGGAAAATGGAGATAAATACTTTTTTTTTTAAATTTTATTATTTTTCCCTAACTAAGGGGGTGATAACGGGCGGTTTGATTTACTATTTATGGCGGTTTTTATGTTTGGCAGCTGTCGCACGCTAAAAGACGCTTTTTATTGTAAAAATAGTTTTTGCATCACCACATATTGAGAGCTATAATTTTTCCGTATTTTGACCCACCGAGTCATGTGAGGTCTTATTTTTTGCGGGACGAGTTGACGTTTTTATTGGTACCATTTTCGGGCACGTGACATTTTTTGATCGCTTTTTATTCCTATTTTTGGGACGCAGAATGAACAAAAACCAGCGTTTCATGAATTTCTTTTGGGGGGGTGCGTTTACACCGTTCCGCGTGCGGTAAAATTGATAAAGCGGTTTTATTTTTCGGGTCAGTATGGTTACAGCGATACCTCATTTATGTCATTTTTTTATGTTTTTGTCGGTTTTATGCAATGAAAACTATTTTATAAAAAAAATAATTATTTTTGCATCGCTTTATTCTGCGAGCTATAACTTTTTTTTTTTTTCGCTGATGATGCTGTGTGGCGGCTCGTTTTTTGCGGGACAAGATGACGTTTTCATCGGTACCATGGATATTTATATGCGTCTTTTTGATCGCGGGTTATTACACTTTTTGTTTGGCGGTATGATAATAAATCATTATTTTTGCTTCGTTTTTTATTTTTATTTTTTAAGGGGTTCGCTAAAGAGGTTAACTAATGGGACAGTTTTATAGGGCGGGTCATTACGGACGCAGCGATACCTAATATGTGTACTTTTATTGTTTTTTATTATTTCCAAAAAATGGATTTATTGGGGGAATTTTTTTTTTTTTTCTAATTTATTTGGCGATTTTTTTTTTAATTATTTTAACACTTTTTTTTATTTTTTTTTTTACTTTATTAAATAGTCCCAGGTGGGACATCACTGTCCTGTGACAGATCGCTGATCTGTCACATCACAGATCACTGTGACAGATCAGCGATCTGACACAGGCACTGCAGAAGGCTTCCTCATGCCTGCGCTTTGCAGGCACTGAGGAAGCCAGCTTCCTCAGGCCCCCGAAGGCCCCCGTCGCCATCTTGGATTCGGGGGCCTGGAGGAAAGGAGCCCCCCGCAGCAGCGCTGCACATTGCGCTGCCGTGGGGGGCTCAGGGAAGCACGGAGGGAGCCCCCTCCCTGCCGATGCTTCCCTTTAACCCCCGGTACACCGCGATCATGTTTGATCGCGGTGTGCAAGGGGTTAACGTGTCGGGGGCGGTCCGCGACCGCCCCTGACACATTGTGCTGGGTGTCAGCTATGATAATTAGCTGACACTCGGCCGCGATCAGCGCTAGGCAAAATCACATCTGACCCTGATCCTCTCCCTTCACAATGACCTTTGCACACGTATTGTTTCCTGAAACAGCTGGAAGTTAGAGTCTAAAAAAGCCCCAGAGGTCAATGCGAAAATTGCAACGTTTATATTTATTTTTAATACAGATCGTGCAGTATAAAAAAAACAGAATTGCCAAAAACTTTTAAAATTTAAGTTTAGCACTAAGACCTAATTTAATGGGGTTTTCCAGGAGCAGGGATCTTCAGCCTATCGGCTAGTGCTAGTTTGAAATTATTATTAATTATTATAGCGTCATTTATTCCATGGCACTTTACATGTGAAATAATAAAATATGTTACCCACCCTCCCAGGGTTCGGTAATGCCTGCCCACCCTGTCTTTGTTTACAGCCTACAGTGGTGATGTCACCAGAACAAAGCACATCACCACTGCAGTCAATCACTGAGTCTCTGCAATGCAGATGATCTGCTGAGCACAGTGATTGCCTGCAGCGGTGAAGTGCACTGTCATCATGATGTGTCCTCTGTAGCCTGTAAACAAAGACCAGAGCATCAGCGGAGAGAAAGTGCTTGACCCGGGGAAGGGGAGTAACAGCTCTTTATAGCAGCAAAACCTAGCGCATGCCGTTAGGCTAAAGAACTCTATTGTAGGAAACCCCCTTTAAGGGCAGCGGCACATTGTGAAAGCCAATACCCCAGTAACAATTCGGTAACAGGGCTCATACTATTACGTCCTATTTCCTGATGTGAAATAAGGACTATGTCAGATCAGATCCCAGGTGTAGGGAGCACCTTCTACAGCTTTGTCACTGCCTGAGAACCTCTACCCTTTGTATAACCATAATTCCTGATGCTTTATCCCAATAATGACTGCCCCTTTATCAAGATACAGGACATCAGGTATATAAAGCATATCTGCATGCTGCTCTCGATCTGCTTGCTCACACCACTTTCACTGCAAAACATGAGCTTAGTTTGGATTAAGTCTATAACCCAACATTACAACCGCTATGCTTGGAAATCACCAACTCGTCATGGAACTCCTTATACATGCCACAGACTGCTCCACTGCTCTGCATCCGTCATGTCAACTAGTAAGAAGGAAAACCACTAGATAAAATAATAACAATGTGTACCATGATGACATATGATATACCTTCTCCCACAATTTCAGCAATCCACTAATAGTCAAATGGTAGTCTGACAGTGATAATATATATACAGTATATATATATATATATATATATATATATTTATCTATATATATATATCTATATATATATAAGAATATTTTGGCACAGCCAGCTCACCACTTTGAAGAAAACCAGGAATAAGTCCAGCCTGTGGTAGCAGTTCGCACGGAAAACGGATTGGGATAAATCCTTGCATGTAAATAGTATTGTTTCTCCAGTGATCAGTCCAATGGTGGAGTAAGATATAACTTTTATTTTTCCATTAAAAGGGTTCCATGTTTCTTCAGTAACGATCTTGCATGTAGTCAATCCCTTTTGGACGACATGTGTCGACACTACATGTGTCTTCCTATATAAAAGTTATATTTTACTCTACCATTGGACTGATCGCTGGAGAAACAATACTATTTTATATATTGTGTATATATATATATATACACATACATACATACATACATACATACACACACACACATATACATGTATATTTTTTTTTTTACAAAAGTCTCAGAGTGGATTTGAAAAAAAACAAAAAAACAAAAACAATACACATCAAAGTGATCGCCTGCCACCTACTTTCTGTCCTGACTCAGGGGTAATCACTGGCTACAGGAGTGACCCACTACAGCCAGTGACTGACTGCAGCGGTCGCATGTCCCCGAGTTGGAACTTCACTGGCAGCATAGTTTCAAATATACTTACATAGGTTGAAAAAAGACATACCGTAAGGCTGTGTGCACACAATGCAGATATCCAGCGGATGCGCAGCGGATTTTACCGCGCAGAAACGTTGCATATCTGCATTGTGATGTACAGTAGCATGTAAATCATTTAAAAAAAAAAAAAAAATGCTGTGCAGACGCTGCGGATTTTTCCGCACGGTTTTCCTGCGGTACAAAATCCACAGCATGTTACTTCTTTTGTGCGGTTTTCCACCTCCCCAGTCTCCAAATCCGCAGGGGGAAAACCGCAGTGGAAAACTGCACAAAAACCGCATTAAAAATGGAAGAAATCCGCAGGAAAAATGCAGGTCATTTGACCTGCAGATTTCTTCAATTCTGCAGGGCCAAAAAGTACGTGTGCACTCAGCCTAAGACCCTCAATATCAACCTTTTGCCAACGGTTATACATTCTCTTTCGCTAGATTATTTATATTCCACAATGCCATTGGTTATGAGAACAGCATCCAAACATTTTGTTATTGTAGTGTCTGCCATTACTACCTCTAGTGGTCGGCATTCTACAGTCTGACTGCTCTAACTGTAGAGAACCCTTTCCTGTTTAGATGCCTCAATCGCTTTTCCTCCACACATAATGAATGCCTCCTGGTCCTTTGTAAGGTCCTTGTAAGTTGTAAGGATTTAATCATGTGCCAGTTCCTTTGCATCAACTACACATTTATTTATACATATACAGTCATATGTTAAAGTTTGGGCACCCCTATTGTTAACCTTTTTTCTTTATAACAATTTTGGTTTTTGCAACAGCTAATTCAGTTTCATATATCTAATAACTGATGGACTCAGTTATATTTCTGGATTCAAATGAGGTTTATTGTACTAACAGAAAATGTGCAATCTGCATTTAAACAAAATTTGACCGGTGCAAAAGTATGGGCACCCTTATCATTTTCTTGATTTGAACACTCCTAACTACTTTTTACTGACTTCCTGAAGCACTAAATTAGTTTTGTAACCTCATTGAGCTTTGAACTTCATAGCCAGGTTTATCAAATCATGAGAAAAGGTATTTAAGGTGGCCACTTGCAAGTAGTTCTCCTATTTGATTCTCCTATGAAGAGTGGCATCATGGGCTCCTCAAAACAACTCTCAAATGATCTGAAAACAAAGATTATTCAACATAGCTTTTCAGGGGAAGGATACAAAAAGTTGTCTCAGAGATTTAACCTGTCAGTTTCCACTGTGAGGAACATAGTAAGGAAATGGAAGAACACAGGTACAGTTCTTGTTAAGCCCAGAAGTGGCAGGCCAAGAAAAATATCAGAAAGGCAGAGAAGAAGAATGATGAGAACAGTCAAGGACAATCCACAGACCACCTCCAAAGACCTGCAGCATCATCTTGCTGCAGATGGTGTCACTGTGCATCGGTCAACAATACAGCGCACTTTGCACAAGGAGAAGCTGTATGGGAGAGTGATGCGAAAGAAGCCGTTTCTGCAAGCACGCCACAAACAGAGTCGCCTGAGGTATGCAAAAGCACATTTGGACAAGCCAGTTACATTTTGGAAGAAGGTCCTGTGGACTGATGAAACAAAGATTGAGTTGTTTGGTCATACAAAAAGGCGTTATGCATGGAGGCTAAAAAACACAGCATTCCAAGAAAAACACTTGCTACCCACAGTAAAATTTGGTGGAGGTTCCATCATGCTTTGGGGCTGTGTGGCCAATGCCGGCACCGGGAATCTTGTTAAAGTTGAGGGTCGCATGGATTCAACTCAGTATCAGCAGATTCTTGACAATAATGTGCAAGAATCAGTGACGAAGTTGAAGTTACGCAGGGGATGGATATTTCAGCAAGACAATGATCCAAAACACCGCTCCAAATCTACTCAGGCATTCATGCAGAGGAACAATTACAATGTTCTGGAATGGCCATCCCAGTCCCCATACCTGAATATCATTGAACATCTGTGGGATGATTTGAAGCGGGCTGTCCATGCTTGGCGACCATCAAACTTAACTGAACTGGAATTGTTTTGTAAACAGGAATGGTCACAAATACCTTCATCCAGGATCCAGGAACTCATTAATAGCTACAGGAAGCGACTAGAGGCTGTTATTTTTGCAAAAGGAGGATCTACAAAATATTAATGTCACTTTTATGTTGAGGTGCCCATACTTTTGCACCGGTCAAATTTTGTTTAAATGCAGATTGCACATTTTCTGTTAGTACAATAAACCTCATTTGAATCCAGAAATATAACTGAGTCCATCAGATATTAGATATATGAAACTGAAATAGCTGTTGCAAAAACCAAAATTGTTATAAAGAAAAAAGGTTAACATTAATAGGGGTGCCCAAACTTTTACATATGACTGTAAATGAGATTGCCCACCTTTTCTGACCTCTCATGACAAGGAAAGAGTCACACAACCATTTTCTCCACATTCAAGATAAATGGTCCGATTATTCTGACCAGACTCTTATCAACATTTGATCAAAGTGGCATCAGTTTTTTCACAGATAAGGGGAGAAAAAAAAAAGGTTCTCTATTCTGTCAGTCTGTGAAAATTTTTCTCATTTTTCCAATTTGAATCCATAGACTTGCATAGCCGATTTTGATCCGACACTCAGATTACAATTGGACGTGTCACCGATTTTATCCACAGATGACTTGGCTCAAGGAAAAAAAAAAAAAAAAGAAAAAAAAAAAAAAATCGGACTTGTGCACAGCCCCATAGAATATCATGGGCTCGAGAGGTATCCATGAAAACCACGAATAGCACTCATCCATAATATTGGCCCTGTGCACGAGTCCTAAGAGAGACATTTTATCCTCTAACTATCCAGTTGCCTGCCTTTCAACACTCTCCATCTTTCCAATATCCTTTAAAAAATGTGGAGACCAAAACCAGATCCCTCATTTAAGATGTGGCCTTACATGTGGTTTATAGAAGGATAATAATATGTTGGGATCACAGGATTTGATGTCTTTTATACATCCTAAAATTTCATTTGCTTTTGCAGCAGCTGTCTGGCATTGAGTACTGCTGCTTACTGTTTTTTTATAAGTTCAGGCCTTAGCTTAATTTCATCTGATTTATGTGAGGAGCAATACTGTACAATAACTTGTTGAAGATTTTCCAATGGTGCTGCCCAGTGGAGGAAGGTTAAACCTGTGGCCCCCAGTGCAAAATCTCCAATAGGGCCCCCAACTATCACAGATCTTTAATAATACTGGACTTCTTATATGAGCCACAGGACCTCTTGGGCCCCTCTATGCTCCAGGACCCGCGTGTAACTGCTACCCCGCACCTACTCTAGTTATGCCCTTGGGGCTACCTTCACTAATCACAACCTACATAAGTCCGCAAGCCTTTGTCAAGGCCAGCGCTTAGTAGTCCACAATGTTCTTAACTTGCACCATGTGATCCAAAAATTATTTGAAGAGCATTAAAACATCCACTTGTATCGAACAAAACAAAAGATCCGCAGTGTCAGAGTGCAGAATATTAGCGTGTAAGACACAATGCACACTCTCGTTAGATAATATTTCATGCACCACACTGTACAAATACGCTACATGCTGCTTTCTAGAGAGGTTTAATATGGCATCATTACAAAATCATCCTCTTCAGATGTCAGTGACAAATGAATGACATATCCATTAAAACTCATTCTGAGCGTTGCAGGGGCTCTGTAAGACGCTATTTTGCTAACATCTACTTAATTCTGCCATGATTAGTTGTCATCGGGGACTTACTAGTTCTGCAACCCAACTTCATTAATCGCTTGTTGGTGTCCAGGCAAAATATATGCACTAATGAATAAATTGAATTAATCACCTAATTCATAAAGACGTTTGTCCGTTTTGAGGAATGTTGCAGAATTTCTTTAATAAAGTGTTATTATTGTAGACTTCAGGTAGTAGAGGGAGCGACTCAAGTCTAACCTTATGATCGCTGGGGTCAAATCCATCAGTAGGACATACTGTCCATCAGCAGAACACAGTGTCTATCAGAAGGACACAATATCCATCAGCAGGACATAGTGCCCGTCAGCAGAACACAGTATCCATCAGCACAACACAGTGACCATCAGCACAACACAGTGACCATCAGCGGGATACAGTGACCATCGGCAGGACACAATGTTCATCAGCAGAACACAGTGTCCATGAGCCGGACACCGAGTCCACCAGCAGACCACAGTGATCATCAGCAGGACACTGAATCCATCAGCTGAACACAGTGTCCATCAGCAGAACACAGTGTCCAACAGCAGAACACAGTGTCCAACAGCAGAACACAGTGTCCAACAGCAGAACACAGTCACCATTAGCAGGACACAATGTTCATCAGCGGGACATAGAGTCCATCAGCAGAACACAGTATCCATGAGCAGGACACTGAGTCCATCAGCAGAACACCATGTCCATCAGCAGGACATCAAGTCCATCAGCAGACCACAGTGACTATCAGCAGGACACTGAGTCCATCAGCAGAATACAGTATCCATCAGCAGAACACAGTGACCATCAGCAGGACACAGTGACCATCAGCAGGACACAGTGACCATCAGCAGGACACAGTGACCATCAGCAGGACACAGTGACCATCAGCAGGACACAGGATCCCTTTGCAGTACACAAGGTCCATCAGCAGAAAACAATTGTGATTTTTGGGAGTTTGGTGGTCTGTTCATCAGCACAGCACAGTGTCCATCAGCAGGACACAGTGTCCATCAGCAGGACACAGTGACCATCAGCAGGACACAGTAACCATCATCAGATCACAGTGTCCATCAGCAGGACACAGTAACCATCATCAGATCACAGTGTCCATCAGCAGGACACAGTGTCCATCAGCAGAACACAGTGTCCATCAGCAGAACACAGTGTCCATCAGCAGAACACAGTGTCCATCAGCAGAACACAGTGTCCATCAGCAGAACACAGTATCCATGAGCAGGACACTGAGTCCATCAGCATGACACTATGTCTATCAGCTGGACATCAAGTCCAACAGCAGACCACAGTGATTATCAGCAGGACACTGAGTCCATCAGCAGAACACAGTATCCATCATCAGAACACAGTGACCATCAGCAGGACACAGTGACCATCAGCAGGACACAGTGACCATCAGCAGGACACAGGATCCCTTTGCAGTACACAAGGTCCATCAGCAGAAAACAATTGTGATTTTTGGGAGTTTGGTGGTCTGTTCATCAGCACAGCACAGTGTCCATCAGCAGGACACAGTGTCCATCAGCAGGACACAGTAACCATCAGCAGGACACAGTAACCATCATCAGATCACAGTGTCCATCAGCAGGACACAGTAACCATCATCAGATCACAGTGTCCATCAGCAGGACACAGTGTCCATCAGCAGAACACAGTGTCCATCAGCAGAACACAGTGTCCATCAGCAGAACACAGTGACCATCAGCAGAACACAGTGACCATCAGCAGAACACAGTGACCATCAGCAGAACACAGTGACCATCAGCAAGACACAGTGACCATCATCAGATCACAGTGTCCATCAGCAGGACACAGTGTCCATCAGCAGAACACAGTGTCCATCAGCAGAACACAGTGTCCATCAGCAGGACACAGTGTCCATCAGCAGGACACAGTGTCCATCAGCAGGACACAGTGACCATCAGCAGAACACAGTGACCATAAGCAGGACACAGTGACCATCAGCAGGACACAGTGACCATCAGCAGATAACAGTGTCCATCAGCAGGACACAGTGACCATCAGCAGGACACAGTGACCATCAGCAGGACACAGTAACCATCAGTAGATCACAGTGACCATCAGCAGGACACAGTAACCATCAGCAGGACACAGTAACCATCAGCAGGACACAGTGACCATCAGCAGGACACAGTGACCATCAGCAGGACACAGTGACCATCAGCAGGACACAGTGACCTTCAGCAGGACACAGTAACCATCAGTAGATCACAGTGACCATCAGCAGGACACAGTGACCATCAGCAGGACACAGTGACCATCAGCAGGACACAGGATTCCTTTGCAGCACACAAGGTCCATCAGCAGAAAACAATTGTGATTTTTGGGAGTTTGGTGGTCTGTTGTGTGTGATCACCATTGAATTCTCTATAATCTGCTTAAAAATAATAAGCAAAAATTCCAAAAATATTCAACAGTACACTTCAGATAGCATGGACATTCTGATTGAGTGATGTACATATTCTATGCCTATTTATGTCAATGTATGTTAGTGAGGAAGGGTTTTACAAGGTATGACTATTGTATGTTAGGATAATGTTTATGTTTATACAGTTACTACAAAAGAAAGATGCAGAAAATGTTAGGAAACAACTTGGATGTGTTGTTAGATGGAATCTGTCACCAAATATTGCTGCCCCGTCTGAGAGCAGCATGATGTAAGGGCAGAGACCCTGATTCTAGCGATGTATCACTTACTGGGCTGTTTGTTGCAGGTTTGATTAAACACTGTTTTATCTGCGGCAGATCTAATAGTTCTCTGAATGATGAGCCCTGTATAACCTCACCCACTTCACTGATTGGCAGAGTTCTGTGTACACTCTGCATAGGCCGAAAGCTGACAATCAGTGGTAGGGTCGTAGCTTGACTACCTGTCAGAAGGTTTGCTAGTCCTCTAGTAATCTCCTGCTGATAAAACTATTATATAAAAACGACAGCAAGCAGCACAGTAAGTGACACATCACTGGAATAAGGGTTTCTGTCTCTATATTGTGCTGCTCTCAGATTAGTTAGAAAAAACCTAGTAACAGATTCCCTTTAAGTAACTCTCCATAGACAGCTTGCATGCTACATATGACCATAAGGCAAAACGAAATACAAGGCTAAGGGGGATGGCCAATAAATGAGATTGTATAATGAGGATTATAAATCGGATATGAAAACTGCAATTGGGTTATGGTAAAAGATAAGATACAAACAATAAAAGATATTAAAAGTTATACAATAATACGGCATAGAAAACTGGGAGTGTAATTATAATCAGTCTTCATGTAACTAGACTATTGTGTTACTTGTATTGTATTACTTTATGGAAGGTTTCTCTATTGAATTTTTTTTTTTACTTTGTGAGCGATAAACACTCACTATAGATTACAGAAACTCAAAATGGATGGGTAACTGGGTATGACGTTGAGAAAAATTGGGCAAAACACTTCAAGAGAAGTTATCTGTGATGGTAGTTAAAGGTCTCTTTCATGGGCTGGTAATTGACAGAGCAAACTTATAGCAAGAATCTGTCAGTAGGATCAACCCTCCTAAGTCATCTATATGGGCATGTAGATCATAGAAAGCCGAATAAAATGATACCTTGATATCTGCAATCTGATGTCTTTCTCTAGAGAAATCCACATTTTTCTTAATATGTAAATTAGCTGTTAAGATCTATGGGCCGGACATAGTTCTCCCTGAGATTCTGCCTCCAGAGATTATTGTAAATGAAAGGAGGAGTTACCAGTGTAAGACATGTAATGACTGACAGTCTGCTCTCCTGATCTACATGTCTCACACTAGTAATTCCCCTTTCCATTTAAAATAAGCTCTGGGGCCAGATTATCAGGGAGATCTATGTCCTGCCCATAGATCTTAACATAAAAATGTGAATTTCTCTGGAATAACATATCTGATCGCAGATATCAAGGTATCATTTTATTCAACTTCTTATGTCGTATTAGGAGGGTTGATAATATTGACAGATGCCCTTTAATAAGAACGCTCGTTCCTAATCATGACACCGGTCATCCATCCAACAAACTGGCTGACTGCATCTCTTACGCGTGCCTAATATTATAATTGTCAGCAGCACATCTCAGGTGTAAACTGGGGGTAAGCTGCTAGCAAAAAGCATATTGGATGGGGACCAAGCCTGTGTAAAATGGCATGTAAAAATCATCGATCGGCACTCGTTCAGGAAGGATCGGCCCTAAGAGATGGTATCGGCCTGTTTAAAAGCCACTGATCGATTGGCACTCGTTTAGGAAGTATCGGTCCTAAGAGATGGTATTGGCCTGTTTAAAGGGCATCGATCGATCGGCACTCGTTTAGGAAGGATCGTCCCTAAGATGGTATCGGAATTTGATGGGATCATATACGACAAAAGTGTAAATAAAAAGGGTGGCGTGGTGGAATGAGCAAGCAACATGAGCCATTGGAGGGAAAAGCCAAGGTTTGGATAAATGAGGACAAAGTAATGGAATACACTGATGAGTATGATGAGGTTAGTGGTGGTTATATGAGATGGATATAATGGATGGATACAGATGATGATGGAAAGATTAAATGATATATTGTAAAGTAATGGTTGTAAAATCACGGCATGGAGGGTCGATTAGTATCCATTGACAATATCAAATATGCCGCACTTGTACATCAAAGAGCCTGAATCGCTTTAGTAATTGGGTACAAGGTACGTTCCCGCTCACAAGGTCAAGGCGAGCCGCAAGGCTTACCGTCCAAGGAAAATAAGCAGATGTTGAAAACAAGGCTATTGCGTTTCACATCACGCTAATACACAAATAATAATTTGGGATTTTTTTTCGTCCAAGTTTATGGCTCTGTGTGCAATGTTCTACTCTTTCTATTTAGGTTACACTGTGTTCCTGCATGGCTTAATGTGTACCATAAAGAAGTTTCATATTCCACTCCTATCTTGGTGATAGGACTAACCCAGGAGGTTTTTATTTTTTATAAAGGAGAACTTCATGAACAGAATCCTAATGCTGATAAAAGATAGCGGTCCAGTTTTTCATCGGACTTGAGTTTGCAGACTCTGAGGGTAAGCAGCTCAATGTCAGTCTGCTGCAGTAAAGCTAGTTTCAGATGGTAATGCTAAAAGACCTAGAAAACTGAGCCAATATCTAGTACAGCATTGAAAGGCAAAAAATAAATTTAGACGGGCTTCACTCCATTTCATTCATCTAATGTAATGCACGGGTACACGGAAGCACAGGATACACATGAAGCGATCATTACATGAACCTGGGTCTGTCTGCTTCTAAGTCTACAAATCCACTTACGCTTTCCACTGTCTTCACTGCAAGTATACATAGTAATCTATAATAGTTCATTGTCAAAACAAGTAGGCAAAAAAAAAAAAGGAAAACAGCAAATAAACCAAATAATTATTCTTATAAGGGTTACGGCTGTATACAGCACAAATGATGGTATATTTATATTGAATATACATATTTGTGTATATTAAGCTCATAACCAGGTATACGAGAATCATTCTTACCTGCTTCTGACAGGTCTCGAAGAGAGCTGCTGAGAGCGCTGCGTTTTAGTCCTTCGCTTGTGGCGTAGCTGTCATCTAGACAAGTCCTGTTCAATGTGCCGTTACCAGACTCCTTCTTCAAACTGGAGCATTGAGACATACTGGGACGCACCACTCCCTTCTGCTTCTCTAGCTCCGCTGAAGCAAACACAATGAGTAGAAGGGAAAAATGAGCTGCGTTATCAACTCACAGAAATCCAATACTGAAGAACGAGAAGCATTCTTATCTGGGATTTCACTGACGAGATCCCGTCCTTAGGACACACTACATTAGGTTAGGGCAACAATAGTCTGTTAATAACAATCTGACAAATCCAAGATTGTACGCCACCTTCAGGAACTAGAGCCTGAATATAACCGAGGCACCCCTATACATCCATATTCAGGCTAGACTGTGTGCGTGAAACGCGTCAGTGTTTTGTCGTTGGGGATTTTAATGATGTATAAAGCCTTGAAAATGTAAATCCACTATACTCATTATTATTTTACCCTGAATGCCCTAACCGGTCCATGCATAAATTGGAGTTGAGCTTGAATTTATTTCTTTTTTTTAGGTATAACATATTTGGTAACAACCATATGTCACATCTTCACCTTTCCAGGAGCCCTCTTGGCATCTGAGCTATCCTGATGGAATTCTTCGTTTGTCTTGGTTCTTCATATTTTTAGATTGGCCATATAGATAGCACAGGTGATATGGACGCTGTCCCTTCGAGCCAAGAGAGTGACAAGGGGCCACCATATAGTGTATGCTATGTACCCCACCTTCTGATTAGTAGTGTGAGAAGGTATTTAGTGGGCAAAATTTGGCATCACTAACATGTACTCTAAAGGGCATTATTCTAGTAAGAGCTTCCCCTTCCTTAGTTGAATATGTAGCAATTATTTGTATTCACCCACTGATTAAATGTCCATGATTTGCTTAGATGCAAATTGCCTCTTCAGAGAAAAAGAGGACTTGAACTCTATAGCGCCACCTGTTGGTAGTAGCGATCCTACAAGTCACAATCAACCCTTTAACGAGTCTTGTAATATGACTTAGGATAAAGCATGATTTGCTTAGGAATATTAGTCAACCGGTAGACCAAAATCCATATGTGGCCTTTGGGCCAGGAGAAGACTGTGATGTCCTGGCATCTTGGTCACTTGGCCATACTTTTAATAGAATTTTCTGTTTTTTATTCCGTAGATCTTCACTAGATCTACTAATACATCCCCTGTTCACTGACATCATTGTGACATTATATACTCAGAATGTATATACCTTTGTACTTACACTCTATTCTGTATTTTTCCATTTCCTGAACTTCTGCAATGGACTCTCTCAAGTCATCTGTGAACTTCTTGCGATCCTGGGGATTTGGTGCATTGAAGTTTATGAGTACTTTAATATCTGCTCCTGGAATTGCTGATGTGAGTCGGATGCCATTTGGGTAGTCTAAAATGAACAAAGAGTAACAATCAATGAATTAATCTAGAAATAGAGCGTGCAGTGAAGCTCGGCGTCATGTCCGTAATGTAATATCTGCACAGTAGCTCAACCATCAAAGAAGAAATTTGCTAAAACAATCCTCTTTGCAAGGCTCAAACCTTAACAACAGTGTGGTTGACCCATGGCAACGCACTTTTAAGGTTAGGGACCTACTAAAATGTTCACCGTGACGTGGTAGTGGTTGTTATACAGTCTGATGACAATGTTAAACTAAGAACCTTGTGTTCAGTTTTACAAATTTGCGAGCTTTGGATGTGCAGTCCATGTCCTTTTCTACAGCTGTGGTATAATGCATGATCTGTCTCCTCTTTGTTGCTAAACATAGTACCAGCACTCTGTCCATTTGGCTCAGTAGTTTTAATTAGCAGGAGACTGCAAAAGGGGTTCCATCTATTCTAGATCTCAGCTTTTAGTCTGAGATCTTGTGGAAACTGAGGGTTTTTTTTTTTTTTATCTATTCACCTTGGGTTGGTACTATATGGTGACCCTTGTTGCTGTGATGCTGCACCTTTGGGGTGGTGTGACCAGGAGCTATGGGGGCTTTGCCTTGCTGCATTGGTGCTGTGGGGCACCGGGTCACTCGTCCCCTGATTCAGTACTGCTTTGGCGGCGGTCGGCACACAGTGCCCCACATTTAAGGTTCACCGTGAAGTGGCAGCGGGCTTCATACAGTCTGATCAGAATGTTAAAGTAACAACCTCTTGCTCATTTTTATACATTTTTTTCTTAGCTGCAATAGATCAGTGTATAAGTTTTGATGTATGGCCCAGGAGCGGACATATCATTGGTGCAACCTGTGCAGCCACACAGGGACCCAAGAGGTGAGGGGGCCATATCAACCTCAAAAGCAGGAGCAATTGCACATTATAATGAGAAATTGAACTGCAAAGAGCCCATATATTGTTCTAAATTCCATCAGAAGCCAGGACATCAAATGAGCGCATAGAAACAATAAAGAACAATCCAAACATCAGATGATGTAAAACAAAATCATTTATGGTCTCAGAAAACACTACGCCTTTCACAAAGGCTCCTTTATCAAGTGATCTGTGGTTTAGATCAAGCAATTTGCAATTATACTTTTGATATAATGGTACTTTAAAAAAGACCTATCATGTAAAAAGTGGCCAGTTTTTATTTTCATGTTATTCTGAGTATTTAGCTTTTTGTTTTGTTTAACGCCGACATGTGGTCCCAGAGATATGAGCCATTTACTATTTGACAAATCGGGTATGGCCCACAGGCTCCTCTGGGGCGTGTCTTTAGGCTGTTTTGCATAATTATCCTTTGAGACACACCCTCTTTTATAAAAAGACCATAAAAAGTTGTGCCATAAAAGGGCTCGTATCTTTGGAATCATATGACAGATTTTGAAAAAAAAAAAAAAAAAAATAATGCTCAGGGGAGCAACAAAAACACACAACGACAAAAAAAAAACTATCAATTTTTGACCTGCTAACCGGTCCACTTTAAATAAACCTTTTCCCAAATATCTTACTGAATTCAGAAATAAGCAAGGACTTTACATTCTTTGCACTCCCTGGTTTATCTATTGATTACACCTGACAGTTCCTGAGAAACCGAAGACACAAGAAATGAATCTGCCTTGTGTAATTCATGAAATTTTCTCGAGAGCCGGAAGCTAATGGCATCTGCTTTTATTTTTAGGAATATAAGGTAACAGTGTTCCTTCAGGCGTAAAAAACAAAATAATGTTATTTCTTCACACATTAGTGTTACATTATAGCACGATATTAATTCTTGGCTGATGATCATATATTATCCAATGCCCATAAATCTGTCATATATGCCCAAGGGGGAGCAGATGTGCTATAATGACGGCTTATGGTATCATCTATAACTTCGGGATCCCAAAAGAGAGATCTGTCGAAGACCAGAAAAATATTTAATATTCTCCTGAGTAAACTGTCAGCGAGATATAATTCTCCATACGAAATACCCAGAACTTGACATAGTGCTAAATAAAGCGGAAATATTTGTGTTACGGCACAAGGTCACGGGTAATATATAATAGCCGTCCTATTACTTGGCGGGTTATGAGCATAGACAAGAATATATAGAAATCTAAATAAATATTGCGACAGGCAATGATTAATGTCACCATGGCGTAATAAAAGCGAGGCTTAGTATGGAGGGCCACTGTTATAAACAATCACATCACCGAGTACAAAGTCGCCTGCCAGGACGCTTTAGCATTTGCCGCCTAATGGACTCCACAAATACTCTGCACTGCGGTGACCTGCTGAAGCTTTTGTGAATAATGCCGTTTAAGACTTGTGCAAATTGACATTTACAGAACAATTTACGGCTTTCACACCTGTCTTCTCGAGAATTCGTCTCGTTTTCTATCATCCGTGCTTTAGAGCGAACGGTTGCCTCGCAACCGCACAGCTATAAACTAAGGGCGGGCGCACAATGGCGATTACCGACTAAACAATGCATCAATTTCACCTGCAAAATGAAAATTCTCAGTGTTAATTGATGGATGTAAATGAAGAGTTTGATATATAAAGGGTCTCTCCAAACAGAACTTAAAATCTGAGTTTTACCTAGGACTCCAAATTCCTCCTAATCACCATGGCTTTACCTCCCATTGCTAGTCCATTTTTTAAAGGGAACCTGTCAGCAGCTTTTACTCCCTAAAAAAAAAACACATTTATGTGACTGTAGTGCCCTTTAAAAGATAAGTCAACCCCTTATGGACCCCAAAGTGCTACTGTTTTTTAATTTAAGTCTGGAAGTGCACTAGGATGTGATGGTGCACTTACAGCTCCTCAGTCTCACGTGATAGTGGTGCACTTACAGCTCCTCAGTCTCACACTGTATTCCTGATCTAGCAGCATCCTCCCCTGGCTGATTGACAGGTTGTTTGCTGTTATACACTGGCCATTGCCCTGTCCATCAACCAGGGAATGGTGCCGTCAGTACCGGAGTACATAGTGAGCTGTAAGTGCATCATCACTTCAAGGATGAACTTCAAAACAAGATTTCTCGAAGGTATAGCAGCACTTTGGGGTCAGAAAGGGATTGATGTGCAAATCTTTTAAAGGGCTACAAATAAATGGTTACGGAGAATCAAAATTGCTGACAGGTTCCCTTTAAACATTCCGCATCCTTCTACCAGAAGACAGCCTGACCTGAGACCTTCTTCAACAATTCATACTCTTTCCTATGGGCAATGTTAAGGTAAAGACAAACAAAAACAAATATGAGTATAATGGATAGTAGGACTTAGGACCCCCATGCACATTTGTCTGACAGCTAACTTCCCTGAATCTCCCATACACGGGAGTGCACGGCAGACCGCTCCTATATAAGAGAGCTGTTACTGACTCCTCTGGCAGCACTGTACCTCTGTTGGGAACAAAAGGATTGGCTTTTGGGATTCCAACATGCCGATCCTTCTCCCCTTCAACATCACCTGTCACAGGAGAGGTGGGAGGTTATTACACACATTAAGTATCTGATCGCTCGCTCGACTGACAGCTATCTCTCCCGATTTCCACATACACAGGAACACTCGTCTTCTGCGTTTTCAATGAGAGAGCTGCTGCCAGATTCTTCTGGCAGCACCTTATCCTCAGGCGAACAAAAGGATAGACTGTCGGAAATCCAATGTGCCGAAACCTTCTCTCACCTGATATCATCAGTCGGGGCAGAGTCGGGAGACGTCCATACAAATTAGACAGTAAGCCTACCCCAGCGAAATCGAAGGTCTGTCCGACTTTACTCTATATAGTGTTGATTGGAGCCTATAGTATTCAGCCAGAGCCCAGGGATTATCATAAAAAGCACCAAGATCGGAATTCAAAATTTTGAATTTGAGGTTTGAGGTTATTTTTATCTTCTACAGCTCATTTAAATTCCATGCAACATCTAGGCTATAATTTTATTGATGCGACTCCAAAAAGATGCCCCCATTTACAGCCCACAAGAGTCGATGTAAAACTTACACTGATTTTCGAACAGCATAACTTGCATTCCATAGAGGGAGAATGACTGCCGAAAGCTGTAGGTTACAGAATTTTTCTTCTTCTGGAAGATTTTCGTTACCTGGAAGGCATTTAATAATTATACATTTAGCGTTTGGTGGGCTATATTGGGCTTCCACTAACAATTCATTAATCGAACAAACTAAAGCTGCTTTCTGAAACGCTACAGTACATAAGCATTGAATATATGAAATTGGAACTGAATGGGTGCTGTAAAAAACAAGTTTAAAAATGAAGGTACTTAGCGCACAGATTGGCCAACTCATGTGTGCCCAACAGCCAGGGACAAGGCGTATCCCTTTGTTTGGACCCTAACCTAACATGACACCTCTCTCGGGCTAGTTACATATTATGTTGGGTCAGAGTCCCAATAAAGGGGTACGCCTTGTCACTGGCTGTAGGGCACACATGAGCTTTAATTTGTTAGTTACATATAGAGTGGCTCTCTGAGCTTTCACCTGTTCACATTTGTCTTACTGTTTGGAAGTGACAGTCAGTCTTTTGATATTTGTACATTCCTTAATCCGACATTAATAGGTCCTAATAAATGCTAGATCAAGGAACATTTTGAATTACTGAAGAAACTTACATTAAAGTCAATTTTAAATAGTTGGGATTTGTACTTTCGGATTTTCTGGTGCTGTAGCTAATCCCCATTCATAACAATGTACTGATGCACAATTTGTCTAGAAAAATGCTGAAGGGGCCACAGCATTCCAGCAAGCGCCACTGACTTTGGTATTTATCGGTGGTCCAATGAGTTGGGCTGTCACTGACCACACATTGATGATTAATCTGAGAGCAGTATGATGCAGAGACAGAGACCCTGATTCCAGCTATGTATAACTTACTGGGCTGCTTGCTGTCATTTTGATTCAATGATTGTTTTTCTTCTGCTGCAGATCTAGCAGTGCTCAGAATGTCCCGTATAACCCCGCCTACACCACTGATTGACAGCTCTCTGTGTCCACTGTATATTGATAGAAAGCTGATAATCAGTAGTGAAGATGTGGTTGGACCAAGAGTCACAAGACACCTAGTCCTCTAGTGATAATCTCCTGCTGATAAAACACGGATTTAACTGAAACAACAACACAAAGCCCAGTAACTTATATATTGCTGGAATCAGGGTCTCAGCCCCCACATCATGTTGCTCTCGGATTACATGATAAAAACCTGCTGACAGATTCCTTTGAAGGGGACAGTGCCCAATGTGTTTTTTTTGTCAGCCTAGATAGTTATATAATGTCTAATGATTGTCTGTCCGACTGAACACAGGCACATGCGTTGTACTAAACCCCATCATTGTTTTACGCCCAGCGTCCTGCTTCTCCCGTTTATCTGCAGTTTTACAAAACTGCATTTACAATGCCGGCAGCAAAGCCTTTCATAAATGTAGAGATTAAGAAGAAGTCTCATCTCTTTGATCTCCAAATCTATTTTTGGGAAAGGATGAAAGCTCCAAATTTATAGTGATAAAACTTTTAACAGTTTTTGAATGCTTCGAGCTGTACAAAAAACATGTCCTGTGCACTATCCATCCAAAAAAGGAGCCGCTAGTATACAATATATTGCCTCCTGAGCCTTACAGGCAATATGTACTAATAATAAGGTATCCTGACTAAACGATGTCTGATCCATGACTTCCGGGGATAGACCCCGCTTGAGGCAGTGCATTTTCTCTCACCCAAGAGAATCAGGTCAATCATGAAAATCACCCTCTGATCAGCATAGTGTAATCAGATTCTGTTGGATGAGGAGAAGATCAAGAAAACAAATTCTCCATCTTCTCCCTTGTGTCTTCAAATGGAAATCAGACTGCACTTAGATGTCATCCGAGTGCAGTCCGATGGTTTCCACAAACTCATTGACTAGCATGGCTGAGTGCAATCTGAATATCAGATCATAATCGGGCATGCAACAATTTTTTTTCCTCGTACTGGCTAGAGGAACCAATCTGATCTCATGTGCATGTGCCCCTAACCTGATACATACCACTAACAGGTCATTAAACAGGAAGATTTCTCTCTGATGTAAGCCAAGTTTTTGGGGTTTGTTTGGATCGGGGACTTCGAAAAGACGGCAGTAGCAGACCAGTCTTCGATGCGGTAAGGAAAGGACCTGTAAGTAGAAAAGCAATATTTTCAAGAGGTGGTCAGAATCCAGAACGAAGGTGTTATCAAATCATGAGTGTTACGGCCGCATACGCATTACAGTTAGAGGGACTTGCTGATTTTCGTAGGGCCTGTGTCAGGGACGAAGAGGATTGGGCATCTTCCAAGGCAGGTGATATCAGGGGAGAGAAGGATCAGGAATTTTCAGTTTCAAGGTCTGATTCTTTTGCTCTCCATGCCAATGTACAATATATGCATGCTCTGCAAAACTGAGCGTGCATGATTATGATGGGATGATGGAGGATCATGATGGATCAAAAAGCGAACAAAAAGGTAAATGGGTCTAAGGTTATATAGGATCTGCTTTAAGATGACTCTTTAGTAGATTCACTAATGACTATTTCAGGGCTGAGCCACTATGGTGAATCCATTGACACTTATGATCCTCTATCAGCCAGTTCAGACTTTCCTTCAGTGGAAGATCACTCCGGATCTGGATTTCATCATACCCAAAGCACTTGGGCCCCGATTCACCAACACTAGCGATTTTCACCCCGGTCTTGATGAGGAGGTGTGTTGGAGTCAGAACATTTTTTTCAGAACTTAGATGCGTCAAAATTTTGTGAAATTTCAAAAGCTTTTGCGCCAGGATTCTGGTGTAAAAGTGTTGATAAATCGGGGTCTTAAATTTTACATCTCTACACGCAAATAAAAATCATGACCCTACAGAGTAACGGGCTTCTCCAATGCCAGAACTTGGACTTATAATATTTGATGCTCCCCAGACTGCGGAGAAAACGAACCGGTCTCTCATCATTGTCAGATTTTTCTAAATCTTATTGAAGCCTAGTCCTGAACCTACATAAATACACGTAAACAAACACATTAATAAATGTGATGTGCGACAGACGCGGGGCAGAAGTATAGTCAATTCTGACGTGCTAGATTTACAAAAAACAAACATAGAAACATTGAGTGGTCCTTTACCAATGACAAGGGTTGTCTCTATAAAAAAAAGCAAAAAAAAAAAAAGCTAAGATGAGCCATCGACATTCGATTGGGGTCCAACCTCTAGAAAAAGTTGCATTTTCTGGAGGTTATATATCAGATTACTGACACTGGGCGATGATATAACCTCTATGTGATTACTGGGCCAAACGGATGGATTCTGAAAGAACTCTAGAAGAGTCAACTGGAAACAAAGTGACAGCGGTGACATTTAGTTTTAGCGTACATTAACACTGCATTGATTATCAGGAACGTGTGAGGTCCTAAGCACTGTCGCTTGCTTCCCGATAATTGTGAAATGTGAACAGACCGTCGATCTATCAATGACAGCAAAACACTTGTTTGTCGGGTGAAATGATCTCTTAGTTTCATAAGAAAAGTTTGAGTCAGAGGGTTGTACCTACATTGATCGAACATTGATGGCTGGGAAAACCTCAGGACACCAATGTGCTCTGATCTAATCTGGATTTTTACTGTGATAAGACCTGATGAGGGCAGAGTATCACCTTGGGGAATACAAGCTAAAGGAAACCTGTCTTGTTCATGCAATCCAATCTGTTACTAATACAGTTGTGAGGTGCCAAGGGGAGAGGTACTAGAAAACAGGTATGTTTCTCCCCGTTTCATTTCATATGTCTCCCTGTACTGATGATGAAGCCAGTTTATTTCACTGTAATCCAGTCCTGGTTTCCTTAGTGATCATCATGGAAAGGACTGGTAGTTCCCCCTCCACTAATTCAATCCAGGTTTTGGTTTCCTGACTGGTCCAGCTGATATAATCAGGAGGAGCTGGAATCTCTCTCTTCTGCTGAGCTGGGAGCTGACACAGTAAGATAACATGGACTTGTTTGCGGTTATATAGGTTTATTTTGTAGTTAGCCTGCTATTGTTAGTTAGTGGCCAGACGGCCTTAGACGTTTTATTTCATGTTTGGCATGTGTAACATTGGATAACAAGTGTGCACAATAAATATGCCGTGTCCATATTGCTAGTCTGCTGAAGTGACTTCATAGCCACACGCTTGTGCCAAAGCAAAGATCCCAGCTGAGCTATCTATTCCCCACACAGTATAGAGAAGAAGCTGAGCAGAATGATACCTAGGTTTGTGGGTGGAAAGATTTAGTATATTTTGTTTTTATTCATTGACATCCCTAGTGCTTGTATGTATATGAGTCCAGTGGGCGGTGCTAATCAGTGATTGACAGGTATTTCTGCATGCACAGTACAGATTGTTTTGATAAATCAGTATCAGATTGGTGGGAGGCAAACTCCTGGCAGACCTACTGATCGGCTGATTGAAGGAAATAGCGCTGTAAATTGTGTAGTGGTCGTGAATGGTACTGCAGCACTCTTTTATTCACATGAATAGGAGTACCATTCACGGCCACTTCACAATGTAAGGAGCTATGCCAGGTCCAGTGTGCAGTGGCTTGGAATACGGCTGGAGGACTTTCTTTATCTGAATCTTCGCTGTGCCGCATGGGGCAGGGGTGACTTTCTCCATGCCAAGAATTGTAGCAACCTCAACAAGGGTGATCAGGTTTTCCTACATCCTTTGTGTATCTTGTCCAAAAGTTGTACCACCACTGATCTGATATTCTTGCAAAGAAAACTATTTCAAAGGGAATGTCCACTACTATGACAAACCCTTCTTGATCAAAATGTTTGGCCCCAATAAAATAATAAAGCCTATACTCACCTCCCATGTCGGCGCCATTCCCGCGGTGTCAACACTCGCTCTCTCCGGGGCTTTCGACGTGACGTCGGCACCCAATCAGCGCTGGCGTCACTGTCTCTGCTTTCGTACAAATCGAACATGGAAAGGAAGTTCGAGTTGCAGAGGATCCCGAAATTCCTCTTCATTTTCGATTTGTCGGAAGGAGGAGACAGTGACACCAGTGCTGATTGGATGCCGACATTACGTGTCACAACACCGCGGGAGAGCGAGTGCCCGCGGGAACGGTGCTGCCACGGGAGGAGAGTATAAAACGTATTATTTTATCGGGGCCAAGAGAGGGGGTATGACAAGAAGTTGGCCAAGTAGTGGGCAACTTCTTTAACATACATATGGGGAAAAAAAATATAGTGTTAAGCATATACTAATAAGGGGAACGTGTCAGAACAAAAGGAGACATTAGACACTTTAGACGAGATCTAGCAGAGTTTAGCTAAAAAAGTGTTAACAAAACGAATACCTACACAGCCAAGTCCGTGGTGTAGGGATCCGATCTACAGTAAAAAGACACACAAAGTCATTAGCAATAAAAAAAATAACATAAGAAACAAAGGAAATGCAGAGTGACAACACAACCAGGTGGTGAAAAAACTCCAACATGTATTCTGTAGAATTGGACAAAAAAAAAAAAACACCTTGCACATTTTCATCTCAGAACTTTCAACACCACATGTGAAGAACTAACGCGTTTCACTAGATTGCAGCGCACTTTACGAGCTAAAAGTTTCATGATGGGATTGGATGGATCTCCTGGGGAAGTTACTGCTGCCAGAAGCCAGGCCGGGGCATGATATTTCCAGGGATCCTATAAAATAACCTACAGCTTTGGCTTTGTGATATTAATACTGCAAAACGATGCAGCAACCCTGGCATTTCAGAGGGCAATAATATGGAGGAAGCAATAAAACAAATGATTCTTTTATTGTGATAGGTAGAGATGCAGATGATGTCATTTATTACACATATCATAAAATCGGTTCCAGCACATTAAAATAAAAACAAACAACATAAAAAAAAACAAAAAAAAAACAGAAAGAGAACAAAGTCTATCGTTCCATCCCCAGAACTGGCTGATTTATCTGGGAATCACACGTAGGCTTGATACTAAAAACAGGTTTATAATCAGAGTTGAGCAATAATAAGTCAACAAATATGAATATTACAAGAAACCAGATACATTGATAGCCAAGGACGCCGGCAAACAGACAGTGGGAACATAGATACTAACACACTTTACACTTTTGGAAACAGTCCAGGCAATTTTGTGGCTGTCCTAGTCCATATAGGGTCAAGGTTTGCACAAACCCTGACAATAAATTGAATTTACCGACCAAGGATGGGTGGTCCTGGGGTCAAACATCCCTTTAAAGGGAATTTGTAACTATGTTTTTGCTATGGAATCTGAGAGCACCATGATGTAGGGGCTGAGAGCTTGATTCCAGGCATGTTTCCTGTACTAGGTTGTGTTTCATACAATCAGTGTTTCATCAGCAAAATATTATCACTATGGGACTAGGTGTCTCGACCCTTTTGTCCAACCAATCCCGCCCCCAGCACTGTTTAACAGCTGTCAATATACATTGCACACAGCTGCCAATCAGAGGTGTGGGCGGGGTTATTTAGAGTTATACAGAGCTCAGCATTCAGAGCTCTGCAAGATCTACAGCAGAGAAACCTGTGATACACCGTTGGAATCAGGGTCTCTGTCCCTACATCATGCTGTTGTCAGAATACATAGCAAAAATCTGCTGACATATTAAGTCTAATGACCAATGTTTATTAACTATGCTACTGATTTTGTCAAAACCCCTCTATCAATATTTATTAATTTTTCAGTGAAAAGGTGATACATCTTAGATCGCTGGTGGCCTGAAAAATCGTATGGAGGCCATGATGAGACTCTAATATACATCTTTATGGGAGATACAGAAAGCATGGAGTGAGAGCACTCGGCTGTTTTTATATGTCCTGTAAAGGTGACGGACGGTAAGGAGATCAGGGTCATGGAGATACCAGAGGACGGCTAGTGTTCTGACATTTATTACCTACTCTCCATGTGGTTTAATGTAATACTGAGTAAATGAAACAGATGAATTGGGAAGTTATTTTTAAGGGGTTCTCTGCTACTACTACTACTACAATAAATCTTAATGGGCTCCTGAAATTTAAAAAAAAAAATAATACTCACTCTCTGGAGCAGCCATTCCTTCCATTCTGAACAGTACCCTCCTCTATAGGCGGTATTCGAAGGCGTAGTACCTGATTGGCTGCCGTGGTCACATGACACCCTTTCGCCACCAGAGGAAAGATTTTATTTTCTGGCGGGGGACACAGTACGGATTACAGAGAAGCAGTCGTCTCTGGAGGGTGGACATGGATTTTAGTTTTTCTTTGAACGCCAGTGGTTCATTAAGATTTATTGGCGTAGTAGTGAGGAAACCCTTTAAGGACTTTTTTTTTTTTTTTTAAATGTTCACAATATAAAACCTTTTTACTCCTAGTTCTAAAATTCTTTGATGAATCATTTGTTAATATATTTATTTTTGGTCAAAACGTCATCATTCTGCTACACTGCTCAAAATCCCTTGCCTCCATTCACAGTGCCACTGTCCAAAAAGTTTTCCAAAATGTTTCCCCAAGAGCAGGGAATACTATAAAGCAAAGAAATAAGCATTGTTTATCCCTTAAATCCCCTTCTGTTCTGGTGGTCAAGGACGGTCATTCAAATGACCGCTGCAGCCCATCACTGGCCCCAGAGCTCATAAGCCACGTGTGTAAACATCACAATCAAACCAAGTGATTGACTGCAGTGGTCAACTGAATGATGGATGAGACATTATTGATCACCGCAATGGAGTTTATTACCAGAAACATGCTCCTCCTAGAGGGGGCTGCAAACCCCCAAAATGTTATCATTTCCATTTATGGCTGTAAACATTCACTTTAGGAACACCTTCAATTAGGAAAACAATTACAAGTTGATTTTAATTAAAAAAAAAAAAAAAAAAAAGTATTTATTGCTATCCACAGCAAATGCTAAAAATATTAACTTACCTCATTTTCTGGAGAAACAATAAAATATACGGTAATAATAATGAGATAAAACATCTTCCTCTGGTTTTCAGGGACACTAAAGTCACACATGATTGTAAAGTAAATTTTGTATTAATGGCTTTAGTGTTAACCTATTTCTCCGCATTCATCCATTAGGTTACATTCAGACACCCGCGTCTATTTTTCCATCAGTGTAAGACGGACCATTTTTCTTCCACGTGTGATCTGTTTTGCCTCCCTGTTGTATCTAATTTTTTTCTCCCCCATTTATAAAAACTGAAGCAGGTAGACTGTGTGAACTGTTACTTATCCACCGACTCCTCGCAATGGATCATTTAAAAAACAATGGAACGGTATAGGACAAATGAAGTCTTCTTTTTTGAACCCCTTTAATGGATCCCCATAGACTTTGAAGGGTAACCGTACTTTCAAGTAACTATTCAGAATGACCATAAGAGAAAGAAAAAATGGTGGCACTCACCGTCCCATTAAAATATACTTTATTGTTTCACATTAAAACCTGGATGCAGAAGAGTGTGTGGAAAACATGTCAGACGATGTCCGTTTCGTGCCTTCTGTACTTCAACAGGCCCTGTATTGAAAGGGAAATTATGGAGATCTTGCTTGTTTTTTTAGCAAGATCCCCGTCATTTCCCCTTCAGTACAGGACCCGTTGCAGCGCAGGAGGTGCGAAACGGCTGTGAAACAATAAAGGAACTTTTAATGGGACAGTGAGTGCCACCATTGCTTTTTTTTTCTCATGGACATTGATCGATTTGTTTTTTTCTTGGTGGGCACCAGAGATCCCAGGGGTCCGGTGTGATTTGCTTTTCCTTAATCACAATAGACTTTGGCCATAGGTGTGACCATAGTGCCGGTCTCATTTCTTGAACTATTCAGAATTAGCTGTCATGTGTTGTACATGAGGAATAACACCATTTCTGGCCATTATATAACTTGTATCTTGCATGTTTCCCCTCTGCAGGCTTTACATCTCTGAGCTGGTGGGTAGAGGCAAACTGTTGTGATCTCTCCCGTAGACAGTACTGCGCACAGAGAGGGAGTCCTCATCTTCATTCTATTTTTTTTAGCATGCAGAGACAAGCAGCAGCATATAGTAAATTATACAGCAATAGTGATCATTGTGGTTATTTATTAAGCACTGGGGTGAGGTAAAAAACTTGTTAGAAAGTTCACCATCACCATGATCTTTTTTATGTCTCCCTCTGCCTGTTTCCTCTCCCTGCTGCTCACTCTTCCTCCACTCTCTGTAGATTATAATGGGCTTTATACAGAGTGGATGATGAGTTCAGGAGGTAGAGGGAGAGGGAAAAAAAAGTAGATTTCTCTGATAAGACACATTTCAAACTTTATTATACTCTCTTGCACTGTTAATTTATGCAACGTTTTTTGAAAGCCATTTAATGGCTGAGTCTAATAAGCAAAACGGATGAGAATAGCACATGTTCTGAGTCTCACGTATCGGTCACATGGATCCATATTAAAAATACATGTGTGTATGGCTCAATAACATTTTATGGGTCTATGTGCTGCCCTAGATAACAATATTTGTTACTTTACTTGTATAAACCATTTAAACTATCAGGAGATAATCCCAGTAGTACACGGTAGCATATTATTATGTGTACTACATATTGACTTAGCGCTAATCAGTAACTCACCGGCTTCTTGCCTACAATAAGTTTTTCAACCTTCTGAACTTGAGATACATGATCTTCATTAGTCTTGAGTTCACGCTTACGGATGCGCTCATAAATGCCTATCAGCATCTCCCGCGGGATGTCCTCACCATCGTCCACACCTGGAGAGAGTGACAGTTCTCATTACCAAAGGACGAGACATTACAGCTTGTTATTACTGTTGTCTCTGCAAGGTCAAAGCCAAGGACAATGATCATACATATCGTTGTTTTTCAGGGATGGGCAAGCAGGTACTGAATTGACAATTAGCCCAGACACCACAACACGTTTTTCTCTGGATAGTTGGATCACTGAGAAAATGATATCCGCACAGTTACTTGTTCTGCATTCATTACCTGTCATCCCGCACTTCAATGTTTAATTACCCAGAAGTATATGAAGCCCACATTATGCACTGAAGGGGATTCCTTATTATCACAAAGGTGATTTAGCTTTATATACTTCAGAGGATCAGTGGAATATCTGGATGAATGAAACATTTTCATAAAAATATCCCCACTAGTTATATCTCATAAAATATCCCTACTATGTCTCCCATAAAATATTCCTACTAGTTATGTCTCCCATAAAATATCTGTACTAGTTATGTCTCCCATGAAATATCCCAATTAGTTATGTCTCCTATAACATATCCCTACTAGTTATGCGTCCCATAAAATATATCTACTAGTATTAGACAAATACACAAATAGACAAAATGTACATCTATCTATCTATCATTTATAACCTATTATTTGTCTAGCTATTCTCTATCTACTGTCTATCATCTATCATATATATATATATATATATATATATATATATATATATATATATATATATATATATATATATATATATATATATATATTACTATCCAGTGGTATATACTATTGAAAGTTGCTAACTGTTACCTCTTAGATTCTTCACAAAATCCTCCAGCTTCATCTTTCGCTCGGGCTTTACGTTGGGGCTGTACATGTCAGTGTTGAGAAGGATAATTGCAAATGCCAAGATGAAGATGGTGTCTGGATTCCGGAACTGCCTGACGACCCCGGGGTTACAGATGCAATACCTCTGGCTGTAATTAATACAAGATCACACCATCATGTAGAAACCAAGACACTTCCTAAAAGCTAGTAGGTGAGTAGGCCATATTACATGTAGTCATGGCTGGTCCTTCTAGTAGGAGAGTCAGGACATTAGGAGGAGGACTGGTCCCAACATAATTGGTGAGCTTGATATATATGTCCTCAACACTAGGACTGCTAGTGATGGAAAGTATATTAGTCTACTAAGAATTCCACCATCAGAGCAGCTTCCACTGAGAATTAGACCTAGGAGCACATCATGTATTTATCTCATTAGTCAAGTATTCTTCCGTAAGCCCCCGAGCCTCGGGCCATGCATAGATGGATAATTCATGAGGAAGTAAAACTTACAGGAAACATACAGTTCCTGAAAATGATTATTGGCGGCTCTTAAATCTGGAACTTCTTTTGTGCAAAGTCAGGTTCTACAGGATTTACATCTGCTGGGGGCAGAGACCTGGTAACTTT
This sequence comes from Dendrobates tinctorius, assembly GCF_039654945.1. NCBI lineage: Eukaryota > Metazoa > Chordata > Amphibia > Anura > Dendrobatidae > Dendrobates > Dendrobates tinctorius. The sequence goes on from NW_027361706.1 coordinate 23,137,316, forward strand.
CAGCAGCTCTTATTTGGCTGAGTATAACGGATGGAATTCTGGTATTTTAGTCAATGCTCCTAAAAGGATAACATTTCTAATAATTATGGATGATGCATGTTCTTTCAGAGTGTTAAAGGGTTTGTCTGGTGGTAACTTAATGATCGGAGGGGTCCCGACCGCTGGGACCATCCCCAATTGGCAGAAAGGAGAACTTTCGTCCCCATTAGAAGGAACAGCAGTGCAAATTCCTGATCGTCGCTCCATTTATTCACTATTGGGCTGCCGAGCACTGCGCTTTGTCTTTTTCCAGCAGTCCCAAAGATAATGAATGGAGCAGCTGTTGGGTTTCTGACCTGCCACAGTATTTTGTAACGGGGATAAAAAGTCCTCATTCTGCCGATCCTTGCAGGTCCCAGCAGTCAGATTTTTACTGATCAGTTTGTGATCACCTATCCTATGGATAGGTGATTATTTATTTTCACTGGACAACCCCTTTAAGGTAAATGAGACCTAACTAGGCCAACCTAATATCCAAAATTCACACACTAAAAATCCGTTGATCTCAGTGGGAATAGGCAAAACTCTAAAGGCCCCCTTACATATTAGATAGGTGTCAGCCGGATGATTGTTTATCCGACAGCCATTTCCTCCAAATCACCCATACACAAGAACGCTCGGGTAGGCCAAGCATTCATGGGTTCTCAAGGAGAGAGGTGTTGTCAGAGACAGGGGCTTATCTTGGCACCAAACTGTAGAATCAATGTTGAAATTCAAATGCTTTGATCCTTGGGGGATCCTCTCCCGCATGCCCATAAAATTGTGGCCGATATCAGTGAGCATGGCTGATTTTTGCCTAATGTGTATATGGTCCTTTTGACTCTCCCTTAAAAGGTGATGTGAGAAGAATCGTACATGCTGAACTTAATCGCCCAAGCCTTTGGTTCTCACTTTATTGAAAGATGCCACTAGAGGTATTGATCGATGGCTTACTCCCCACTTTGCCAAAGCAAGTAAGCAAGTGTATAGCGGACATCAAGAGAGACACCTGTTAGACAACCACTCATTTTGCCGACAGCCAATCTGAATGGGCACCTTTATCATGAAGCTAGCCAACCAGCAGTTATAGGCCCTGTCAAAAGGCGAGGTTGGCACTCAAATTATAATTATTAGTGTTAAGTGTCAAACTAGCCAAAATTGCTAGGGAAGCTAATGTTCTAGACCTCAGACTAACAGGTTCCTCTTTTTGCCATTTCTGATTTGTTTCCATTTCTTACCAGCGACCTATAAAATTGAGAACATGATTATTACTGCACTACACAATTTACAGATGGCAGGTTCCGTGTGACGGGTGTATCACATGAATGTAACATTGGCAGCTACTGGTGGGCTAGTTGGGGAGGCATCATATGGTGGTAGAACATCTGGAAGAACATACACTCAGGTTGGCCAACCGGAGTCAAGGCAGCACAGATCACTCCGTCTTGCGGTGATGATTTCACATATGTCCTTATCGGCGGTTTGTGGCTCCATACTAGGAGTTCAGCGCACCGAGCATAAAACAATTTATTCTCCGGTGACTGTTTAGAGTGCAGCTCAGCGCTCTTCTTCATGCGAGAGTAGAGATCAACCCCTGAAATGTATTCATCATCCATGACCTTCAGAGGCAGGCACTTTATTTCCAGGGACAGCTCATCCCTCCCTAGTGTTTTCACACATGCTGTTTAAATTCCAAGCGGCCGAGCCATGACCATCTGACTCTGCTTAAGTCAAACTGCAAGAGCTTAGTGAAGCTTAAATCTTTAACTGTGTGCAGCTCACATATTCTGCATTCCTTGTGTGCGACTCTGCAAACATCGCACCCTACCATATATACCTCATCATGAATATAGCCCGTAGAGCAGAAGGTACAATGAATACTGAATGCGTACCTAAAGGCTTCGATGAGTCGCTCCACTTTCTGGGCTTCTCCTTGGACCCGAATATGAGCTTGGAACTTCCTGAGAGCTTCATCTAACTCCATGGCTGAAAAATCCATCTCATCAACCACGCAGCTGGAAGACAGAAGCACAATCGCATTGTTTAGCCTCCCAGCTGGGAAACGGAACTGTTAGGGAATTGGGTTTTAGGCATAATATTAAAGTATTAGTATTATATGCTATTTTATAATTACCGTAACCAACTATGAGTTCTGGCCAATTGTAAAATTGAAAATCCCATCACACATACAGACGCAATAAAATAAAGAATCTATACAGTATTAATGAACAGTTTGATGGTTGGCCATAGTTCAGATGATGCCTATTTGTAAGTCAGTACTAAACTGGATAAATGGGGATCAAACATTATATGGGGTTCTCCACTTTGGACCAACCCTAGTTGAAGTGAGAGCGCCAATAAATCAGATGTTACTGTGGGGAAACCTGGATATACCGTAAGTGTTTTCTTTTCCTGCAGCGCCTCTACAGGGGAAACAAAACATTACACATCAACCAATCACAAGGAGTATGAAGTCTAATATCATAAAATAAATAGTTTATTAACATATATGCCAAATATAGATAGTACATGCAATGTTACAAAAGGAATGCTTCAGCCGTTCGCAATAACGGCGCGTAGTTCCGGTGCCGCCCCCTGGAAGTTGCATCACTGGAGGCATGGCAACAAGACGCTTAGGATACGGGAGCATGTGAGGGACATTGACGCTGCTCGAGAAGTATTGGACATTAACACTCTTAAGGTCATTCCTAAGCCCTTTCGCCTCAAGCATAATTGCAATGCTTCGGGCTTTATTGCTTGGGGTATTGATCGGGTTCGTGCCGGCATCAGAGGAGGTGACCTCAAGCATGTACTGACTCAACGAGAATGCCGATGGATTGCGGTACTTGGTACCGTAGCCCCGGCAGGTCTCAGTGAGCAATTGAGTTTTAGCTCGTTTCTCTAAGGAAATCATGTTTTCCTTAGCATCCTAGTTTTCTTTTAATGTGTGTGTCTTTTTGTGTTTTGTCTCTTTTACACTAATTGTGTGTTTTTTTCTAGTTTTTAGTTATTATGTATGTTATGGATTGGATTTTTGGAGAGATAAATCTACATTGCGGGCCTTGCATGATCTTTCGATTAGGAGAAAAAACATCCTATCTCACAAGACGACTGTATATTTAACTAACTCACTTGTACCATATATTGTATTCATCATGTTCTGTATATTATTATGATATGGAACTTTTTGTCTTTTATATATTTGTTTATATATATATGACATTATAATCTGTTATGTATGCACTATTATAAAATTTCACTTTGTATGGTATTGTGTATATTTGTCATATATTGTATTTGTGCATTATCATATATTTCACTTTCACATTATGGGTATAAGGTCATTTATGGTGAATCCTTTTCTTATGTTGTATATATATTTTTTTTATTAATTTATACACTAATGACATAACACGGTTCTTTCATATTTGTTTGGGGCGCTTTTTCCATTCACACTATAAAGTCTATTGCGTTATATTCTGGGTGGGTACTCCTGTGCTTCATGAGCTGTTTCGCTTGTGTGCTTACTTCCGGACGCTCCTTACACGGAGCATTGCTGGGGGCGGTGGGCACTGACGTGGCGGGTCAGTGATGTCGTTGTACTGAGCTGGCTCGCAGCGTCCTGTTGCCATGCCTCCGGTGATGCAACTTCCGGGGGGCATAGGATTCTTCACAAGTCTGCAGTCACATAGAGAAATTGCAAACTTGTATCCTAAGGTTGGACAATCCCTTTAAGTCAAACAATACAGCGTTTTTTGGGGGGGCTTTTTCAGCTACAATTGCACAGAACATTATCCCATATTATGCTGCCAGAACAACTTTTGGTCTAAGGCTAAAAATTAATGTTAATTGTCCTCACCATGAGCCCGGGGAGTTCACACACAGTGCAATATGGTCCCTGAAATGTATGGAGGTAATTTAAAGTGACACTTCAAACACTAATACACAAGCAATGCCAAGTGCAAGGCCTGAAAGTCTCTGCATTCTGCACCATCTGTGTGGGCCCAGCACTAGGCATCACACGCTTCATTTTTTTTTTCCAAATACTGTTCCTGAAAAGTATAAATCATTCTTGCTCCACTTAAATTTAGTGCTTTATAAGGAGTAGTAGCTATTAACAGGTTTTATTTCCCATATTTATAATCCAGTGGGGCACTTCATAATATTATAGTGGAAGTAAGCCATAAAGTGTTTTTTATGTATGTGCCCTTTTTTTACAAACAGGAAAAAGATGGGCACTAATTACAAGGCATTGATCTGTTACCCGGCACTGAGCAGTGATCAATTTTCCTCTGCGTTGTTGGTAATACACACAATGAACAGTTAATTCTTCCCGAAGCAGTAAAGTAAATTGTAGTGAAACCATTTAAATGGAATGTGCCATAAGAAAATGATCTGGTGTTTAAATCGGGTTTTTCTGCTAAATGTATCTTTTTTCACATTTAACTTTTTTTCATTCAAGTCTCTATTTAAAAAAAATACAGAAAAAATCCTAAATCTAGCAAATTTCACACTGGCTAATATTACACACCTATATCCTGCTCTTCCTATGCACACGCTGCAAGATCCAGACTCAGATCCTATTGAATTGCATTGAATTAAGTAATGAGCATGCTCTAATCTGGGATAAGGTCATTGTAAAGGAAGGGGGAGGAGGGAAGCTTTGACATAAAATTTGGTGGCAGAAATTATTGGATATGATTATCAGACACAATCATCTTAAGAGATGGAGCGGTGAGAGAATTGTCTGCAGCTAAATCTGCAGCAAATATACCACATAAGAATATACCCTAATTATTATGGTTCAGTTATGTATATAGAAATGAGCATGTGAGGCCCCTTCACACGTCCGTACAGCGGTGTCATCAGTGTGTTGGAACTTGTTGTCATCAGTGAGCCATCAATGTGCCTTCAGTGTGTCATCAGCATGCCAGTGAGTCATCTGTGTGCCATCTGTGTGCCAGTGTTCCAACAGTATCCCATCAGTGAGCCATCAGTGTGCCATCAGTGAGCCATCAGTGAGCCTTCAGTATGCCAGTGTTTCATGAGTGTGCCATCAGTATACCGGTGTCCCATCAGTATGCCATCAGCGTGTCATCAGCGTGTCATCAGTGTGCCATCAGTGTGCCAGTGTTCCATCAGTGTGCCTTCAGTATACCGGTGTTCCATCAGTGTGCCATCAGTATACCAGTGTCCTATCAGTATGCCATCAGTGTGACATCAGTATGCCATCAATGTGTCTTCAGTGTGCCATCAGTAAGCCAGTAGTGTGCCATCAGTGTGTCAGTGTGCCATCAGTGTGTTATCTTTGTATCATCAGTGTATCAGCAGTGTGACATTAGTGTGTCAGTGTGCCATTAGAGTGTCATCAGTGTGTCATCAGTGTATAAGCAGCGAGCCATCAGTGTGCCATCAGTGAGCCATTATTGTGTCATCACTGTGTCATCAGTGTACCAGCAGTGTGACATTAGAGTGTCATCAGTGTGTCAGTGTATCAGCAGTGTGACATTAGTGTCATCAGTGTGTCAGTGTATCAGCAGTGTGACACTAGTGTCAGTGTGCCATCAGTGTGTCATCAGTGAGCCATTAGTGTGTCATCAGTGTGTCATCTTTGTATCATCAGTGTGTCATCAGTGTATCATCAGTGTATCATTAATCTGTCAGTGTATCATCAGTTTTCAGTCAGTGTGCCATCCATTTTTTCCAGTATTTCGTAAGAAAAATCAATTTCAAAGCTTCTCCTTGCAATGTTAAACACGTACAGCACACGGACGGCACACAGATCCCATTGACTTGTATTGTCTCTTGTCTTCCGTGCTGCTGGTAAAAAACAGACATGTCTCCTTGTGGTTTGAATGGACACGCGGACATGTGAGGAGCACCATAGATTATAATGGATACATGTGCCATCATTGAAAAAAACAGATGCCACACATACTGCGAACGCGGCGGGCATGTGACGGAGGCCTTAGTGTACCAGGCATATTTTCTTTATCTCTAAAGAGGCCGCCAACTTCAGCTCTATATTTTTACTGCTGTTTTGGGGACATGATTTTGTGGTACTGAGTAATATATAATATTACAGATCCTCTGACTCTTGAACATTTAGCCTTCCTCACAGAATACACAACTGTTCTGTCCACAACATGGCTGCTGATGGAGGAGCATGGGATCAGATCAACCTCCTCCAACTGAGAAACACCTCACACGGGAAAGCTGCTATTGAGGGCGGATGATGTAGAAGCCTGGTCACATGATCCTCCACCAGCGGCCATATTGTGGAGACGAAAGCTGTGTTGTCTGTGAGAAGGCTAAATGTGCAAGTGCAGGGGACTGAGCTGTGATACTTGTACCGGCCCGTCCCTGGTTACGAACTAGATAGGTTCCGTAGGCTTGTTTGAGGCCTGAATCTTTATGAAAGTTGGAATATGGTTGGCAAAAAAAACCCAACAACTATTGTTCACCTCTGACCTCTCTGCTTGCCGTTCTGGTCTCTTCTTTCCTCCAAAATTCACTGCATCACCGGTCCGATTCAATACAGGCCTGAACTTCCAGCCGCGTCCAGGTCTCGGAGGTCACTGTGTCTTATAAGGTTGGTGTCAAGATGTGCGCTGCAACCTTCTGATGCTCAGTTACCTCCGAGGCCTGGACACCGCCTAAATGAAGAGGCCAGAGATGCGTTGTGCAATGGCGGAAAGAAGAGGAGCAGATGGCAGACAGCAAGCGGCTGGTGAGGTGAATATTTTATTTATGACCAATATTCACCTCAGCGCTCACATCTCCGGCCTCTGCAGCATCTGAGGAACGCAGGGGCCATTTCCCACAATCCGGCCAGCTTCAGAGCAGCCCTTACAAGCTCTCTTAAGATAAGAAAGAAAAAAAAAAAAAGCTTATACGCACTGCACTCCTTGCGATAGCCTGCAGCGTTGGCCGGTAACGTAGGCAACAAGCAGTGAGCAAAAAAAATTTAATTCCTCCATTCTTGATAGCGGAGAATATTTTTTAATAAAAGGTAACTTGCAAGTTTGATTGTACAAACATTTTGAAATTTTATCTATTAAAGAGAATCTGTTGACAGGTTTTTGCTATTCTATAATTCTACGCACTATTCATCCTGATCTGTCTGATTCATGAGCGGAGCGCCTGTTCCATCAAATTACTGAAATTTAAAGGGCACATTGCATTTTTTACCCCATATTAGCCTATATGCCAATCAAAGCTTGAGACATTAAACAGAGTCTGTGATGGGTGTCTAACGTGGAGTCTGTCACCCACAGGCTATAACGGCTTCCGCTCTAGCCACTTCTCATTTTTGCTCTTTTGGTTTTTTTCCTTCCCTTCTTCCAAGACTCATCACTTTTTTTTTTATTGTTACGCCGACATCTGCATCGACGCTTGGAAACGCTGACTGGGTGCGGATCTTCAAAGTATATTTTCTCTGAAACGATGGAGAATTTTTGGGAATAATATACCTGCGGATTCATTCTGGAAATGGCATGGGCACCATGAAATATCCTGACAGGTCCCTCTAATGCATTTTGTGCGGTAAAATTGACCCGGCAAAACGATTTTCCAGGTAAGTACAGTTACGGGGATACCAAACTTGTAAAGGTTTGATTTAAGTGTTGGGAAAAAAATGCAGACGTTTGTAAAAAAAAAAAAAAATATATATATATATATATATAAATAAATTTAAAAAAAATAATATGTTTTTGTGTCGCCATCTTTGGAGACATTTTGATAACTTTCTGTTACATTTTTGGAGGAGGCACTGATAGGCTACAGAAATGGCTCAGCTCTGCAATCATGCCACCAAAACTAACACTTATTTTAATCCTAAATCTCTATTTATTTAATGGCATAATCTAATCTCTTTTCTAATATACTTTGATTAAAAAGTCCCTTCCTTCCCTCACTTCATTAACTTCTTTATTTTTTTCCAATACTTCCTCTGTGATGACGCTACATTTGAGAATCCCAGTGCATGCTGGGATAGTTAAAAGAGACTCCACTGGGGGCAGAAGCTATGTACGCTGCAGCACCCTCTGCCCCCACCTTGAAATGAAGCGTCATCAGTGACATCCTTTTCAGGGGCTGGGCTAGTCCCTGCTCTATTGATCATTTTAACGCAAACGCACAGTGCACTCTCTTGCCGGCTCTAATAAGAAGTGACAAGGCAGCAAGAGAGCGCACTGTCAATGCGCATTGTAAGGAGAGAAGGAGTGAGCAATGACCGCAAGTGATGTCACTTGTGGAGACGAGGCTAGTCTCTACTCACCATTTTTTCTCCTAACCACATGCAATGAAAGTGTGCTCTGTTGCTGTCTTGTCACTTCTCATTAGAGCCGTCGAAAGAGTGCACTGCCACTGTGCGCTGAGAAGAACAATACACAGTGACATGATCCTATTGAGCATCCATCAGAACTATCAATTGAACCAAGCTCCAATCTTTGCTGTTATATTAAAGCCAGCTATTACACAACCTGCATCCGTCATGTGTGGAGCGGGCTCAGCTTCTAAAAAAATCTGTGATAGACCACCCCTGCTACCATGTGTACTGATGTCTTCTTATATAGGACCCCATCAGGCACAAAGTCTTATTTGTGGCTGCCACTTTGCCACCTGCTGTGGCTACACAGTGACCCATTTAGTGCAGCATATAACCTGAAATGCAGCATCAAGCCTGTTATAGGTCCTAACATATAGGTCCATACATCTGGTATGATACAAGTTTTAATGTATGGAACATTACTTCTAGATTAAATAGTTTTGTTCCCTCTGTTAAATACAATATGCCCTCCTGTACCCTGGTTAGAGATTGCAGTGACAAATAACATGGAGACAATGTTCCTGGATGGAATCCAAAGACTCTGAGAAGTGACATGGAGAACATCCGTCTGATGGCTTTCATGTTGATGAACTCAATAAAGAGGTTAGTTGGTACTTTTATTCAGCTGCATCAATTCAATCCATGAAGGCTTAGAGGGCATCACAAGACCCTAGAGTCAAGTCTGCACTAGCGGCCATTTACATATCAAATCAGGTATAAGTAGCCGTAAATCTCCCATAAAATGCATGGAATTAGACTGCACCCCCAAAACAAGCAAGAAATGGGGTAGTGAGTTAAAAGTATGTGTGCCATGGTGCGGACAAGAGCCATTTACTCAATGCTTTAACAGAGAGAATCGTTAATATAGTCCTGAACTTATGAATAAATGAACTATACCATTGACTGACAGTACACACAGAGTGGGGCAATACTTTAGAAACCAGTTTGGGATCAGACGTCACAATGTGTCTTATACTTGAAAGGATTATCTGGACTTAGGGCGCCGTATATATCATACCGAGATTGGACCACAATGCTCGGACTGGCCGGCGGCTCTCCCGACCCAAACGCAACAGCTGCATAGAAATATATGAAGATATCACGCCGCCAGCCAGTCCAAGCATAGTAGTCCAATCTCGGTTCGATTTATATGGGTCTCTGACTGCGCCCTTAGGTTTAGGCCATCAATACTAGATTGGTGAATCTTAAGCCCAGCATACACCTCAGACGGCTGTCTGCAGAAACATCTGTTAGTCCGTGAGATACCTGGGCCATCTCTCCCATACACAAGGGCACTCGTTCTGTCTACGTCACCTTTCGCTTTTTCAGGGAGAACAAAAGGATTGCCAGACCAAGATCAGACATGCTGTATCCTAAACTCCCGACAATCATCTGTCTGGGGACCCCATACACATTAGACTGTTGGCAAAACCCATCTATATCAGTCACTTTGGCCAAAATTAATCTATTTTGTATGGTGGGGCTTGACTCTCAGTCCCCTGGACAGTCATCTTTTTCAGGAAGCTGCAGTGATCCAGTGAGCACTGGTCCAGCATCCAGTCTGGTCCTCTGTAGCAGCCGGTCTTCACTCCTATTGCTGACAACATTCTGGGCACCACTGGAACTTACTAAGCCGTGCAATGCCATAGTATCGCATGGCCTAGTAAGCACTAGAAGATCCTAGTGAAGACCGGCTGCAACAGACAACCGGAGGATCGGAGAGTGTCTGCACTTTGGCTCCACAATACAGCTCTATATAACACTCTAAATCTATAAAGCACGATAACCATGCAAGTCATATATCTTTGTGGTGCTATGAATTAGTGTAAGCCGGCAAATATTTCAATCAATAATGAGATATGGTAACTGCTACTGAATGGCCTCTAGTTTCCTTATAAACAGTGCTGACCTCCAGTTCACCGCTCCCTGATCATACCATAGGTTGTACCAACCGTCCAACATACACACGACGTGTGTCAGGGAGGAACACTACTCACATTGATGACATAGCCAATGTGGGCACAGATGGCCAAGTTCAGAGAAGGCACTGATGGAAATGAACTTTGGAGCATTTTTTCTTCTCTCCTCGAAATCACCAAAGTGAGAGCAATCTCATCCACAAAAGCACAAAATGGGCAATTTTACTAAAATTGTCTACAAACAAATCAATCACAGCGGAGCTTACATTTCGTAAACCGCTCTTTTAGAATGAAAGACAGTTTTACCCTAGGACAGTTTTGGCAACAACTTTACAGATGTCACCGACCACCTCGGATCCCACATAAAAAGGCAGAAAGCAATTATTATTCAACTTAATATTTACAAAAATGAAAAAAGAAAAACTTAAGTTCTACTCACTCGAGGACGTCTCTGTTGAACTGTTTCTGTCTGTTGCCCAGAAACTCTCCAATCATTTGGCGGCTGAGTCCCTTTCTCTGTAAGAGAAAATGAGCCACTCCAACTGGGGTGTCAGGTACAAAGCCCCGCTCAATGAGATACTGGATCCCCTTTTCAGGTTTCCTACAGAAACAGAAAAAGTCATAAAATCAACAGAGATACATTGAAACTGGACTAACAGAATCAGGACTACATGGTAGATCAATTTTCTTCGTAACCTGTAAATAAAATTGTACAACCTGTAGATTTACTACAGTATGTTCATACTGCATTGTTGAAATGCAACAGTGGTTCCGTCAGGACTTCCATCTGAAGCTCTGAACAAAAAGATTCAGGCGCAACTACCAGGGCCATTGACTGTAAAGTCAGTTTGTCGGCACAGAATGACTGTTGAAACCAAGTTGGGGTTTTCGATGTACCCTTGGCATAGCCAAATAGTTCATTGCACCTTCTCACCTACTTGTTTTCCATCTATTTCCGCCCTTCTCTGGCTCTATAAAGCCAGATATGTCAATCAAAATAGTCGAGGAGGAAGGGAAAAGGGTGAATATAGGGGAGGAGGAAGGGAAAGGGGTGAAAATAGGGGAGGAGAAAGGGAAAGGAGTGAAAATAGGGGAGGAGAAAGGGAGAGGAGTGAAAATAGGGGAGGAGAAAGGGAGAGGAGTGAAAATAGGGGAGGAGAAAGGGAGAGGTAATAATAGGGGAGGAGAAATGGAGAGGGGTGAAAATAGGGTTGGAGGAGAGAGATGGGGTGAAAAGAGAGGGAAAATAAGTAGGTGGAAAGATGCACTGAAATGTTTGGCCACACCAAGGGTGCACCTGTGCTTGGTTTGAACAGCCATCCTTTACTTCACAGACTCCAATTAATGATAAAGAGGGAGTTAGTTTGTGCTTTGTCAAATCTCATTTTAGACATTTGTTTGCTTGTTTTCTTACTTTGAAAAGGGCACTAGTCTGGAGCTGAAACGCGTTGGTGTAATAAAAACCTTCATTTTATATCATGGAAGGTTCGTCATTTCTGTACCAAGATCTCTCCGCTAAAGTGAATTGCTATCTGGAAGAACTTTTTCTCCAGTCATGGGGCGACAGCTGTGGATTCCAAGCCTCTTGTAGGTGTTGTGTCCCAACACTACCACCCAAGGTGAGCACCACCATTACTCTCATGGTATTGCCCTATTGTGCACTTATGTCCCAATCAAACCCCATTTTAGGTAGCGTCTTTGCTCTGCACTTTCCAGTAATTAGAGCAGGCAACGACCAAACGAAGTGCCTTGAACACGTTACTTCTTTTAACCTTTTCACGGTTAAAAGAATCAATAAATGACTGATCATGTGCACAGCAATGTGTTTCGGACATTGCTGTGCACGATGCTCTTTTTTTTCCGACTCTTAAACAGGTGGACTCCAGTGCACATACACTTCGAGGGAATTTTCCTGCTGCCAGACACCTCTGTTGGTGTTGTATCGTCCGCCAAAACAAATGGTCGGACAAGCCGTAAATCATCACAACTGAAAAAACTTTTTTTGAGGGTAATTAATGAGTGGAACAGGCTGCCACGAGAGGTGGCGAGTTCTCCTTCGATGGAAGTCTTCAAATAGAGGCTGGACAGACATCTGTCTGAGATGGTTTAGTGACTCCAATATTGAGCAGGGGATTGGACATAATGACCCTGGAGGTCCCTTCCAAATCTACCATTCTATGATCCTCCTTTTCTCTGTCATAAGGGAGGAGTCATGACACCCTGATACACATTACAGCCATTCTAATCAAAATAAGCAGGTTCAACCTTTCTCCAGTGTGTTTGGGCCCTGTTGGCGGCTCTTTTGATTGACATTTTAGGAACTCAGAAAAGGCTTTTCCATTCTTTACAAAGTTAAAGTCTGGATGTACTGATGACAGATTAGTGCACACTAACACTGCACATTCTCACTTTACTCTTTACAGTCCCTCTAATTACTGACATTTTCTGGATTGTTTCTTTCAACCAAGCAACATAAGTAAAATTGCATCTCCAGATGCTAAAACAATTGATTTCCAAGACAAGGTGACCTACAAACATCCACGCACCAACGCTGAAAACAATTTTACCAGTGAGGATGACTAACTGGAGATTAAAGGCTTTTGTTTTCAGATAAGAAGGCTTCAAGCCCAAAAGGCTTCTGCGAAGCACAGGAAATATGGAGAAATCTGTTCTATAGGAGGATGTGATGCCTTTCATTCAATGACAAAAATACTGTAGAATAACCAGTACTGACATTTTAGGGCCCTATTCATTGCAGTTGCACCTTTTTTTCTGTCTAGTCTCTTGTTCTTCCATTGACGTCTTATTCTTCCTTCAATTTGCACCACGTTTTAAAGCCTATTTTATACAGTATATTCACTAGTCTGTGAGAGTGTTTTTTATTTTCCATACGTCTTTGGCTAATTCATCAATTGTTTAAAAATCACAAAATTTGGAGCAAATGTACCCCAAGACATTTTCCATAAAAAAAAAAAAAAGTACATGCAATTCCATGCTTTACCACATGGTGCGCTGTTAAATGAAGTTACGTTCATATACAATAGAGATTAAAAATTTTTTAGCGCAATAAATTGCATTTCTGCAAATGATACAAAAAAAAAAAAAAATCGCTTAGTAATATTTCTGGGGCATTTTTTGATGCGGTGTAAAAAACTGTAGTTAATTAAAGGTTGTGTGCGCGCGGAGTCATATTAAGGCCGACGCAGCCGCCGAGTTTTTCCACTTCGGTGGCTTCATCGGAGGCTTTACTAGCGGAGTGACAGTCATTTTTACATTGCTGTGCACTATGTGCATTTTATGAGATGGTTCTGCGGCGCTTCTTCAGGTGGATTCCGAGAGGAACACACCTGAAAAAGACATCGCGTGCACATACCCTTTCGTTCCTGGGACTAGTCTGACCTCTCGTACACGGCTCACTTCTGCCAAAACAACATTCTATCTAATACTATATCTCACTGCTCTGAAAAACAAACTCAATAAGTCTTTATAAGATGGGCCGTCTTGGCATATGACAGGGTGGAGTAGACATTTCTTCAATTTTGCTAATTTGCTGTTTTTGACTCATCACAAAGACTTTTCTGTGGCGAGAGAAGCTCCTAAGTGACAGCGCGAAATGTGCATGAAAATGATATGTTCTGAGAGAGAGGATGGGTCGATGGGAGCCTGAAGTGACCGCGAAAGTAGCTGCGGGAGAATGTGACAGGAGCAGATGGTGAAGATCCTCTGTAAGCCGCCTGCCGTGCTGAGGCCTAATTGATGTTGTCATCTTCAGGTAAGGCAGCTTCAGCTTAGGAGAGTCGTGAAACAGCCGCATATGTGCACAGCGACAACTTGTATCAGTTTATGGGCTTGTGCACACGCTGCAGATTTGGTGCGTTTTTGCAAAGCAGATTTGCTAGCAAAATCTGAAGCAATCATGATGCCAGCAAAGTGATTGAGAAACCTGACGTGTCATGCACATGTTACCTTATCTGTGACTTGCAGAATTGGTGCTGCATGTCAATTCTCTGTGCGTTTTTTACCATTAACTTCACTCAAATCAGTCAAAAAAGCAGGGTAAAACGCACCATAATGTGCACCATAGATGTGCAAAAAGACACCATAATGTGAAAAGCGCACCATAAATGCAGCAAAAGCGCACCATAATGTTCAAAAACGTACCGTAAATGCAGAAAAAACACACCATAATGTGAAAAGCACACCATAAATGTAGCAAAAACGCACCCTAATGTACCGTAAATGCAGCAAAAACACACCATAGTCTGAAAAAGCGCACCATAAATGTGGCAAAAAGGCACCATAAATGCGGCAAATACACACCATAAAGTGCAAAAAGGCACCATAAATGCGGCAAAAACACACCATAAAGTGCAAAAATGCACCATAAATGCGGCAAAAACACATCATAATGTGCAAAAGTACACTGTAATGTGGCAAAAACACACCATAATGTGCAAAAATGCACCATGAATGAGGCAAAACACACCATAATGTGCAAAAGTGCACTGTAATGTGGCAAAAACACACCATAATGTGCAAAAATGCACCATGAATGCGGCAAAAACACACCATAATGTGCAAAAATGCACCACAAATGCGGCAAAAACACACCATAATGTGCAAAAGTGCACTGTAATGTGGCAAAAACACACCATAATGTGCAAAAAGGCACCATAAATGCGGCAAAAACACACCATAAAGTGCAAAAATGCACCATAAATGCGGCAAAAACACATCATAATGTGCAAAAGTGCACTGTAATCTGGCAAAAACACACCATAATGTGCAAAAATGCACCATGAATGCAGCAAAAAGGAACCATAAATGCGGCAAAAACGCACCATAAAGTTCAAAAATGCACCATAAATGCGGCAAAAACACACCATAATGTGCAAAAAGGCACCATAAATGCGGCAAAAACACATCATAATGTGCAAAAATGCACCACAAATGCGGCAAAAACACACCATAATGTGCAAAAGTGCACTGTAATGTGGCAAAAACACACCATAATGTGCAAAAATGCACCATGAATGCGGCAAAACACACCATAATGTGCAAAAGTGCACTGTAATGTGGCAAAAACACACCATAATGTGCAAAAGTGCACTGTAATGTGGCAAAAACACACCATAATGTGCAAAAATGCACCATGAATGCGGCAAAAACACACCATAATGTGCAAAAATGCACCACAAATGCGGCAAAAACACACCATAATGTGCAAAAGTGCACTGTAATGTGGCAAAAACACACCATAATGTGCAAAAAGGCACCATAAATGCGGCAAAAACACACCATAATGTGCAAAAGTGCACTGTAATGTGGCAAAAACACACCATAATGTGCAAAAAGGCACCATAAATGCGGCAAAAACACCATAATGTGCAAAAATGCACCATAAATGCGGCAAAAACACATCATAATGTGCAAAAGTGCACTGTAATGTGGCAAAAACACACCATAATGTGCAAAAATGCACCATGAATGCGGCAAAAACACATCATAATGTGCAAAAATGCACCATGAATGTGGCAAAAACACACCATAATGTGCAAAAGTGCATCATAAATGCGGCAAAAACACACCATAATGTGCAAAAGTGCACTGTAATGTGGCAAAAACACACCATAAAGTGCAAAAACGCACCATAAATGCGGCAAAAATGCACCATAAATGCGGCAAAAATGCACTGTAATGTGGCAAAAAAACCCAAAAAAAGCGCTTTTCCTGCCAAGAGCTGCAGAATTGGAGCAGACACTTTTGCATCCATTTACTCAACGTGTGCGCAGAGCCATACTTGAATCTTACGTCTATCACTTTCTTGAAGATCCTGGCATTTGCCGTGCCACGAAGTACCGGACATAATCCCCAATTGTATTACCCAACAATCTATATAATCATTGGGAAAAAATTTGACGTAAAAATGTGCGTTATCAAAATGGGACAAAATACATGGGGTCTCCTAACCCTTTAACAACCCACCTAATTGTGTTTTTAAAACAATGTGGACCTTTGGTAGACATTTTTATTTTTACGTAAAAGTATGTATTTTGGGATCAAATCCTTTTTGCTATTGGGTTTTGTTAACCATTTTGCACCATTTGGATTTTGCAGATTCTTTACTTACTTGCATGTTGCTGCCTGTCGAATGAGTTAACTGAGGATCCATCAGTGAGTTCCTTTTGACAGGAGAGTTTGTAGCTCTTGCATCAGTCTTTTTCTGAGCTTCTCTCAGCTGGTTATAGACCACACAAGAGCGAACATATCATTGATAGAACCTGTGCAGTTGTACAGGGGCCCAAGAGGTAAGGGGCAGACGTTTTCACATCCAAAGCAGGTGGAATTGTGCATTAGGCTGGGGTCAGACTTGCGAGAAACACGAGTCTTGCACCTCAATACCCGGCACTCGGGGCCGAAGCATTTAGCTGCACAGAAATACATGGAGCCACACACTTTGGTCCCGAGAGGCGGCGGCAGTGCCGGATATTGAGGTGCAAGACTCGTGAGTTTCTTGCAAGTCGGACCCAGGCCTAATAATGAAGCTACAGAAGGCAATCAGTGCAAATTTTTTATTTAAACCCAATTGACAAAATGGTTGTTAGTTAAAAATACATGCATTTAGGTAAAAAGAAAAAACCCTGAAGCTGTCCATAAAGCGAATCCATCAGCAGCAAATTTTTGCAATTTAACATGACAGCAGCATTATGCAGGGCACGAGAGCCTGATTCCAGGGTTGTGTCACTTATTAGGCTGTGTGTTGTAGTTTCAATACAATTAATGTTTTATCAACAGGACATTATCACTGCTGGACTAGGACTCACATGCACAGCAGTCAGGCTAATTTGTGTAACCCCGCCCCCACCACTGATTGGAAGCTGGCTGAAAATGCACAGTGTTCACAGGAAGCTGTCAATCTGGCGTGTAGGCGGGGTTCTACACAGCCCAGAAGTCTTAACTCTGCTACATCTATATCAGACAAAACAGAGATTCTATCAAAACTACACCAAGCAGCTAAGTAAGTGATACATCACTGGAATCAGGGTGTCAGCCCCTAAATTATCCTGCACTCAGATTATATAGCAAATACCTGCTGAAAAATTCCCTTTAACTTTTAAGGACTTGGCAATTTTTTTTATCCATTTCAAGAGTCAAAGCTTTTTGGATCTGGCTATATGAGGGCGAAAATAGAAGTTCTGACATTTTTTTTACTGTGTTTTATGGCATTCATCGTGTAATTAAACAACATGCTAATTCATCATTAACATCCATTACCGACACAACCATACCAATTATGTATACCTATTTTTATTTTTTTACATAATAAACTATTTTTAAGTGGGCAGAACATGTATTCTGTGTTCTTTTTCATTTCTTCCTTTATTGCTCATTCCTCTATTACCTTTTATAAGCTTGATCACTCATATAATACCTTGCACCACTACTGTATTGCAGTGTATTACGCCTCAGCCAGGGTCTGATAGGTGTATTAAGATGGCAGACCTGGGTAACCTCTATTAGGCTCCTGGCTACCATGTCAAACCATTAACCCCGACAACTGAGCTACCGGAGGCCAGTAGGGTGACTACCTACATAAAAGTGGTCCTTACTGCTGAAATAAGTTGCCTGACAGCCCCTGCAAGATCATCAAGATGAAAATATATGTCATGAAGCAATACATACATTTTCGTTAGGTAGTAAATTTCAAAGCCGGAGAAGAAGCATTGTTTCTGGCGAAACACCTGCATGCAGCTGCGCCATGCTGTTAGCGAAACTCAGGAAGAAATGAATGGGAGTTATGGGGACGACAGAGAACAACAAACTACACATTTTCTACGAGTCGGGAGGCATGTCAAATGGCGTAGGTCGCTTTCTTACACTGTTTTTGTAACTCCCATACGTTTCTATAGGAGGTGCGAAAACAGCATAGCTTGGTCATCATAGCCAGGACCTAGAAGCAGTGATTCCTATCATGGCCATGAAAGGACAACATAGGATTAACCCCTTATTGGGGCCATTATTTTGTCCATCGGAGGCTAAAAAACTTTCGCATTGGGTCGGAATATATCCTATACTATAATTTTACTTGATGGTATTCTCTCTCATTCTGATACTTTCTACGGTTCCATGTCCACTATGCTTCCTTGTATCCAAGGTGGCGAAACGTGTTGTATGCTCCAAATATGAAGAAGTCCCTTCACAAAAGCACCCGCAGCGTCTACAATGGATGCTCAGCGCACGGGATTGTTCACAAAGCCTTTCCTACGAATGTTCATACAAACACTGAGTTACTATGGCTCTCAAATATGAGCACACAAGGAAAGCAGCAGATATGTGATGTGATGAGAGTTCTCCATTGTCCACTGTTCTATAACTTGTATCTAGTAGAAAGTTGACAATTTTTGTTGCCCAATGAAATAATAAAAAAAAAATCAGATAATGTACGCGGGGTCATTTCTTTCTCTCAATTCAGTATATTGTTCACCTTTGGGTACAATTTTTATTTTCTTCATTATATGCATATAATTTGGGCTAACAATCGTTTTTGCAATTGGGTTTCATTCAAAATGTTGCACCATTTGCCTTCTATAGCCTTTATGTTAGGCCAGGGTCAGACTTGCGAGAAACTCGCACGAGTCTCGCATCTCAATACCCGGCACTGCCGCCGGCACTCAGGACCGGAGTGTGTGGCATGTATTTCTATGCAGCTGAGCGCTCCGGTCCCGAGTGCCGGGTATTGAGATGCGAGACTTGTGCGAGTTTCTTGCAAGTGTGACCCTGGTCTTAGGCTATCCATTGCTGGCTGCAGAATGAGTTAACTGAGAATCCATCAGTCAGCCGCTATGACAGTCTGAAAGGGAATTTCTAACTCTTTTGTCTGTCGCTTTCTGAGCTCCTCACCGACCACATCAAAATTGAATATGCAGGGAAACAAAGAGACTGTAAAAACTAAATAGTGCAAAATTTGTCATGATTTTTAGCCCCAACCTGGCATTTAAGTAAAAACCAAAAAATATTTCCCTAGAGGTGCACAACTGTTTTTTTTTTTTACCTATCCACAAGATAGATGATAAGTGTATGATTACTGGTGTCCGACAGCTGGTAACCCCACTGATCACAAGAGCAGGTCAAGTTCCTTGTGTGAGTCTTACTGAGCATGTGCGACCACCACTTAATGGAGTGGTGGTCGCACATGCTCATTACATTATTCATTCTCTCATGTTTTCATTCACCTAGGGGACTTCGGCCCACAATCCTTGGGATCAGTGGGCCACTCAATAGATAGAACTCATTGATCATACATGTTTATGTGACAACGCTGGTCTGATTCAGGACTTGCGGGAACGTTGTGTGACCCTGGACTCGACCCTCTTTCATTTTTTCTTTGAAACCCTTAGTCAGAACAATCCTTTAAACCATTTTTGAGCTGCTCATGGTGATTCTTTAAGCGTTCAGGTGTTACTTACTTATTGAAAAGGTTCAGTCCGATCCTGTAATGTCTTTTCCTGATGACATCATTGCTGAATGCCGGTGAATCCCAGCTGTTCCGTGTCTCTTTGTGGTACGTCTGTTTGCTCAGGGTCTGCTCCCGGATACTGTCTCGTGAAGACTCCGAGCTGCAGTTTATGGTATCATTGGAATTAGAAGTGCTATTTATGCTGTCATTATCGCCATCTGAATAATCAGATTCAGATTTACTCTGTCGGTTCACAGTGCCGTTGATTATCAACTGTGCATCAATAGGCCTTGGACGGTGGCGGCTTTGCTCGTCTTCCCTAGAGATTATTTTGGTTGGAATATGGGGGATATGTTTGGGGCTTCCTTGCTGACTGTGAATCCCTCTTTCATACACGTTCTGCCTCTTTATAGACCCTCTTTCCGAGCGATCACTAAGGTCTACTGAACTGTCACTGGGTGGCTCAATGGTGAGCAGAGGGAGATGGTCTATTCTTGACCGATGGTCCTGGCACTCCAGTGATGGGGTGCTCCGACAACTGGTATCTGTATCCAACTTATCGTCCTTATGAGTCATGGACCAGTACTCTTGTGAAGAGTTCATTGATCTGAGTCTCAAGTCAGATTCTGTGCTGGACGGCCTGTCCACAGACTGAGAAAGAGGAAGAGGAGGGGAGAGCTCTTCTTCATCAATATACAGGGTAACATCACTATAAGATGCCGTCATTTCATCAAGTTTCCGGTGATCAAGATTATGTGCTGGCTTCATCTGACTACTTCTTTCCAATTCCCGACTTCTAACCTGTTCAGATGCCTGGACGTCATCTGCGTGTAAACTACGGCAATTTAAAGCGTCATCGATGGATTCTGCGAGGGACTTAACTTGTCTGGAGAAAGCATCTTCAAGTTCTGTGATCGCATCGGCAAAATCACTGGAGGCAGCGGGAGATTTTAGTGATGTCTGCTCACCAAGATCCCCACAATCAGACTGCAACATACGGTGGCCAAGTTTTGTGCCATCATTCGACAGAGACACCTGCTTCCCTTCAAAATAGGAACTATGGACTTTCTCTGGTCCTTCAAAGGAGAACTGCATTCTCATATTGGACAACACGATCCGTCTCGACATGCGGTTTTCCGACATGGAACTTCGAAGCCTCTCGAAATTCTTGTTCATCTGATATTGCCGGAAGGCGGTTTGGATGGTGCGCGCAGCATGTCTGGTTATGAGACGGCCTCCATATTTGCGCTCCAGCATTTCCACCTTCAGAAAGAAACACAAAGCATTTATGAAGATTCTGTATCAGACACAGTAATGTCCCGATTCTTTTAAACAGTAAATTGTTATCCCCATCTTCATTTATGGATATTGTCAGATAGTGGTTTTAAAACCAAGCACTTTTGCAATTTATTCCTAATTAAAATATGCTGCCGTTCTTGAGATATTAACACTTTTCTTTTGTTTTCAGATTGTTGCCTAGGAGACAGACCACCGCTGCTCTCTAACTTGATATAATAGTCAGCTGGCTGAACTTAGGTTCCAAGTGCAGTTCCTCTCCTAGTATCCTGTCTATTTGCATGTTTGTATTGATTCTCCTGTTACTGACCCGGCTTGTAAAACCGTTCTGTCTGACCTCTCCGCTCCTCAACTCGACTTTGTATTTTGAACCTGTGCTGTCTGCCTTGACCTCGGATTTCCTGAACACGTTTCTGCCTACGCCCTCGATGCCTTGAATTTCTTCCTTGACCCAATGGTCAGCTGCTGCAAGTCCGGAAACTACCCTAGAGTGGCACCTGGTGGGTACCCTAATGACCTAAGCCTATCCTCACCAACAGAGACTCTAGTGAAGATCAGGCAGCCACTTAGTGATGCCTCTCCAGGGAAAGCCCGGCTATTGGTGAAATGGGTCCACATTCACCACTGTCACACAGTGTTTACAAGCTCAGAAGAAAAGAGCTTGTAAGCACTGCACTTTATCTTTGTCTAGCAGTGGAGGTCGGTCTCCAAGACAGCAAGCAGTAAACAAAAGTGTTAATATCTAAAGGAAAGGCTGAAAATTTTTAATTTTAATTACTGGTAGATTGCAAAATTGCTTTGATTTACAAGGACTATCTGACAATATCTATTTATGGGGAAAAAAAACCTGTAAGCCATGTTCACAATAATTTTACTAAACAAGACTTGATTATTGTATAATAAACTTTCTGTGTTAACTCCTTAAAGGGGAATTATGAGTAGGATTAACCCTCCTAAGTCATCTATATGGGCATGGAAGTCATTGAAAGATGAATAATATTGTACTTTGATGATGTCTTATTTCAGGGAAATTCACATTTTTCTTAATATGCAAATGAGATGTTAAGATCTATGGGCTGGAGATAGATCTCACCAGCTCTTATACATGTAAAGAAAAATATGACTTTCTCTGGAATAAGACATCAGATCACTGTTATCAAGGTTTTATTCAGGTTTCTATGACCTCCATGCCCACATAGATGGCTTAGGACGTTTCATTCTACTAATGGATTCTCTTTCACGACCAGGCCTGTTTGGTCCTTAAAGGGATTTTCCACACTTTATTAAAAATTACTAATGGAAAGCCATTTTGATAAATGAAGTCATGCTTACCCCTGAAAACTACCCCCCATTCCGACATTGTTGCAACGGCCGTTTACGCCGGACTGGAAATGATGACTTCACAACCTCCGGTGAACTGACTGCCATAGCCACTGATTAGCTGCAGGGTCAGAAAAACTGGTGGCGATGATATCATCACTTCCGGTCTGGGGGAGAATGTCAGAACAGCAGCGCTGGAGCAGAGGCTTCTTTTATTCTTTTTTTTAAGTTTTCCTTCAAATTAATAGCTTTTAATAAAGAGTGGAAACCCCCTTTAAAGATCAGGGTACATCTTTTCTGTTTTTCCTCTCTACTTTTCAGTAGCCGTAACGCTTTACATTTTTCTTTGACGTTTCTATATGAGTTGTTTTAGGCATGAGAAAATTAATAATTTTCAGCTTGAGCGTACAAGTTATTTAAATTGTATTTTTACCGTGAATAGCAAAAAAGCAATTTTCTGCATTTTTTTTTTTAAACCAGTCACGTTTCAAATTATAATTAAAGTGTCACATTAAATCTTCAGGTAATTACAGTCATGTGGATATCTAATCAATTTAGTTTTTTTTTTTTGGTATGGCATGTGCAAGAAAATGTACATTACAATAAATGTTTTTTTTTCTGTTACTTTTTTTTTTTCAATTTTTTTTATATTTTTTTTTATATATTGTTCTAATCCCATTAGGGATTACTATTACACATGTTTATTTTAGCTTCATCAAATTTTATTACATCGGCAACTGGTTATACAAATGTACAAATAAAAGTGGCAGAAACATTTTTTTTTTCTTCTTCTCGTACATAAAAGTAAAATATGTGATTGACAGACTGAGAAAAGGTGAAAAGAAATATTGGGAATTAAATAAATGGATCATTCTACATTAGAAATACGCTGTACTAATTGTGACGGGACACACCAAGAAGAATCATGGAGCAAAAGGTTCAGCATTAGAGTCGATATGCTAGGGAGAAAGTGCTGTGGCCTGGTGGAGCGGAGGAGGACAAAAGTTCCATTGTATCCTTTCTAGTTGTCTAAATTCCTGCTACTAAAATGTTTAAGTTAATTTGTGATTTATATAAGCATTCTGTAAACTAATACATTATTTACGACCCATGACACAGGCTGAAGTGTGAGCCGACAGCATAAATACATGGCGCGGGTGCCATACAAAACTAGCATATGGCGGTCATTAATAGGTACATTATCCTCTATTTTTAAGACTTCAGCTGGCAGACATGTAAACCAGCAAACACTGATACATATCGTATCACCCACCTTCCCCTGGTCCAGCACCAGTTCTCTCCGTCTCTGCTCCGGTCTCTTTGTTTTGGATGTATCGGTAATGTCACGACTATAGCGCGCATCACCGCCGAAGCCAATCACTGAGCTCAGGGGCTCATAACATCTGCAGAGCCACTGAGCTCAGTGATTGGCTGCAGTGGTGATATGTGCTGTTAGCACTGCAGACGCGAGAACAGCAGTGGAGACCCAACGCTGGACTGGAGGAAGGTGTGAGCTTTCTATGTTAGTGGTTTTACATTTCTGCAATTGTTCGGGAACCAATTCTTTTGAAAGTGGAAACCCCCTTTAAAGCACGTCTAGATGAAGATGACGGTGTTTGTGACTGTCAGAAATGGATCCGTTAGAAATGTATTTATTCAGAATACTGTCCACTCTCTAATGACGCCTCGTACATTCAATGGACTATTCTGATTTGTAACAACAGTTTAGAAAAGGACTTGTGCTGTGATTGTCTGCAGCGGTCCTCTCATTTTCTGAATGGAGCAGCATCGCTTCTGGAGCTAGCGGAGACATCAGGAGCGGTCTATCCTGGATCCGAGGGAACACTGTAAAGTGACTGTCACTGTTTTTTTATTTACAGTCTATGTCTTTAATTTCTATTATTATATATTGTATTAATATTTTCTATATTAGACAGCTCTTCTAGTGAAATACTAGGGGGTGCTGTGTAAAAATTACTGTGCGCGACCGACTCTATTGATACTTAACCCCTAATATGCCATGTCTTAAATTAGACCTTGGGGCATTTTTATGAAAACTGTCTAAGAGTATGTTCACATGCAGCGTTTTTATGCCGAATTTTTCCCCGCCAAAAATCAATGTTGGCAGGAAAAACTCTACAGTATGTATATTTTTTACATGGTTTTACGTGCATTTTTAATTTGAATAGTTGAAAAACACTGCAAAAATGCTGAAAGAATTGATGTGCTGCAGAGTTAAAAAAAAAAAACGACCACTAGCTCAAAAAACGCAGAGTGTGAATGAGAGTTTGAAAAAACACCACCCTAATTCTTAGTGCAAACTAATCCTAAATGCTCCAGATTTATCAAAGTGGTTCGTGCGGTGTGATCAATCCGTCTACTTTTAAGACGGTCGGTCTAGTCTACGTTTCTGTTGTCTGCCATTTTGCTTAGTCTGTGCCAGAAACTTGCGCCAAAATTGTGGCCCATTTTTGGGTGCATGTTAGGTTATGTCCCATTTCTGTCACATCCCTTTTAAGCAAGCCAACACCTATTAAACACAATGATAATTACGCTGGAAGTCATGGAGACATTTTTTGAGGAGCGTATTAGGAATTCTGGCGCTTTTACCTTGAAAAATATGTCCCATTTTGCCGTGTCAAATTATTTGGGGATATCATGTGAAAAAAAAAAGATGATGTTGGGTCTTAAACA
This sequence comes from Dendrobates tinctorius, assembly GCF_039654945.1. Lineage (NCBI taxonomy): Eukaryota > Metazoa > Chordata > Amphibia > Anura > Dendrobatidae > Dendrobates > Dendrobates tinctorius. Next base: position 23,162,349 of record NW_027361706.1, read on the forward strand.
CTAAATTAAGAGTAACCCTTGTTTCAATTTGTATTCCATAAATCAATAGTGCACATGAAAATAAGAAACACTGTAATATATCTTATCAGGGAAATCTGCTACTTTCTCCTCCTTGACTGATCATTCACTCTCAATTCAGGGGCAAAATCTGTCATCGGCTAATACATATGAGACTGGAAATGGCAGTTGGTGCTTCTAAAGTTCTATGGAGAAGGGAGGAGATAGAGGCAGACATGGGAATTCTGCTGCAAGTTCTCCTGAAACGACACCATTCTCCATAGAACATTATAAGCACCAACTGTCATCTTCTATCTCAGTAATAGGAAAATCTGTGTTCACTGATGACAGATTTTACCCCTGAATTGAGAATTTTGAAGATGAATGATCAGACCTGGAGGAGAAAGAAGCAGATTTTTCTAATACAAAGTTTATTATTTTCACGCTTATTATTGATTGATGGAAAAAAATAAAAATATAAAGACTTTTTTTTTTAACCATTTACCAATTGCATCCACCTCTCAGCTGTATTAGGTTTGTATGGGGTGCAGCCTGTACAAAAAAATTTTTTTAATTCAGTGACAGCATGCAGAGATCTTGCAAATGTGAACTCGAAAAAAAGAGGACAAAATGTTTTTTTTTTTATAATATATGTATAGAAATTCAGCAAGAAGTGTTACCTGCTTGTCCTGCAAGTCTGAAGACAGCTCATAGCTCTCGGAGAGTGATCGGGAGCGCTTGATCGCCTCCTCCTCGGCCTGTTTCCGCAGGATGGATGTGGAATGCTGTAGTTTTGGCCTTCGCGAGCGCTGTCCGGGGGACACGGAATAAATCCCGTAAGCAGGGTGGTCGTACTGGTCGGGGCTTATAGATGAGCTGTGCGTTATTGCCCCTTGGTGGTAACCTGAGCCATCTAAAGAAGCGCCCGTTTCACTTCCAGGAACCTCGCCTTCAACACTAGAAGGAAAGAAATGAATAACGAGCCATAAGTCTTGGGAGTTACGAGATCTCCGTCCTCATCGATTATATAAGGCCTTTACATAATCTTGTATATTTAGATCCACACGTACATGTACTCACACCTCGGCAGCTAAGATGTGGCCGATAACATCGCGGATCTCACCTGTCTCACCAGCACCTTCCTTTCATCTTAACAACTTCCACACACAGAAACCGAATGTCCTGGGCGTGTAGGAGACATGTGTCAGTCTTATCCCCGAGGTCAAAGTACTGACTGATCACAATACTCTGATCAAAGTACCTACTGTCTGTGCCTGGAGGAGACTCCCTGAGAAAAATCATTAATATAATCCTTTTTCCCCCTCTGAGACGAAATTACGATGATAAAAAAAAAAATATTAAGACCTTTAAAAGCCCAAATCAGCCCCCCTTCTATAGAGAGTGTCCAGTTCCGAAGTTTATCAAGGACCGCCAATGTTAAGCAAAGTTTGTAACTGCTATTTATTATTTACAGAGGACCTGTCACTTGTCATAAATATGTTCTTTTTCATCCTGGTGTATATGCCGCTGTTCTACTGAATCCGGCGCTGTTTTTCTTTTCTTCCTGCGCCTCTGCGTTCCTGAGATATGACCTCTTCTTTCCGGTACGTAAATCTAGCCTTGTTAGTCAAGTGGGCGCCTCTGTCAATGACCACGCCCAGTTGCTACAAAGTCTAGATCTATACACAGGGAAGAAGAGGCTGTATCTTAGGAATGGAGAAGGGTAGAAACAAAAGAAAAACAACGCTGGATTCAGGAGAACAGCGCCATTTACACCAGGTAAAAAAAGGATGCATTTATGACAAGTGACGGATCCTTTTTAGTATAGAGATCCAGGTATGGCTTTATCAGGAGAGGGTCTGGTGTCTCTGACCCATCCATTAGTCACACACGTCCTAACAGAGAATATAAAAGTACTTGTCTAAAAGCATTTATTCAGTGCACATCTATAGAAGTCCCTATTCACTTATCACCCAGTGACTTCTAGCTGTGAATATAATGCCCTCAGTATAAATATCCACAGAAATCAATGTACAGTTGGGATAGAAGTGCTCCAGTGTCTAAAATGTAATCGGAATTGTAACCGGCTCTATGCACGGGAGGGTCTGTCGCTCAACTGTTCAGTTCTCAGCTATCACACCCACAGCAGCACGATTGAAAAACCAGTATGAGCAGGGAAGAGGGTCTTCGTCGCCTCAACAGCAGCTCTTCACTTTTAGGGACAGGCTTTGTTTTTCTTATTTGCATGTAATCGGGGCAAAAAATAATATTTGCAATAGGATTCCATTCAAAATTTTGCACGGTTTGCCTTCTGTGTTGCACTGTCTATCGCTGGCTGCAGAATGAGTTAACTGAGAATCTGTCAGTCAGCTTGGCTATGACTCTGATGGGGACTTTGTAACCTTTTTCCTCTCTCCTTTTTCTGAGCTCCTCTCAGCTGATATATGATTACAGACCCCATCACAGTTGAGTGTACAGTAAAACAGAACCTGTAAAAGTCAAACAGTCCTAATACATTATAGGGGGAAATCCCAATAACAGGATCCATTAAAAATGAGGATTCGCTTTCCCTCTTCTGTAGTTTAAAAGTAACATTTATTTTGGACCCTTCTGATCCAATAATCATGTCTCAATAGGGAAGATAAGTGTAACCGTATCTACATGAAGAGGAACGTCAACGCTCCTGAGCTATAAAGTATAAACTGTAACAGGGTGCTACCAGGCGCCATTTATAGGGTGGTCACTTTCTGATACGGGGGCCCCTAGCAAAACATGGTAATATCAGTTCCCAAGCATTTTCCTAAATCCTTCACATGGCCGGCATTACACAGGATCCCTAGTCAGTGGAAGAGAGGGATATTCTTGGGAAATCTGATTGGCTTGAATGTCACCTCCACTTGGGGTTGTCTTCTCCTCAACCATTGGGGTCTGCACCCTCTGGAGGATCCTCTAGTATTTAGGAGGGTCAGCCCAATTCTATATTCACTATATACTCCTAAGTATTATATTGACCCATAGCCACAATATGTGAGAGTAGTACTCAGCATTAGGGCAATGTGATAAAACACTCCGGGATCGCCTTTGCTGGGGTCAAAGGTCACGTGCATTCAGCATGAAACTCAGGCGCAGAGCTGGGATTCGTGTATAACTGACCCTGGGTCAGGTTTATTAACGGTGAAAGCAATGCAAAAGGAAATAAAACATAAAACAAATCCTTGCCTGTCCGGCACTAACTAAACAATGGACAACCTAACTACCAACTGGCGGGCTTCTCCCGTCCAGCCAAACCACAGTTGCAGTGGGCACTGCTTCCACTCACGTGTGTCTCTCACACAGACAGGCTCTCTGTGTTCCCAGGCTGAGACCCTCACACAACCACCTTGCATCCTTTTATATCCACCTCCCATTATCCATTAGTAAGCAGGTGCGATACTGACCAGACTAGGCCACATAGGAAAGGAATCTGGGCGAGATATACCTGCCCTCATCCACTATTCCCACATGATTCTCACATATCCCCCCCCTCTGCTCAGACCACTCGGGTCGAGCAATGACACCCGCCAAACAGTGCACTCGGGACAGGGCATCTGCATTCCCCATCTGTACCCCTGGGCGGTGCTCCACCGTAAAAGTGTAGGCCTGCAGGGCAAGGAACCACCGGGTCACCCGGCTATTCCGTTCCTTGTTCAAGTGCATCCACTTGAGAGGGGCATGGTCAGTGATCAGCCTGAACTTTCGGCCCACCAGGTAATATTTGAGGGCCTCTAGAGCCCACTTAATGGCGAGGCACTCTTTTTCTACGACTGCGTACCTTTGCTCATGTTTATTCAGCTTCCTGCTGAGATAGAGGACTGGGTGTTCCACTCCGTCCCTCACTTGTGAGAGTACGGCCCCGATACCAGTATCAGAGGCATCTGTTTGTACCACAAACTCGCTGCGGAAGTCCGGAGTCACCAGTACGGGCTGAGAGCAAAGTGCCCGTTTTAGGCTATGGAAGGCTTCTTCAGCCGCTAAACTCCATTTAATCATGACAGAGTCTTTCCCTTTTGTAAGATCAGTCAGGGGGGTAGCGATGGCTGCAAAATTGGGTATGAACCGGCGATAATAGCCGGCGATCCCCAGGAAGGCTTGCACCTGCTTCTTGTTGACAGGTTGTGGCCAGTCCAGACGGGGGCTGGGGAAGGGCACAGCCTAGGGGAAGCCCCCCATGACTGCTATGGGCGGGAAGTTTGAACTAGTGTTGTGCCAGTTTGAAATGGTTGGCCGGGCCGGGGGCCGGGGGAGGGGTTTAAGGTGGGGGCAGCCTGTATTAGGGGAAAAGTGCGGGAAAAACCGCACTCACCAGCCAGGAGCAGAGGAGAGAAGTCCCACCTGAATCGATGGACGACGAGCAGCAACTTTTCGCCAGGCTGCAGGATGTGGCCAGGTCCAGGAGGGGAGGATGGCTACAGACCCAGCTTTCCTCCCTCCTCAGCGCTGCGGAGCAGGGAACCAGCCGGCGTGGAAGGAGGACCCGTCCCCCCGCAAGGCTGTCACCGGAGGTGTCAGCCCGCAGCAGGCGGCGGCTGCGGAGCCCCTCCAGGGACCCTGCGGGCGGCGCAACAGATGGGGCGGCATCCCCTCCCTGCGCCCGTCCCGGCAGGAAACCGCCCAGCCGGCCGGTCAACACGGGCGGCAAGCGTGGGGGAGCAGGACAGGAACAGCAGGCCGGACCGGAAGTGACGTCGCGGGCAGGAGCCGAAGAGTCGCGCAGCAGGGAGGAGAGTGAAGGCCGCGGCAGGCCCTCACAGCGGCGAGGCCGGCCGGGCAACACAGCGGCGGGAGGCAGGATCGAGGGCGCCCCCGGGGATGAGGACCGCTCGGGGGCATCTGCCAGCCAGGGAGCCAGACGTGGCGCGGCGGGCAGGAGGGGGCGTTGCGGCAGCACCCTGCCTGGCCCCACCGTCAGCAGAAGGACCGGAGGTGAGGCGGGCGGGAGAGTGCCGGATGCTGCCGCCCTGCCTTCCCCCACTGCAGTCCACAGCGTGAGAGCGGTGGTCGGGAGGGGGCAGCACGAGGACGCCCTGCCCGGTCCCAGCAGCATGTGGATCCCCGACCGATCGGCGGACAGGAGGGGGCTCAGCGGGGACGCCCTGCCTGGTCCCAGCAGCACGTGGAGCCCGGACCGGTCGACGGGCGGGAGGCAGCTTAGCGTGGTCGCCCTGCCTGGCCCCTATCCAGCAGACGAGGCATCAGGCACCTGGGGGCATTTATCCGGGAGTCGCCCGGAGGGTGCTACGGACCGGCCAGTCGGGCATGGGTCCAGGGACTGTCACGGGTCCCGCTCAAGGGGGAGTTCTCGGGAGAGGCGGGTATCGCATGCTCGGGTCCCCCCTGGTGACGAGGAGGCCAGGGGCGCGGGCCTGGAGCAGCGGTGCCTGCATCAGGATCTTCGAGGACGTCAGGATTCCGGATTTCCAGCTGGCGGGGACACAGCACCCGCGCAGCTATGTGAGTATGGCCCCATGTCGTGTTTGTCGCCCGCAGGGGCTGTATTGCAGGATGATGGGGGCAGGCGGGGAGATGGTAGGGAGCGGATGGGGCGTAGTGGGCCTAGCGGGGCTGAGGTGCCGGGGCTAAGGGACATTTTGGCGAACATGTCGCAAATATTGAGGAGACTGGAGGGGGGGGGTAATTGGGGAGGCAGCTCCGTCCCCAGCGGGGGCATGGATAGTGAGTCGCGGTTCGGGCACAGAGTCGGGTGGTGACGTGTTACGCGCGGTAGAATGCGATGAAGGAGCTGCGGCAGGAGTATCTGTTTCAGTGCAGACGGAAACGGATAAGGGGGATAGGATAAAACTGGACGATAGGGCTAAGGGAGAGGTTTATGTGTGCTTTGAGGGGCCGCTGGGGGCCCATTTAAAGAAAGAAGTGAAGGAGAAGATTTGGCGGGACGAGTATGTGGAGATATTTTCATTGCTGCCGTTGGAAAAGTTTAACCTGGATAAGGGGAAGAAGGACGATAGTAAAAAAGAGGAGGAAGAAAAGAGGAGGTGGCGTCTGATCCCGCAGACTTTTGTGAATTGGATGCAGGCATTCGCTATTTTGGCTAGTGTCGTAGGGGAGAAGTCTCCGGATAATTGTTCTGGCCTTTTTTGTTATTTAGATGCTATCGGGGAGGCGCATCGTATTTATGGGGGCCAGGCGTGGCTGCGATACGACGAGCAGTTTAGGCAGAGGAAGGCGGTACGGCCGGAGATAAAGTGGGATCAAAAGGATATCGGGCTGTGGCTGAAGGTGATGGCCCCAGTGAGGTATGGGCAGTCCTTTCACGGGAGCGGGGGCAGCAGCAGTCAGCAAGCAGGTCAGGGTAGCAGTGCTCAGGCAACCCAGGGAGGAAGAGAGAAGTCGGGAGCGTGCTGGCAATTTAATGACGGGCAGTGCAAGTACGGGGCAGGCTGCAAGTTCAAGCACGTGTGCTCCCACTGCAACGGTAGCTCACACGGCGCTTCCAAATGTTTTAAGAAAGGGAAAGGAAAGCCAAATGTGGGTGCCGGTCAAGGGGGAGAGCCCGGTGAGGGTTCAAGAGATGGCCCCCTTTCTAAGTAGGTACCCGCCTCGGGCAGAGGCCAGCGTGCTTTTGAATGGTTTTGTTGACGGTTTCAGGATTCCACCTCCTGGCCATGTGGTTCCTTTTTCTGTTAAAAATTTGCGGTCGGCAATAATGCATGCGGAGGTAGTAGATGAGAAGTTAAAAAAGGAAGTGGATTTGGGCAGGATGGCCGGTCCGTTCCCCACGGCTCCTGTTGCGGGCGTGATTGTTTCCCCGTTGGGGGTTGTGCCTAAGAGGGAGCCGAATAAGTTTCATTTGATTCAGCATTTGTCTTATCCAAAAGGCTTGTCAGTTAATGACGGTATCGATAGGGAGTTGTGTTCTGTGGAGTATACCTCTTTTGATACGGCGGTTAAGTGGGTGCGACGTTATGGGTCAGGGGCTTTGTTGGCAAAGACAGACATTGAGTCCGCTTTTCGGTTACTACCGGTTCATGCAGATAGTATCCCGCTGCTGGGATGTTTTTGGAGGGGGAATTTCTACCTCGATAGGTGTTTGCCGATGGGTTGCGCAATTTCTTGTTCCTTGTTTGAGATGTTTAGCACTTTTCTGGAGTGGGTGGTGAGGGATGTTACAGGAATGCAGTCGATCATTCATTATCTGGATGATTTTCTTTTTATTGGCCCCCCGGATTCGCCGTTGTGTAGGAACGCGTTGGCAGGCATGGTTTGGGTGGCGGAGCATTTTGGGGTGCCGCTGGCATCTGAGAAGACGGAAGGCCCTAAGGCTGTTATAAGTTTTTTGGGCATAGTTGTCGATTCGGAGAGGATGGAGTGTCGGTTACCAGAGGACAAGTTGGCATTGTTGAAACAGGAGGTAGACAGGATTTCGAAGTTGCGCAAAGTGACCCTCAAGGAATTACAATCCCTATTGGGGAGATTGAACTTTGCCTGCAGGATCATGCCTATGGGTCGAATTTTTTCTCGTCGTTTGGCTAGCGCGACGGCGGGAGTGAAGGCTCCGCACCATTACGTTCGCTTGACGAAGGAGCATAGGGACGATTTGATGGTTTGGCAGCGGTTTTTGCGGAATTACAATGGGCGGTCGCTGATGCAGGAGGAGACATTGAGCAATTTTGATTTTGAAATATTTACGGATGCAGCAGGCGGCTTTGGTTACGGCGCCTACTGTAAGGGTAGGTGGAGTGTGGGGCGGTGGCCTCAGGAGTGGAAGTTGTTGGGCCTTACCAAAAACTTGGCACTATTGGAGCTGTTTCCTATCGTGGTAGCTGTTTTGGTGTGGGGTCCCATGTTCGAAAATAGGAGAGTGCGCTTTCATTGCGACAACGCGAGTGTTGTAGCGGTCATTAACAGTTTGTCGGCCTCCTCTCCCCCCGTAGTTAGATTGGTTAGGGTTTTGGTTCTTCGCTGTCTGGATTTGAACGCAGGGATTTCTGCAGTGCATGTGCCCGGGGTTACGAATTCAATAGCAGACTCTTTGTCTCGTTTTCAGTGGGGCCGTTTTCGAGAATTGGCGCCAGGAGCGGATGTCACGGGCGTGGAATGCCCTTCCTTTCTGTGGAAGGTGATTACGGAAGAGCAGGAAGACTGATTCGGGAATCCTTATCGCAGCAGACATGGTCGGCCTACGATTCTTCGTGGCGAGTATGGCAGAGCTGGTTGGCAGAGTGGGGTGGGGTCGAAAGTGATGAGGATAGGATGTTGGCGGTATTGTTTTTAATTGGGAAGGCAGCTGACAGCGGTTGGTCTGCTGCTAAGGTAAACAAGTTTGTAGCGGGTTTAGCTTTCGGTTTCAAGTTGCAAGGGGTGGGGGACGTTACGAAGAGCTTCTTAGTGAGTCAGGCGTTAAAAGGGTTTCGGAGGGGTAACAAGGCCGGGGACAAACGAAGGCCTATTTCGTTTAGTACGTTGGAAGGCTTAGGCAGAGTCCTTGGGGGTATTTGCACGTCAGTTTTTGAGTTGGCCCTGTTTCGGCTGGCTTTTTCTTTGGCCTTTTTTGGGGCAATGCGCATTGGCGAGGTGGTGTCAGGCAGCAGGGTTTCGGCGGGAGGGGTGTTGGCAGAAGATGTGGAATTTTGGGCGGGGGGCATTGTTTTTTGGATTCGGCGTTCAAAAACTGATCAACAGGGTAGGGGCAGACGGGTAGTTTTGGGGCGAGTTGATGGGGCATTAATGTGCCCTAGTGGCTGTTTGGAAGCATATTGGGGCGTATGGGCGGGTAGGACGGGTCCTCTCTTGTGCCATGCGGACGGCACCTATTTGTCTCGGTTCCAGTTCATTGCGGTTTTGAAGAAGGGATTGGTAGAGTTGGGCCTTCCCCAGGACATGTATGGGTCTCATTCATTTAGAATTGGTGCTGCGACCGAAGCGGACAGCCTTGGGTTGGGGGCTGATGCGATTAGGAGAATTGGCAGGTGGCAGTCGGATCGGTATTTACTGTATGTTCGGCGTTAGCTGCGTGGTTTGCATGTCCTCGATGTGTTTTTTCCTATATTCTGTTGTGTTTTTTCCAGGTGGCGACCCCTTTCTTGCCTGGATATTCGGACACTCTTACGTTTATTGGGGTGCGCTACGAGCCGACGCGAGGCCAGATGGTAGGCAATTGGGCTTTGGGAGGGAGCAGGTGCTGGTCCGTTGGTTGGGTTTCCGAGGAATGGTATGGAGCAGGGTGCTCCTGGAGTTAACCAAGTCCGCTCGCTTGGATAGAACCCCCGACATTATTGTTTTCCATGTGGGGGGCAATGATTTAGGGGTCAGGCCGGTGAGAGAATTAATTAGGGACATACGTTCCGATTTTTTGAGGTTGTGGACATCGTTCCCGAACGTGGTGACGGTATGGTCAGATGTGGTACCCAGACAGAGGTGGAGGCAAGCGAGATCGTTGAAAGGGATTAACAGGGCAAGAGTGAAATTGAATCGCGCGGTGTCGGCGTTTGTGTCCAGGAACGGGGGCATTAGTGTTCGTCACTTTGAATTGGAGACAGGTGCCGGTAATTTTTGGTTGGCCGATGGGGTTCATTTAAATTCTATTGGTATTGATTTATGGGCACTGTCAATACAGGAGGGGATTGAGAGGGCCTTGGTGGTTTTGGGGCACTCACGAGCCTGAGGTGGTCAGGGCTGTTCGTGGTTGGCGGGGGGTGGGGTTCTTGGAGTTGACGGTGATTGGTCGGGGAAGGATTCGGAAGTAACATTCCCGACAGTTTAAAATGGTATGGGGGATCTGGCTTTTGGGTATGGGCTCTGGACGGGGTTTTACCTCGGGAGCTATGGTGGTTGGTCTCCCAGAAGGGGAGTTACGGTGCCCTCGAGCTGGGCTGGACGGCTGGGGGTAACATGGTGGAAATAAGTTTATAGCCAGATCTTTCTAGCTCCAAGAACCCTCCCCTCATAATTTTGAATTATTTAATGTTTATTGTTAATGTTTGTTAATAAAATTGGCCGCTGTGGCCAAAATTATCCAAAGAATTTAAATTGTACCGTGTCTTATTCTCAGGAGAAAGGAAAGAGGGGGATGATAGGAGGCGGTGAGGTATCGAGGAGAAGGTAAAACTGAAGTCGCCATATGCGGTCATGAACCGCCTGAATCTTATCAACCTGGGGTTTAACAACACCCCTCCCAATTACATACCCCAAATACCGGGCTTCTTCTAGCCCGATGTGACATTTCTTGGGGTTCGCGGTTAGACCTGCCTCCCACAGATCGTCAATCACAGCTTGTACTTTCTGGAGATGAGTCTCCTAGTCCAAGCTGTAAATGACAATGTCATCCAAATAGGCCGAAGCGTACCGCCTATGTGGCCTCAAGACTCGATCCTTCAGTCTCTGGAAGGTCGCCGGTGCCCCGTGCAGTCCAAACGGCATATACACATACTGAAATAAACCTTCCGGCGTAGCAAATGCCGTCTTTTCTCTGGCAGCCTCAGCCAGAGGGATCTGCCAATACCCCTTTGTTAGATCTAGGGTCATAATATACCGGGCTTTTCCTAACCGATCTATTAACTCGTCGACCCGGGGCATAGGATAGGCATCAAATTTTGAGACCGCATTCAGTTTCCTGAAGTCATTGCAGAACCGGATGGTGCCGTCCGGTTTAGGAATTAGCACAATCGGGCTGGACCACGCACTGTGCGATTCCTCAATGACTCCTAACTCTAACATTGCCTTCACTTCTCGGGAAACGGCTTCACGGCGCGCTTCCGGGATTCGGTAGGGCTTTACGTGAACTGTGACACCAGGTTCCGTTACGATGTCATGTTTCATTAGCATAGTCTGCCCGGGTTTTTCTGAGAAAAACTTTTGGTTGTGAGGTAGAAACTGCCTGACCTCAGTCTTTTGCCGCTCCGAGAGAGTCTCTGCAACCCGTACCTCCGGTACGGTATGCGAGCAGACAGGACGGGCCAGCTCCGCTGACAAGGCAGACCGATCCTTCCAGGGCTTTATCAGATTTACATGATAAATCTGTTCAGGTTTCCGTTTACCTGCCTGGTATACTTTGTAGTTTACTTCACCAACTCTTTCCTTGATCTCAAAGGGGCCCTGCCACTTTGCCAGGAACTTACTGTCCACCGTGGGGACCAGGATCAACACCCTATCTCCGGGTGCAAACATACGGATCTTGGCGCCCCTATCATAGATTCTTTTTTGGGCTCCTTGAGCCCGTATCATGTGTTCTTTGACGATAGGCATAACAGCCGCAATACGGTCCTGCATTTGTGTGACGTGATCTATCACTGTTTTAAATGGAGTGACCTGACCCTCCCAGGTTTCTTTTGCAACGTCTAACAGTCCGCGAGGACGTCAGGCGTACAATAACTCGAAAGGCGAGAATCCCGTGGAAGACTGGGGTACTTCCCTGATGGCAAAAAGCAAATACGGAAGTAAATAGTCCCAGTTCTTCCCATCCTTGTCTATCACCTTTCTCAGCATCTGCTTCAGAGTTTTATTGAACCGTTCAACCAACCCGTCTGTTTGAGGGTGATACACGGATGTGCGTAACGGTTCGATTTGTAACAATCGGCAGAGCTCCTTCATTATCCTGGACATAAAAGGGGGTCCCCTGGTCGGTGAGTATCTGTTTTGGTATACCGACCCGACTAAACACATGCACCAGCTCCTTGGCAATCGTCTTGGTGGCCGTGTTACGCAAAGGGATGGCCTCCGGGTAACGAGTGGCATAATCCAAGATGACCAGGATATGTTGGTGTCCACGTGCAGACCGTGGAAGGGGCCCAACTAAATCCATCCCAATCCTCTCAAACGGGACTTCAATAATAGGTAGGGGTACCAAAGGGCTACAGAACCGAGGCTTAGGTGCAGAGGCTTGGCAGTCAGGACAAGACTCGCAATATACACGAATATCGTGATGCATGCCTGGCCAAACAAAACAGTGTAATATCCTTTCGGTGGTTTTCTGGACTCCCAGGTGACCTCCCATCACATGCCCGTGGGCCAGGTCCAGCACCTGCCGCCGGTAGGGTTTTGGCACGACTAATAGTTGCACCGTATCTTCCCCCTTTTTCTCTATCTGATAGAGTAAATCATTCTCCAGAACCATGTAAGGATATGCCAGCCTAGAGCCAGGTTCTACGGGTACCCCATTTATCACTTTCACATTTGTCCTAGCCTGAGAAAGGGTAGGATCCTTTATTTGCTCGCTTTGGAAGTCATCTTTCTGAACTTCTAAATCCGGCAAACGGGGAGGTGGACGGCTGTCAGCCTCCTCCTCTTCCCCGGTCTCCTCATTATCACCCGCCATGACTGAAAACGGGAACTGCAGGTCATTTCCCGCAGACTCTTCCCCCGAGTCTTCCGGGGAGACCTCTTCCAGGGGTTCGGGACCCACACGCTCCCTGGGAGAAGAATCATGTACACTATTACCCGAGGGCATCAACTGATTCTCCCACAATTGCCAGAAGTGGGGAAAATCCCGGCCCAGGATAACATCATGCAATAACGCCGGGACGAGTCCCACTTTATGTTGCACAGACCCATAGGAAGTAGTAATGCATATGACCGTGGTGAGGTACGAACAGGTGTCTCCATGCACACACGTTACAGAAAATTTGTCTGATGGTCCAGTCGGGGCTGACACCAGACTGGTCTTCACCAGAGTCACCACACGTCCCGAGTCTAACAATGCCACCACATTTTTGCCATCAACAGTTAAATCACACAAGTGTTTTTCCACATCCTTTTGACCGGCATTCACACTCACTACCCGTGCAACCATAGACATGCGGTTTTTAGAGTCTGTGACGTCGCACTGCATGGGTTCAGTAGTGACCGGACAGTTCGCAGCAATATGTCCCATCTCTTGGCAGCGGAAACACCTAACGGGCCCCTTGCTTAGACCATAGTTCGTTACTCTCGGCCTCGCAGTGCGGGCAGTCCCGTTTTCCTCCCCCACTGTCTTAGGGATTTTTCCATCTCCCCTACTCCCTGGAACAGTCTTACCGGTTCCACGTGGAGATGATGAAGAACGAGGTGGGGTAGCGTCGTCTCGGAGTCCTTCCGCCACGGAGTAACGTTCAACCAGATCCACCAGTTGATCTGCCGTCGTAGGATTTCCATGGCTTACCCACTTCCTCAGGGCTGGCGGTAGAGCTCTCAGGTACTTGTCCATGACGACTCTCTGGATTATCTCTGGCGCTGTCAACACCTCAGGTTGTAGCCACTTCTTCGTCACGTGGATCAGGTCGAACATCTGGGACCGCGGTGGTTTAGCCGGCTGATAAGTCCATTGATGCACTCTCTGTGCACGGACAGCGGTCGTCACTCCCAGCCGGGCCAAGATCTCGGCTTTCAGTTTGTCAAAGTCCTGCGCGGCTTCAGGCTCTAAGTCATAATAAGCCTTTTGGGCCTCACCGGAAAGAAACGGGGCAATCAGGCCGGCCCATCGTGCCTTCGGCCATTTTTCTCTCACCGCCGTCCGTTCAAACGTGGTCAAGTATGCCTCGACGTCATCTTCGGTCGTCATTTTCTGCCAGTACCGACTCACGTGAATCACTCTCGACTCGGCTTCCAGGTTAAGCTCAGGTAAGCTTGCCAAGCGCTGCGCCACCTGCTGGAGAAGCGAACGATCGGTAACTGTTATGTCCACCAACTCCTTCAGCTGGGCCATCATCACCCGATTAGCTTCTTGCTGGACGGCGGTGGATTGTACCAGCGCTTTCACCACGTCCTCCATGCTCATGCTTGCAACGTGATGCCCGCGTTCTCCACCACAATGTGATAAAACACTCCGGGATCGCCTTTGCTGGGGTCAAAGGTCACGTGCGTTCAGCATGAAACTCAGGCGCAGAGCTGGGATTCGTGTATAACTGACCCTGGGTCAGGTTTATTAAAAGTGAAAGCAATGCAAAAGGAAATAAAACATAAAACAAATCCTTGCCTGTCCGGCACTAACTAAACAATGGACAACCTAACTACCAACTGGCGGGCTTCTCCCGTCCAGCCAAACCACAGTTGCAGTGGGCACTGCTTTCATTCACGTGTGTCTCTCACACAGACAGACTCTCTGTGTTCCCAGGCTGAGACACTCACACAACCACCTTGCATCCTTTTATATCCACCTCCCATTATTCATTAGCAAGCAGGTGCGATACTGACCAGACTAGGCCACATAGGGAAGGAATCTGGGCGAGATATACCTGCCCTCATCCACTATTCCCACATGATTCTCACAGCACATTCACATGTAGTTTTTTCTCAGATCGGATCGGTTATTCTGATCAGACTTTGACCAGAGTGAGGTCCAAGTGTCACCAGTTTTTGTCATACGTGGAAAAAAAAGTGTCACCACCTTTCTCCATTCTGACAGTCTGTGAAAATCGGGCTGCACTCGGATGTCATCGCGTACGGTCTGACTCTTTCCCAGACCCATTGTTTTGAATTGCCGATTTTGATCTCACCCTCGTATCAAAATCGGACATGTCTCCACGATTTTCCTCTTGGTCCGCAATAAATTACAGACATATGAAAGCCCCCACAGACTATCACAGGGACTAGAGCTATCTGTGAAAAACACAGAGAGCACTCGTATGCGAAAAATGGACGTCTGAATGAGGTCAAATACTGATTATGTTAGAATATTATGTTAAGTACAAAAAAATCCCCTGTTAATGGAAAATAAATAATGACATAACTCAAAAGACAATATATATCAACAGAGATCCATGTCTCAACTATTAAGTGAAAATTAGGGACCAAAAGAGTTTTAGCATAAAAAGATATAAATTTTATTACATAATAATTAAAAATAACAACAGAGCAACAATGCTAAAGCAGGCAGTGGTAGACATAAATGGTAGATAATATCTAGAAAAAAATCCAAGTGGAAAGGGCATTGCTCCCTCAAAGTACTCACTGATAAATCACATCCATATAAAGTCAATATAATCTAGAGTGCCTTATTCATGAATCTGCCATATTTTATATAGTAGAGAAAATAAGAGTATATCTTTTGCCAAGGAATTTATTTTAATAAATTCACAAGAATGTTAATTGTACCTGACGCCGTGAGCAAAAACCACCACACAGAGAGTAAAATAATTAGGTTACAAAAAGCTGCTCCAAACGTATACGCTCACATAAAGTGGCAAATGTTACAAATAAATAAAAATAATTGCCACAATGTGAGCCGGCATGTTCACGAAGAGCAACATAAATAAACAGTTAATTGCTCAGCAGGATAAACCACATATTAATGTGAAAAAAACTAGGCACAAATTAAAAGTGCAAACAATGACCTCAGCGAATATTGGCACAGATAAGCCCATACAAATGACCGGACTAAGGCCAAAGCAAAGTATTCTCTACTAAGCAGAAGAAAAGACCTATTAAAATCTAGTACCGTAACACTTACATGAAGTGACTTTGTACTGCCGCTGCCTGCCGCCTCTACGCGCGTTGCGCCTTGGCTTCCTCAGGAGGCGTAACTAACACTAGCCCCGGAATTGATATATATAGGGTCAATAGGCAATAAACCACATCGCGCAACAGGTGTCATCCTGATTGAGCACATGCGCAATGCCTGACCACAAGACTCCCCATTCAAACGTCTGAAAATAAGTGACGCATGCGCTGATGTATCCCGACTCAGTAATTCAGAGATCCTCCTTCAGCGCTCATAGGGAGCAAATGGATACCGCTGCATAAGCAGCAGAACACCACAAGCGCACCTGGTGAGCGTGTCAGGAGATCTCAAGTAGGGAAAATCCTGGGCATGCGTACCAATCAGACAAAAGAAAAACATATGATCAAAATGTGAGCAACATTTATAAAATATTGCTGAAAAAATATAAAGTGTGTGGAATAGGAAACAAAAAATTGGATGCTGATGCCAAATAAAATATACAGAAAAAGTGACACGTGATGTGGTGAATAAAATAAATTAAATAATATCGATAATATCCCCAATATTCAATCCCCAAAATGATGGGGACAAAAAATGCTACCTAACAATAATAGTGGTAATAAATAAATACCAAATAATTTTTACAGAATATGTGACTAACAATATTGGTGAACAACGATAAAATTCATAAAATATAGTGATATTAATAGTATCCCCAATGTTCATACACTCAATCAATGAGGACAAATATCCCGAAGTCTTCTTCTTTGTGAGTGAGATATGCTTCATTTTCTGTGTAATAAACAAGATCCACAACCAAGACCAGACTGAATGAGGTAAATCGAATGGAAATGGAAACTAAAAAATAATAAGAATAAAAATATTAAAAACCGAAGCAACAACTAAAAACCATATATACACAATATGAGAGATTTTATTTATATTATAAGAAGGATCCAAAACCATTGTTCTCATTTAAACCCACTGGTATCATCGTGTTAAGCCTATAGATCCATCTGCTTTCTACCTGTGAAAGAGTTTGAAATAGATTTCCACCCCTCGTACCCAACGATACCTGATCAATTGCAAAGACACGAAGATCATCAGCACGAGAATGATGAAATGCACGAAAATGCCTCGGTAGTGTCTTCAATTGGTCCAGATCCTTGGCCTCCTTAGATTTTTCGATATCTCGAACATGCTCGCGAATTCTAATTCTAAGCTCTCTTGTAGTCATTCCTATGTAAATCTTTTTGCAAGAACAACTTGCATAATATATCACACCCTTAGATGAACAGGTAAGGCATTTTCTGATTGAAAAGGTCTTAGAATGATCTGAATTTTGAAATGTATTCATTTTAAGTGTATTAGAACATGCTTTACAAGTTCGACAAGGGTAAAATCCTTGGAGTTCACCAAAAATACCCTTTTGTACTTTTTCGTTGGAGGTTAGATGACTCCTTACAAGTAGATCAGAAAGATTTTTAGATCTTTTGGCTGTAATACAAGGTCTAGATGGCAATGTCTTTTTCAAAATAGGATCTATTTGTAACACATGCCAGTGTTTATTGATTATACCAGTGAAGTTATCCCATTGATCATTAAACGGGGTAATTAAACGAACTTGATTATTATCCCTAGGTTTGGAATTTCTCTTGTATAACAATTGATCCCTAGGGATTTCTTGTACTCTATTGTAAGCTCTACGAATTTGCCTATGACCATATCCTCTTTCTCTAAATCTGGAATATAAATCTGCAGCTTGATTTTGGTATGTCTTTTCCGAAGAGCAAATCCTCTTTGCTCGCAAAAACTGCCCCACTGGAATTGAGCGTATGGTGGATTTTAGATGAGATGACTTAGCATGTAAAATTGAATTAGTGGCCGTAGGTTTTCTATATATATCAGTCGATACAGATCCATCATCATTGACTGAAATATCGATATCCAAAAAACTAACTCTCTTCCCATAGGAATAAGTGAGTTTTATGTTCAAATCGTTATCATTCAATGCAGACATGAATGTTTTTAATTCATCTAACGTGCCCTCCCATACAAACATCACATCATCTATGTATCTCATCCAATTATGGGCCTTTTCAATATAGGTAACAGGAGAACACTGAAAGATTTCCCTCTCCCAAAAACCCAAAAATAAATTGGCATAAGCCGGAGCACAAGCCGCCCCCATGGCTGTACCTTGAATTTGCAAAAATACTTGTTCTTTAAATAAAAAACAGTTGTGCGTCAGAATAAATTCTAACAGGATGATTATAAGGCCTGCCAAAAGGGGGTCCAAATTACTATTTCTCAAAAACCAGGAGGTAGCTCTAAGTCCCTGGTCATGGCGAATGGAGGTGTATAACGCCTCCACATCAGCCGTGACAAGGATCATATCATCTCCCAGATGTAGCTGGTCTAACCTCCGTAAAGCCGCAGTTGTATCAAGAATATGGGAGGGTAGAGTGGTCACCAAGGGCTTCAGATAGTAATCTACTATCTGACATATCAGTTCACTAAGTCCTTCCTTTCCGGACACGATAGGACGGCCGGGCGGATCCTCAGTGTCCGGAACTGATATGTCAGATAGTAGATTACTATCTGAAGCCCTTGGTGACCACTCTACCCTCCCATATTCTTGATACAACTGCGGCTTTACGGAGGTTAGACCAGCTACATCTGGGAGATGATATGATCCTTGTCACGGCTGATGTGGAGGCGTTATACACCTCCATTCGCCATGACCAGGGACTTAGAGCTACCTCCTGGTTTTTGAGAAATAGTAATTTGGACCCCCTTTTGGCAGGCCTTATAATCATCCTGTTAGAATTTATTCTGACGCACAACTGTTTTTTATTTAAAGAACAAGTATTTTTGCAAATTCAAGGTACAGCCATGGGGGCGGCTTGTGCTCCGGCTTATGCCAATTTATTTTTGGGTTTTTGGGAGAGGGAAATCTTTCAGTGTTCTCCTGTTACCTATATTGAAAAGGCCCATAATTGGATGAGATACATAGATGATGTGATGTTTGTATGGGAGGGCACGTTAGATGAATTAAAAACATTCATGTCTGCATTGAATGATAACGATTTGAACATAAAACTCACT
Organism: Dendrobates tinctorius; assembly: GCF_039654945.1. Classification (NCBI taxonomy): domain Eukaryota; kingdom Metazoa; phylum Chordata; class Amphibia; order Anura; family Dendrobatidae; genus Dendrobates; species Dendrobates tinctorius. Next base: position 23,180,863 of record NW_027361706.1, read on the forward strand.
TATTCCTATGGGAAGAGAGTTAGTTTTTTGGATATCGATATTTCAGTCAATGATGATGGATCTGTATCGACTGATATATATAGAAAACCTACGGCCACTAATTCAATTTTACATGCTAAGTCATCTCATCTAAAATCCACCATACGCTCAATTCCAGTGGGGCAGTTTTTGCGAGCAAAGAGGATTTGCTCTTCGGAAAAGACATACCAAAATCAAGCTGCAGATTTATATTCCAGATTTAGAGAAAGAGGATATGGTCATAGGCAAATTCGTAGAGCTTACAATAGAGTACAAGAAATCCCTAGGGATCAATTGTTATACAAGAGAAATTCCAAACCTAGGGATAATAATCAAGTTCGTTTAATTACCCCGTTTAATGATCAATGGGATAACTTCACTGGTATAATCAATAAACACTGGCATGTGTTACAAATAGATCCTATTTTGAAAAAGACATTGCCATCTAGACCTTGTATTACAGCCAAAAGATCTAAAAATCTTTCTGATCTACTTGTAAGGAGTCATCTAACCTCCAACGAAAAAGTACAAAAGGGTATTTTTGGTGAACTCCAAGGATTTTACCCTTGTCGAACTTGTAAAGCATGTTCTAATACACTTAAAATGAATACATTTCAAAATTCAGATCATTCTAAGACCTTTTCAATCAGAAAATGCCTTACCTGTTCATCTAAGGGTGTGATATATTATGCAAGTTGTTCTTGCAAAAAGATTTACATAGGAATGACTACAAGAGAGCTTAGAATTAGAATTCGCGAGCATGTTCGAGATATCGAAAAATCTAAGGAGGCCAAGGATCTGGACCAATTGAAGACACTACCGAGGCATTTTCGTGCATTTCATCATTCTCGTGCTGATGATCTTCGTGTCTTTGCAATTGATCAGGTATCGTTGGGTACGAGGGGTGGAAATCTATTTCAAACTCTTTCACAGGTAGAAAGCAGATGGATCTATAGGCTTAACACGATGATACCAGTGGGTTTAAATGAGAACAATGGTTTTGGATCCTTCTTATAATATAAATAAAATCTCTCATATTGTGTATATATGGTTTTTAGTTGTTGCTTCGGTTTTTAATATTTTTATTCTTATTATTTTTTAGTTTCCATTTCCATTCGATTTACCTCATTCAGTCTGGTCTTGGTTGTGGATCTTGTTTATTACACAGAAAATGAAGCATATCTCACTCACAAAGAAGAAGACTTCGGGATATTTGTCCTCATTGATTGAGTGTATGAACATTGGGGATACTATTAATATCACTATATTTTATGAATTTTATCGTTGTTCACCAATATTGTTAGTCACATATTCTGTAAAAATTATTTGGTATTTATTTATTACCACTATTATTGTTAGGTAGCATTTTTTGTCCCCATCATTTTGGGGATTGAATATTGGGGATATTATCGATATTATTTAATTTATTTTATTCACCACATCACGTGTCACTTTTTCTGTATATTTTATTTGGCATCAGCATCCAATTTTTTGTTTCCTATTCCACACACTTTATATTTTTTCAGCAATATTTTATAAATGTTGCTCACATTTTGATCATATGTTTTTCTTTTGTCTGATTGGTACGCATGCCCAGGATTTTCCCTACTTGAGATCTCCTGACACGCTCACCAGGTGCGCTTGTGGTGTTCTGCTGCTTATGCAGCGGTATCCATTTGCTCCCTATGAGCGCTGAAGGAGGATCTCTGAATTACTGAGTCGGGATACATCAGCGCATGCGTCACTTATTTTCAGACGTTTGAATGGGGAGTCTTGTGGTCAGGCATTGCGCATGTGCTCAATCAGGATGACACCTGTTGCGCGATGTGGTTTATTGCCTATTGACCCTATATATATCAATTCCGGGGCTAGTGTTAGTTACGCCTCCTGAGGAAGCCAAGGCGCAACGCGCGTAGAGGCGGCAGGCAGCGGCAGTACAAAGTCACTTCATGTAAGTGTTACGGTACTAGATTTTAATAGGTCTTTTCTTCTGCTTAGTAGAGAATACTTTGCTTTGGCCTTAGTCCGGTCATTTGTATGGGCTTATCTGTGCCAATATTCGCTGAGGTCATTGTTTGCACTTTTAATTTGTGCCTAGTTTTTTTCACATTAATATGTGGTTTATCCTGCTGAGCAATTAACTGTTTATTTATGTTGCTCTTCGTGAACATGCCGGCTCACATTGTGGCAATTATTTTTATTTATTTGTAACATTTGCCACTTTATGTGAGCGTATACGTTTGGAGCAGCTTTTTGTAACCTAATTATTTTACTCTCTGTGTGGTGGTTTTTGCTCACGGCGTCAGGTACAATTAACATTCTTGTGAATTTATTAAAATAAATTCCTTGGCAAAAGATATACTCTTATTTTCTCTACTATATAAAATATGGCAGATTCATGAATAAGGCACTCTAGATTATATTGACTTTATATGGATGTGATTTATCAGTGAGTACTTTGAGGGAGCAATGCCCTTTCCACTTGGATTTTTTTCTAGATATTATCTACCATTTATGTCTACCACTGCCTGCTTTAGCATTGTTGCTCTGTTGTTATTTTTAATTATTATGTAATAAAATTTATATCTTTTTATGCTAAAACTCTTTTGGTCCCTAATTTTCACTTAATAGTTGAGACATGGATCTCTGTTGATATATAGAATATTATGTGTCAGCTAATACCAATACATAAGGCTACTATATCGCTCGTCGGGAGACATCCAATGGTCTGTATGAAAACAGACAGTCCTGTTCTATTTTTCCTTAGCTTATCATAGAGAGACCTATAAAAAGAGCAGAGGAAGTGGTCAGCGGGCCCACACTGCATTGTGCGCAGGACCCTGTGCTCGATATGAAATCTCAGCCATTGTAGCAATAGGCGTCTTTGAACTTTCCGAGCAGCGCAGATTTATTTCGTCCCCCTCGGCTGAATTCTCACTTCAGAGCTGGAAGCGCCAGGGGATCTTCAGAGTCTGATAATGAAAACTCCACGGAAATGTTTAATTCTTCTGTCACTATAAAGCTAAAGAACTTATTGATTTTCTTCCAGAAAACACAACAAAACAGCTAAAGTTTTACTATGTAGTAAGTTACGCTGCTCTCTCCAGTGGAGAACTGGTACCAAAAGGTACGGAAGATATATCTTTTTTTATCCTCTAAAGGCTGGCATTACACAATATCTTGTGTCACATCATTGCACGTGGCAGCGCTGACTCATACACATGTGGTTTGAGTTCTCTTTTGTGATTTGTTTTTGTTTCAAGAAGTGGCAAATTGCATGTGAATATATCCCTCACCTTCCAGCAGCCGGTAGCTGAACCCTCCCTGCTTGTTCTGTAACCTTAGTAAAACTTCTCAGTCTCTCCCAAAAAAAAAAAAATATTTGCAGTAATGCTTAAAACAGTAGATAGGAAGGAGGGAGAAGAGGGAGATGAAGCTGCAGCTTCTCTATTGCTCTAAGTCTATGAAATGGCTTGGGGAGTAGGAAACTACATCAAAGTACAGTAAAGGTGACCATACACGTGAGATAACTCGTCCAACAGCTATTTGTCCTGACTTCCTATACATGTAAGATAACTCGTTCAACAGCTCCCTATTCACGGGAACTCTCGGCTTGGGGAGAGGGGAGAAAGCTGCTACAAGACACCTGATTCGAAGACCAAGAAGAGCTCACCGACTCAAAAATTCCAACACACATCTACCCCTACAAAAACAGTGATTGTGATTTTTTTATGTAATAAAGGTAGGCTTAGTATGTCCTGGATGTGGTATGAATATGGAGCTGAACAGTAAATATATAAGGTGCACTACCAATGGGGTAATACTAGCTGATAGGGTGCTGCATAATGCATTGTACAAATAGCAAGGACAAAAGCAAGAGAAAAGATATGAATATGGGACAATAGTCTAGTTCCAGAGTGAAGGACCTAAAATAAAACAAAACACTCCGAACTTTTATAAACTTTTAACCATGTGACCAATTTACAGCACTGGCTATAGTAATATACCATGAACAAAGGAAAACCGGAACAATCCTATTTGTAGATGATTGCCGTCTATTTATAGCTGTATGTGCAGCACACGCTCTTCTTCTTTTTATATTCATCCACTGAGGTTCCTGTCCTTTGATTACTCCTGTTGTGTCATTCTGCTCGCCTCCTGTAACAAGCCTGAGATGACGCCTACCCTGATGACTGGTGCAGCACACCTCTTATATTACCGGCCGTAGTCATAGGAGAACCAGTGGTTACATCAGCGCTTACTGCATAAGGGCCAGGCCTTCCGGTGGTAAACACGAGCCCTATAGTAACACCCTATTTCCCATGGGTTTACAGTATATTTGCACTACATGACATGTTTGCATGGCTGTGTGTACAGAGTAACAACAGACCTGTAATTTTATCATGTGTTGTTTGTCACCAGGTTTTTGCCACCTAATCTACTGTAAGAGCAGCATAATGTAGAGACAAATAATCTGATTCCAGTGATGTCTCACTTACTGGGCTGCTTATTACAGTTTTGATCAAATCAAAGTTTTATCAGCAGGAGATTATCACTAGAGGACTAGTAAACCTGTTGCCATGTAGTCCTCTATATTCAGGAGCTATGTATAAACTCGCCTCCACGACTGATTGGCTGCTTTCTGCCTATGTAGAGTGTACACTGAAAGCTGCCAATCAGTGGTGTGTGCGGGGTTATACAGAGCTCAGCATTCAGAGAAACAACAGCAAGCAGCCGAGTAAGTGACACATTGCCGGAATCAGGGTCTCTGATTGTTACTATTGTTATAAGTGCAGGTGTTATTATTACACCTTGTCAAAATGGGTGTATCCCTTCACAGTCAGGCAACGTGCACGATAATTGGACAGTTTTAGGGCTCATGCAGATGACCGTATTTATGGTCCGAGTGCGATCTGACAAAACATCAGATCGCACTCGGACCAAAGGGGTCGTGCACATGTTTGATTTTCGCAGAATCACCGCGTTGGATCCGATTATCGGATCACACTTGGCCGTGCAAGTCAATGAGTCTGCGGAAAACATCGGGCTGCACTTGGATGACTTTTTAAAAGTTTTGCAATTTTTGGTGCTGAAAAGATGCAAAATCTAGTTAAAGACAAAAATAAAGAACATTTCTGACTTTGCGCTGACTATGGGCCAGATATGTAATTTTGAAGAATTTGGCGCAAAGATTATTAGTGAATATCACATGACAAAAAAAGAAAAGTGGTTAAAAAAAAGATCTTATTTTTGCAGTATGCTAGGGAATTAGAGTTAATGTAATGCCCTATTACTTTTCCAGAGACTTCCTCAATCTGAACAGTTGGCATACTGTGCGCATCTAGAAGACTGGGTCCTATACTGGGTAAACTGGTTCTTGGCGCCCCATGCCTCCGCAACCTTAAACCCACAAGTGCCAAACATGTACCCATATTAAAACAGAAAGAAAATGTACAGAATAAAAGTGGAAACCGGTTGGCAGTGTGCCCTGAGATCGTCCTATTTTCCCATTTACCAAACCGTATCTGGCCCCAAACTGTGTAAAGTGCCCAAAGACCAGGATTTAACGTCCCCGTTTATTCAATCCATCTGGAAAAATCCAAATATATTATGCAATCCGGTATTTCATAGAGAAAGAGAAGTGTAACTATACTGTGAGAAAATGATTTATTGTACAAAATATAATTACGGGAGTTTGCCTTTAGGCGCGCTGCCCCCCACAGTCATAACAAAGTATTACTTCTCTCACTGCCAGCTCCACTCTCGTGAATCGCCATTTGTTGCCACTTGGCATGCTGTGAATATCTGATCATCTGCGGTCTAAAGGCACTGAGCTGTGAAATGAAATTCACCGAGAAACAATGCACTTTGCTCTGTGGTTCCTTACTTTTCAGATGTGCAAATAGCCTCTTAAGAGAGGAGAAGGGTTTGAACTCTAGCTCAACCTAGTGGATGCAGCAATCCTAAAAGTCGACCCTTTAACTAGCCTTGCCATATGACTTAGTATAAGAAGCCAAACCAGAAACCTCATTTGCAGACAAGTATTTCAGGGTGGTTGCTCTTCATCAGTGCAAAGCAGGAGATATAATTTGGCTAGGTGGGAGGACCCTGACTAAGGTTGTAAAGTGGAACATTTCTCCTTGTGTAGAGTATCAACCCGGTGTAAGGAGACTTATAGGCCATACAATACTTCTCTGTGAATTTAAATATAATAATAGCCTCTTTACAGAGGAAGATTGCTTGATTTCTGGCGATAACTTCTGGATGTAGCACTCCTAACAATAACAAGCCTTGCCATATGACTTAGGATAAAAAAACCAAACCAGAAACTTCATTTGCAGACAAGTATTTCAGGTTGGTTGCCCTTCATCAGTGCAAAGCAGAAGTTTTAATATAGCTAGGTGAGAGGCCTCTGACTGGGGTTGTAAGGTAGAACATTTCTCCTTGTGGAGGGTATCAAGCCTGGTGTAAGGAGACTTATAGGCCATACAATACTTTTATGTGAATTTAAATATGCAAATAGCCTCTTTACAGAGGAAGAGGACTTGATCTCTAGTGCTACCTATTGGATGAAGCAATATCGACCCTTTAATGAGCCTTGCTGGAGTTACATAACCTGAGAACTTCTTTGAAATGTCCTTTAAAAGGGAAGGCCTCATTCAGACATCCATTTTTCATGTTCTATCCATGTTTTTCACATATGAGACACGTACTTATTATGGTCTGTGTGGCTGTTCATATGTCCGGATTTTTTGGCAGTGTGTCCGCAAAAAAACTCTTGGACCCTTGTTTGTTTTTGATACAGGTCATCACCCATGCAAGTTTAGGGGTCCTTTAAATTTACAGACAGCATACTGGTGCCATCCGCTGGCACTCCGTGTGCTGTCCATTTTTAACACTGTAATGGGTAGGAAAAGTTTGAACTGTAAAATGAGACTAAAATGAATACAGGTGACACAAAACTTCCCATAATAGCAATCTGAAACTATGATAAATGAGAAACAGTTCTATGCTGACCTTTATAAATTCCGCAATTTGGGCCTTTGACAGGATGAAACAGCAAGAGGGCTGGCAGCGCCATCTTGCAAGGGACAACAAGGGCTTTAAAAATCTTACTAGTTCGACATTAACTGGGTCAAATGTATAAATATACTCTGTAGAAAAATTTTTGATTATGGTGACACTTAAAAAGTAAATTATTTTAGGCTGAAATATCCCTAAAATAAAATATCAGGTCTGCCAACAGGTCTGCGGGGCCAATGTAAGGTATTACTGCAACGTTCTTAACTCTAGAGGCAATAACATATTAGTATTATAAGATTTGTGAACACATGTCCCTGGGTATTTGCCCATCATCAGTACAAAGCAGGAGATCGGATTTGGCTCCATAAGAGGCCTCTGATGGGAGTCTAAGGGGTAAAGTGCTAAGTCGGCATAAGGAGACTTAAAGGCCATGCAATGACCTATAAGTCTCCATACACCGACTCGTACTCTTCACAGTGGGTCCTGAATACAACTGTATCTGTGGTAACACCCCGAAGGAGTTTACATGTCCTCTTTCTACTTGTACTGGTTTCCTCCTGCTCTAAAATGTGGCTGTAAGAGGTACGCGGGTGCATACACAAGGTCATATCTGTGATGTATTTCATAAGGATCACTAATATTTTGTCAATTAAATCACATAGGTCCAAAAAGTATCTTTGTTTTTCCCAAAAATTGCAACACGTAATGAAGGTATTCTTGCATACCCGTGGATAGATTAAACTATAGAGCCGACATAAGTGAATATTGGCGCTATTAACATAGCAAAAAAGTAGTTTTTAAAAATATTTGTGCAAAAAACACAACACTATACTTTCTAAGGTATTAATGGAGTAAACAGAATGGCTACAGTCCCTGAACCTAATGAAGAAATGTCTGACAGCGAGAAAAAAAAATTTCCATTCTACTTCATATGGTTAAATCATTAATCCTCAGACGCACAACACAGAACTCATTCACTTCCACAGAAAACCCAGCAATGTGACGGCAGGGCTCAGACTTAGCAGGAGATGCCAGGAAGTGTAATCAAGACTCCAAAATGTCTGCAGCTCCCGTGCAGAAAGAGCGCCCTATGAAATATTGAGGGTGATTTCTACAGTCGCGCAGAACACTTAGGCCATAAAAGCAGCAGCTGCCGGGAATTAAAAATCTGTCTAATGAGCCTCCCAAATCTCTCTTTTTGGAATTAAAGCTCAGACTGAAAGCTAAATCTGGAATAGTAACATTCCTCGAAGACTCCTACAGTTCTTCCAACAGCTGACTCCTGGAATGTGAGCATTCATCCTAAATAAAGTAGTAGACTGATAAAGAAGCCGAGCAGCGAGCCACCGGCCTGGCAGCTGGGAGCCCCCAAGACTTAATATAGTATTACCACCCCGGTGACATATCAACACATTCGTTTTCTCTCACCCTATAGTTACACCATTTCCTTCGAAATTCTGCAAAGAGAAGAAACGCTCTTTGAGGCATTCATGATGAATTAATTACGGTAACCCTCATGCATTTAATCTTTGTACATTGGTCTGCAAGGAAGAGTACAAGGTCAACGTCGACCGGTGCTCGTTTTACATATGGCAAGTGAATGTGCAAACTGTATGGGAACGAATTGTCATAACTACCCTATAATTATCACTGATGGTGGCGTGTTCATGAAGGGACTTGCTGCTAGGGTGCAGAGTTTGCGGTTGCACCCAGGGCACTGGAGCCTAAAGGGGCCAAATAGGTCATTCTGGACCATATGTGTTACACACCTGTCCCAGATATCCAGGTCTCCGCTTCCTTCCCCTGGAGCCGCCGCCTTCTGCTGTGCTCCACATCGGGTTTTGAAATTTGCCCACTGTGGATTAGAAACATCATCTCACCAGGCCTATTTGAGGACTATTAAGGCACACACTTTTGTCTGGGGTATGAGACTCTTGCCCTCTATGTTTGGTATGTTCCACCTTCTGTCCATACTGTGCTCTACTTGCATCCATCCCTGCTGCTCCTAAGATTCCTGAGTGTGCCAAGTCCTCGCTTCCCATGTGCCTTCCTGCATCATCGCTAGGAGTCCGAGTGTCCACTCAGACCTGAGGCTCAGAGGATCCACCTCACCAGGAAAGCCTTACAATATGAGAGAACCAAGTGACGACCCACGATACTTAGCCCTGTTGGAAATTTTGCACTGGGGCCCATGAGCTCTAATTTACGCTACTGATGCTTTTGATGATTTTCATTACCGGTCATACAACTCCTGTTTACAGGCAATAATCATTCCTATCAACATTCATTCACTCTTGTTTCAGTGACCTGTCAGTCAAAGACAGGAGGCCGTCAGTGGGCAGGGAATAAGCAGAGTTGCAGGAGAGCTGCAAGTGCAACACCCGCCCACTGCACTTGCAGCTCATTAGCATACAATTTCAAATATGGATTAATTTCTCTAAGACAGCAAAACGGATTTCTATAAGAAAAGTAAGGATTTGCTCAGCATTAAAAATCTATTACATACACGTCATTAGTTTGGGGTATAAAATCCTGCTGACACGTTCTCTTTAAATTTACTTTTGGGGCCCTAAAATTCGTGCACTTTGCACCAGGATGGCAGGCTACACACTGTACCTTGCCGCAGGACTGATACTTCTCACTCTAGGTCAAAAAGCACCGACTACGGCAGTCAAAAAATATCATATGCAGTCCTTGGTTTCTTTCTTTTTTTTACTTTTAGTTTATTTTTTCCTAGAAATCCAGTGGCTATAAACCAGACACAGCTCACGTGTATTGATGGAAGCTTTTCCTTGTTGACTCAAACTTCAAGCAAAATGTTTCATGTTTGTTGAAGAGGAGGATGAATCATTGGGTGATTTGCATAGAGGAACACAGAGCGCTTTGTGACAAGAGCTTGGCAACTGGATGGAAGCGCTATGGACGGGCAGATCACATGGAAATATCACAGACTAGCAGGAGATTGATGCTGCAGGCACTTCATGAGAACATTATCCATGCATTCAACACTAGGCATGTGAACATGTCGCGTCCGACCACACCTAGTATATGTGCATGTCTGTAAGTCTGTCTGCAGCAGAAAAGAAGAGCAAATACGACAGTAAGCAAGGAGCAGAGTGGACACAGACTGTAATGACTGACCATGGGTCTCCCGACCTGAACTTATAGGCTCATATATGCCTATGAGGTTGTAGGTTCGGGTTCAGTAGACTTACTGTCAGTCCGTGCATTTTGGTCCGTGAATTACAGCCTAAAGTGTACCTTCGTTGTAAAAGTAAAACTGATTACGGTGCAAGACTTAAAATTTTTAAAAAATATTGGATTGCAAGACTGTACACCATGGCATCTTGTTGCCCAATAAAATGAACATAATGCACAGCAATGTAAAAACAACATTGCTGTGCACGTGTTCTGTATGAGGTCTGGTCTCTTCCGGGTATGGAAGGAAAGAAGCACTATTGATGTGCTAATTCTTCTGGTGGATCATTCTTCTGGCGGTCCATTCTTCTGGCAGTCCATTCTTCTGGCAGTCCATTCTTCTGGCGGCTCATTCATCAGGCGGCTCATTCTTCTGGGAGATCATTCTTCAGGTGGCTCATTGTTTAGGCGGCTCATTCTTCAGGCGGCTCATTCTTCTGGCAGCTCATTCTCCAGGCGGCTCATTGCTTAGGCGGCTCATTCTTCAGGCAGCTCATTTTTCAGGCGGCTCATTCTTCAGGATGCTCATTCTTCAGGCGGCTCATTCTTCTTGTGGTTCATTCTATAGGTTGCTCATTCTTCAGGCGGCTCATTCTTCAGGCGGCTCATTCTTCAGGATGCTCATTCTTCAGGCGGCTCATTCTTCAGGATGCTCATTCTTCAGGATGCTCATTCTTCAGGCGGCTCATTCTTCAGGAGGCTCATTCTTCTTGTGGTTCATTCTTCAGGAGGCTCATTCTTCAGGAGGCTAATTCTTCAAGAAGCTCATTCTTCTGGTGGCTCATTCTTCAGGCGGCTCATTCTTCTGGTGGCTCATTCTTCAGGAGGCTCATTCTTCAGGCGGCTCATTCTTTAGGAGGCTCATTCTTCAGGAGGTTCATTCTTCTGGTGGCTCATTCTTCAGGAGGCTCATTCTTCAGGAGGCTCATTCTTCAGGAGGCTCATTCTTCTGGCGGATCATTCTTTTTCCGCTCTCTAGACTTGACAGTATAGAGTAAAAAATGCAGGTAGCAGAGCCACCGCAAGAATTCTTCTGGAAAATGACTGGTGGCTGCACCGGCATTTAAAAGGTGCAGTGTGCACATAGCCTAATGATTTTTCTTTTATATTCGTAGAGGTGTTTTGTTTTTTTTTGCTTTTTACCAATTGGAGACTTTTTACATTTACTATTTATAGTATTTGCTTTTTGTGGCTCAGTGGTTAGCATTGCAGCCTTGCAGCGCTGGAGTCCTGGGTTCAAATCCCACCAAGAACAACATCTACAAAGAGTTCTCCCCATTTTTGCGTGGGTTTCCTTTGGATTTTCTGGTTTTCTCCCACATTCCAAAGACATACTGATAGGGAATTTAGATTGTGCGCCCCAATGGGGACAGTGATGATAATGTAAGTAAAGCGCTGCGGAATATGATAGCACTGTATAAGCAAAGCATAATAAATAAATATTGTAAATGCATGGAAATTAACAAAAATACAAAGATCAAAAGCTAAATTTATCAAATTGAGAAAAAGCAACTTTATGATCCAATTTATATTGGCAGCTGGTTCCACATGGCACATTGCAAAAATGCCACCTTGCAATTCATAATTACAGGTACCGCAATTTTGCATACCAGATAACGTAAAAGAAATAATAGTAATAATTACAAATATTTGTGTCTGAAAGTCTAAACACAAGTAGATCCTGAGACACATAAAATCTGAAAATAGAATATGTGTGTTGCTTATTTATTTCAACCTTCACTTCTATCTACATACACATATCTTCACATATTCACCAAAACTAGACAGAACCCCAGTAAACACAAGTTACAGAATTGAGAACATGTCCTTAGGTGACGAATTCATGTAGAACTATTCATCTTCTCATTGTCTAGAAGGCTGCATGGATTGTTTGATTGGTAAGGAGGGTGATAACACGAAGAAAAGTCCCTAGGATCAATGGAGGATAGGGAAGTAAAATGTTTGTGTTGTTCTTAAAAAAGTTCCTCCGTGCCCCCGAAATATTGCTGGAGGTTGATAAATTGAAAGCTAAGACCCTGATCATCTAAGTTCTGGTAGCCCTCATATTATAGCCGTGGCAAATATTTAAAGTCCTGACGCTAGCAGGAATATCAATTCATCCCACAAAAACAGATGAGTGACACTCGGAATATGTAGTTGGATGCTTACTAGAATACAGACTCTCGGCGGTCTTTTCTGCCACACACATGGATCCAATGTCTGTTAGCGAAACGCAGGTGAAATTTTTTGCGTTTTTTTTTCATCTCAACTCGCAAACAGTAATGTCGGCGCATGCGGTACCCATGTCGCAACCCTTTCGTATTATGCCATGTTCTATTTTCATTTCCATCCACAGGTTGCAAAAACCTTTAGGGTAAACTGACCCGACAACATCCACAGCACTTTAATATATGCTGCAGATTATCAATACGAATTTCACCCTTCGCTATGCATTTTCTTCGAGAAATCCAATGAGGCTTCACTTCGGATTTTTTCCCTCTCCTCAATGAGCGCTCTTGGCTACTCACTGCGCAAAGGGGACTTGTGATAATTCTTTGATACCTTCGAAGCATCTTGATCTGAGACATGTCATTCAAGTCCTCATCACTCTGCGGACTACTCCAGTGGAGCCACCACCATCACAACATATGCATTATTTTATGTGTCAATTTTGTTTTTCAACCTGGGACCCATCTACTCTAAATCACCACTCTGAGAGTCCTTTTTTTCTTTGGGGGGGTGGGGGGGTTGGAATGACACTTATTAATTTAGCGTTATTGGAACATCTCCCAATTGACATGCACAATTTACACCAAGCAGAAATCTGTTCTAAGGTTGCAAAATTTCCAAAAATATAAAATAATAGAAAACTTGACTTGCCCTTGGAGAGTAGCTGTGGAGAGGAACAAGTCTGATCCAGGCGCATGCAGGAGGTGAAATGGCTGGCAGCTCTCGTACTGCTATGTAACTGGTGATAAATCTGAACCTGTCCCATGCTGACATCACTACAAGCACTGACAGGCTCAACTTGGGACACCACTAAGTATTTCTGGAGATGGTACGATGCTAAGGAAAAAAAAAACTTCTGTAACGCAGAGGCTTCTAAGTCATAAAATGTATGGGAACAATAAAAAATGTAGAAAACAACAAACGGGCAGCTGGCGTACCTATGTACATTTTAACATTCCTATAGTAAAATTACCATGAAGCAATTCCAATGGTGGGAACTTACTCTAAGGGGGTGCAAATTGGTCCGAGACGCGACCTGCCACGGCTCTCCCAACTTGAGAGTCACAGCTCAATACTACATACATGTCCAGGTTCGGACTGGCCCACAGGAGAAGAGGAGAATTCACCGGTAGGCCCCTGTGAAGCTTGATTCACAATTTGCAGAAAAAGGTATCATTCATTCATTAAACAAGCTAGCCAAATTAATATCATATAGAAGCAAAATAAATTTGGGTTCTAGGGTCAGGTTATTTTTCTATGTAGCTGAACAGCGGGTCCAAAAAATCAATGTTACTGCTGGGCCTTTGTCACCCAGTCCAACACTGGGCATATCCATGAGACTGTGACCTGTGCATATCCATGAGACTGTGACACGTGGGTCGGTAGAGGTGCGGGCAGTCAGTGCATTGCGGTTCATGCTCGGATTTGCACTGATATCTGCATGAGCCCTTATATTGCAGGAGAAGATTCAATCTCAGGTTTCCAAAAAGGCTGAAACATTGGTGGGGGGGGATTATTAAAAATGGTGTGTCAACTAGGAATTTGGAATGTAGTATACACCATTTGCACAGGGATCAACTTACTGAATATCTAGAATATGTTGTAAATGGGGTAACTACACTGGACATCGTTGACACTAAACGTGGGAATACCCTTTAGGATGTTGCTGGTCAAATGCTTATTCAGCAGGCAGCTATGTCTGCCGCTTCCCCCCATACACATACACGGTCAGCCAAGCATGCATATGATCTCAGTAGGAAGAGGGGTATATATTAGTTGTGGCACTGGCTTATCTATCACCGTTTCTCTCCCATGCACACCTGCGGTCAGCCGAACATGCATATGATCTTAATAGGAAGAGGGGAGTTAATAAGCTGTGGCTAAACACTTGTGGTGGTGGCATATCTTTCATGAGAAAGAAGCATGGGTGTTTTTAAATCCAATATGACTGATCCTTTTTTACTTCTGGGTGATTTTAAACATCGCTACACTCATTAGATGGATGGGCAGTCCTGCCAAAATTGGCTAGTTTGGCCGTTTCAATATAACGAGTTTGGACATCTTCTCTGAAGAGTCAGTTGCTTTCCAAATGCAGCCCATCCATACTTTGCCCTACATCTCTTTAGTAAACTACTGATTTTTTTTCTGGGAAAGCTGCGCTTAGCCAAGCTAAAATATTACATGATAGCCTGTCAGATGAGTGGCTGCCCTTCTAGCATGAGGATGGATCAAATCCGCTAGAACGGAAGCCGACTTATGGCCAGACAAATAGAAGGGGTCCCAAGTGGGTACATGGACAGGGGTTGTCTTGATGAAACAGCCACATAAACTCATACTGCCCTCAGATAAGAACGCATGATCTTATGGATAGGTCCCCTTTATCCTATGACAGTGGTTTTTATGAACGTGAACCACTGTATGAGTGTACATAACCTGGGAGGGTGCTGCCGTGAATAAAGTTACACATCTATTATCAGAATCATTGGCTTTATACCTGGGAACAATCTGATAGCACAAGGAGGCGGCGAGATAAAACATGCCACCGAACAGCAGCATGTATTATGTTGAAGAATTTGCAAGGCAAATGTGTGTACTTTGAAATATACAGCCGCCTATCTTGGTGTTATCAGAGATACCATGTAATCAAGTTATATTAGGGAATTTCTACTTATTATTTCCAGTTGATTTTAATGGAAGAAGCTTTAAAGTTTCTGTCAGATGAAATGATTTATTTTGTTACATATTCTAGTTACAAGAAAATAGAAATCAATATTCTTCAAGGGTGTGTCTACTATGTGAGAACTCCTTATAAATGGGACTAAGGAGGTGAAAACAATTGAAAAAATATTCCTCGTGGGCTGGCGCTGCTCATCTGTACTCAACACTGCATCCCCCGCTGGTCTTCGGGAATCAACATTTGGGAGGTGCATCAGGTAAACGCTGCAGTCAATCAAAGACCAGTCATTGACTGTAGTGTTCACATTTTGCCTAAGCTGAAGAAACCCTCCAACTTCAGAGGGACCAGTCAACAATCTAATGTGTATGGCCGCTTCTCGATTTGCCATCAACAGGCAAAGTTCAGGCATGAAGGAATCGCAAGACCCAAACCATTTGTTTCCTCAAGCCACGGGTAGTGGTGTTTCCCTCGTGCTCTCAGTGTGTACGGGGAAGTTGAGAGATCGCTGTTTGACCAACTTGTATCTAAGGTTTATTGACACCATTAATGGTTTGTACCAAGATATGAAGTTGCTCTCTATTAACGGGATCAGGAATAATTATGTAATTGCTTTGGGATCCAACCAAACAGTCCAATTGAGAAAATTAGGCGTACATGACCGACCTCTCTCCATTTGTAGATTATGAGTTTTCGTGGGCAGGGTCCTCTCTCTTTCTGTACCAGTCGTGACTTGTATTGTTTAAGATTATTGTACTTGTTTTTTATTATGTATACCTCTCCTCACATGTAAAGCGCCATGGAATAAATGGCGCTATAATAATAAATGATAATAATAACAATTTGGACAGGAGCTCCTCAATATTCGAGTCCCAGCAGTCGGACACCCACCAATCAAGACATTATCTCTTAACCTAAAAAATAGGGAATAACTTCATATCTTGGTCCAACCCCTTTTATGCAATGTTCCACAACTGGTGGCAATCCTGATATTCCAAAACAACAACTTCCGGCAGGCCCCAAGACAGCTGTAGTTTGGGAATTATAGCTTTAAAGCAGAACCATAGACAGGAGAATACTGCTACAAGGATGCGATGAAATGTGCTGAGCATTTGAAAGCATTTTTCTTGTAAGGAAACTGCATTTTAGCTAAAAATATACGATCCTTTTATGGCTGCCAGCTGCTCTGAATTGACCAAACTAGCAACTGCCGGAACGGTTTATTTATACCCTGTATAAGTGGCATTTTTCAGCAGGACATCACATGTGAACTTAGCTTCTTCTATGATGGTCAAGTGTGAAAAAACTTGTTGCATAAATGTCAATGACCCCCTAAGCTCCCCTTAATAATGATAATCGCGTGAGAATAGCTGTATGGGGGAACAGACATTGATCCTATATGGTGGGAGCTGGGAAAATATCGCCAGGAGATGACAATCTGGGTACATTTTCCATTTTAAGGGATTCTTGGTAATGTGAAACACAGATGGGGTGATTTTACTCGAATTCTTTGGAAAGAGCTTTTGCATTACATCATGGTTTCTGGCAGTCGCTCTTATTTGGCTAATGCTGCAAAGACAAGGAGGTTGGATATCGCCATCCACAAACTTATTTCCTTAGATTTATAATGTTTTCAGCTGTTTATAATGCTAGGTATAAAGCTCTGGTTCAGTCTTGCGAATCCTTACTGCAAATTTGAACAAGGTTGCAAAGTTGAACAGTAAAGGTCCCATACACTTTAAAGTTTGTTCACCCATTTCTGCAGGATCTGTATGGGAAGCCCCCGACTGTTCCCCCGATAGATGAAGTCGAGAATCAAACATTTTGAATGTAGACGATCAAGGTGACATTGGACTAGTCTGTTGCGGCTCACTCCCCTCTTCCTATACATAACATATGCACGCTCCGCTAAGCGGAAGTTCCAATAAAAATCATCCCATATATAAATCCTTTTACCCAACTCTCTGCTGTTCTATAAATCTATGTTTCTTTTGATTGTTTTAAAGGGGAAATAGAAAAAAATAAATAACGAAAGGAAAAGTCTTTATTGGTAAATTACCTTTAGGAAACCACACTTGCTGTAGCACATTAAAATGGTGTTCTCCTTATTACACTGATGGAAACCTACCCTAGAATGTTAATAGAACAGGTTCCTGTGACCATGTGCAGTAGGACAGGGGCCAAGCTTACCTAGGACCCCATATGCAGGGCTTACCTAGGAGGTACGTATCTAAGCGGCTACCTGGTTTTCACTGGAGCTCCTGATGGTGGAGTCAGGCTTGAGGTATACGTAGCTGCCAGGTATCACTCCTAAGCAGTCACTGGTACTGCAGCTGCGGACCCCAGGATAAGGACTCAGAGTCCGTGATAAGAAGGATTCAGACTCTGTTCAGATTACTCAGGTTCTAGGCGCTCTGACAAAATGGATACTGACAAGGAGTCACAGACAGGTATGGACTCAGGAACATCAACAGGACTGATACAGGTGTAGGTACAAGAAGTGACGGAAAGCTTACAGGGTTCAGGTACCGCCAATGCAGCTTCTCAGGATTCCGATACCACCGGTGTGGCTTCTAAGGGTTCAGGTACCACCAGTGCGAATTCCCAGGATTCAGGTTAGTTATTTTTTGTTCTATTTCCAGAGAACACCTTTAATAATCAGGAAATCCTGATGGCTCTATTATGGAACTGTATTACACAAATGCCCAATGCAGTGCCCATAAACCGGTACTGTACCTCCATGCGCACCAGAAATGAAGCCTCAGAAATATTCTTATAATGATCACGTGTCTATCAACCAACTTTACTACTCCATTGTTTGCTGTCTTATACACCTTCACATAGCTGCAAACAGAATCGAGTCTTCGGAAAGAATATCAGATGTGACTCACAAGTTTTATGCAACCCACATTCAAAAAAGAGTGTTCCTATTAGATTTTCACATTCCCTAAGGCTTGCCTGAGGATGGGACTTAAACATCCCTATTTCACCAACCAATGCTTTGTTAGGTAAGCTTCTACATCACATAGAAGTAGAGTTTTGTACCAATGCTTGCCAACAACAAAATCCAAGACAAAAAAAAAAATCAAAACCCATGTAAAACTTTATTTAATGCTCATAACCAAAGTTACCCTTAAGCTAAGTTTAATTCTAAAGCCTCTGGTGTGCTTTCTGCCTCCATAACAGACATCTCAGTTAGCACATCATCGGGATCACATGGATTCCCAGCACCGCAACATGCAAAACTCTAGTCAGCAAACTACTCTGTAATCAGAATATTGTAATAAAGTCAGTGCTCCACAGCTGTTGCAGATTACATGAGCCCTGACTAAGCCAATGCTTCACAATTTCCACCAAAATAAACATAAAAACTATTTACTGTGTGATATACCTGGACCGCTGCCGGCTGACTCATGGTAACGATCAATGGATAGTTTCATATGTTATATATGGTGTAAGGTTGGCTGTGGGGAAAGCAGACACTGAAAGCTCAGTTCTTATGAAAATCAGACTTAGGTGACAGGATGTGAGGAGTGAGACTCAAGACTGCGTACGCCATGCTGCCTGCTCGGCTCAGATCCTAACACAGCTTCTACAGTGCTTTATAGGCTGCTACCAACATGACTTCATTTCTAGGTAATTAAAAAAAAGCATTTTAAGTTTCAGAATGGAAACTCTGTAAGGCTTGGTTTATATTACTACAGAGCTCCACCAAGCACTACTTCAGATTTTCTGTCAGAATCCCTGAAAAATCCAACCTGACAGAGTCATTCACTTGAATGAAGTCGACAGAGTCGTTGTGGACCCTGTCTGGCAAACCCAATGTCTGAAAAATACAAATACCGCCAAGATAGAGGCTCACTAAATCGCTCCCGTCGTAATACAGTGCTTTGGGGATTCCAACAGAAACCTCGACACTGTATAAATGTGAAGCATGCCTTTAAGAGAAACACCCAGGAAGTTTTACCCATCTCGCTTCGTAGTGTTGATTAGTGGTGGTCTGGGTCTTTTGACCCCACTGATAGCTCAAAACCAAAAAGCAAATGCGCTCAGCCTATCTTTGAGCACAAGCAAGAGAAAGTCTATGGGTATGTTCACTTTGGCTTTTTTTCATGTGGACTTTGAAGCAAATCCGCTATGAAATCCACGTAAAAAACCCTCAACTAGTGGCTCTTTACAGCGCTCTGCACATACAGATGAGCAGTATGAACAGTGGGGTCTTAGGACCAGGACCCCCACAATCAACACTATTAAACATTGGCTATAAAAAATGTTTAAAACTTTAGCTACCCTTTAAAAGTTAACTTCTGCGAAAGCGAACTTTCATAATGCGTAAAGATGACCTGTTCACATCACCTTCCTGTTCAGATCTACAGTAGAGAATGAATGGTGGCGGATATTGACACACGGCACCAACGCTTAAAGGGGTACTCTGACCAAAAAACATATATCACCTGTCCACTGGACTCATTCCTTTAAAATCGGAATGGTGCAACACAGCGTATGATTGACCATTACTTGCCCACCAGTCTAGTATTTAGCACCGATCCAGTAATGTGACTGCCCAGCTCACAATTAGAGTATAATTATGCCTTTGTTTTTGACGGATTCATTTTCTAATCCAAAATTAATTTTGTGGGATTTATTTTCTGAGACTTTAGTATTGAAGACCTATCCAGTGGAGGTCTATCTCCCGGCTGATCCACCGATCGGCTCATTTAAAGCATTGTGGTGCAACAGAATTGGAACAGCTCCATGGAATGTGTAGTGGCTATAAATGGTACTGCAAGGTCTCTCCCATACTTGTGAATTCTTATTTACCAAATGAGGACAGTATTAATAATAGAAAAGCTCAAGACATTTCATAAAATGGCCTTAAATGCACATTTTTAAAGAATAATACAGTCGCTCCTGCCATTATAAAAGTCGATTACACAGGTTTCTAACCTAAACATAATATAAACACAATATCAAAACCCAACAAGGTCTATAAAAAAAGAAGTTGAAATTGATGTCTTTTCAGTTTTGCTCCTAGTGCCTAGTAAATTATTAAAAAGCTTTTCATTACAATTCCCAGTGCAGTTTTTATTTGCTATCATATATTATACAGTATTTATAGCTATAAAGGAGAATAGCTGCAGTCTATGAAATGCTAAACAGATGACATCACTACACGACTGCTGATGACATCATCGGACGGAGCTTAAACAGGCATCGGAGGTTTATTTATATGGTCACGATGCATTATAATTCTATGTTCCGCATTTTCGCAGCGTGAGAGTTACTTGTACAGAACTCCGGGCTGAGGCTAAATAAGTAATAGGTTTTAATGTAATTGAAAGAGCGCAATATTTTATTTATTGTTCTGTCGCTGAGTCTCATCAGCAGGAGGTCACATGCCAGTCGTTCACGTATTATGTAAAGTTACGGTAATTATCAGTGACAAATCATAAAGGAGAATTACAGGGAAAGGGGAAAAAAGTGTCCTGAATTCCCAAGAAGGAGAAGGGTTCAGCATTGGAGATAAAAGCAGAAAAGTTTTATGTAAACTTGTTATAATCCTGCTCGCTTTTCAGGCATCTTCAAGCCCTAAGTCACAACATCAAAAACGTCTTGAACCTGCTTATCAAACGGGATCGGCTATGTCACCGATCAGGTAAGCTGTTAGGATAGACAGACATAGATAAGATTCCCCACGCGCATCGCCACTCAGGACTGTGGCTTCATCAGGGGTTGGAGTATTGTGCAGCACTATACACTGTCTCTGTGTTTAGCCTACTATCCATGTTATGTTTTATTATGCTTTAATATCTTCAATTATACTATTAGATGTACAGAAGTACTATTGTGCCGACAGTCCGTACTGCTTCTGTAGTAAGCCTATCGGCCATGTTGAGCCTTTATTGTATATCAGGCTTGTGATTCACATGTATATATTTACAATATATTGCATAAGATTATAGAATTGCACTTAGTTGGGGGCTTCAAACACAGACCTAATATTTGGCAATAAGTGGTGTTATTATGCATTTCTAATATTGTTGTCACGCACAGTGTGGGAACACTAAGTACAACACGATGGAAGGAGGAAGGAAGTGCAATCATATAATCCCTTTAAAAAATATGAAACTTTAATAAATTGTGGAAAAAACACCCCCCTAGTGCAATAACACAATTAACAAACTCTATACAATAATAACCTACGATAGCCCTACACTAGCCTGCTATCCCTTCCTGACAGTGGAGGTTGGCGCCCTAAAAGATACGATCTGGCGCCCCCACTCTGCGGCGGCTGTCCCAGACTCGCCCTAAATGACCCTTATAAACTACAGGTGGGAAAACAATAAGCAAATAAAAGAGATGAAAGATAGTGCTTAATATAATACACAGGCTATTAATGCACAATATATAAAAGACAGGCTATTACATGTAAAGATAGTGAAACCTCTTGTATAACCAATAGATACCATCAAGTCTTGTCTTTTTGGGTATTAATAGACCACAGAAAATATAGATTCCATAAGCTACCAGTAGATAGTGGCAGTCTTTTCTTTTTGGGTATTAATAGACTACAGAAAACATAGATTCCATATGCATTATGAAATAAAGCCAAAAAAAACTCTCTGCAGTAAAATCAGACAAGCACAGACAAGCGTGGTTCAATAAAGGAACATCAGAATTATATCCATATTCGTTCCCATAGAAGGCAATGGATGATACCTATTGCCAAAAAAAAAAAAATTATAGAAACAGCTGGGGGTTAACCCAAACTTAGCTTCCAGCGTCGACGTGTTTCCCCGTCCACACGGTTCATCGGGAGGCACAATAAGGAACCAGCCAATTCATGGATGTGTCCAGATAGAGAGGCAAACCCAAACACTAGGGAAAGGGGGAGACCCCGAGGCAGGTCAAATAGCACCCTGCCTACCCTACCGTCCATATATTGGTGCCACACCAATCACCTAGCAGGAACAATCACCTAGCAGGAACCTAAGCCCTGTATATCCCTAGAGCCAAGCCCTGAATAGTGAAGGGGGGATGAGCACTGGACAGTTTCCACTGTACATTAAAGAGAAGAAGGGAGACAAACAAGGGGGAAAAACTTAGCTTGAGAAGACTCAGAGAGGTAACACCAAACATCCTCCAACAGCACCAGAGAGGAAGTAAGTTGACTGCTATAGCCCCAAGCTTTCACAAGGGAAAATGTGAATATCATCAGCGACTCTGTGAAGCAGACTGAGAGTCTATAAACACCCAGGTCCAGGCGCGTCAATTAGAGCCAGAGGGAGGTTGCCACTGCGTGGTCAAATGCATAGACCTTCTGCAGCCAGATGCAGAGCAACTGTCTGTAGCATCTGACACAACTGTGACAATTATGAGATATATTTTTATTGGTTCCTCATGTACCGTCTGACAGATAGGTGGATTAGTCTCCAACACTTATGGTCCGACATATTACTATGGCCATTTGTGCTGTTTAAGTGTTTTTAAATGTCTTTGTTATTACATTTAGGGGATCCTTGTCTCTACATTCTTTTTCTTTATTCCCTTCACAACTGGTGGCAGTGGTGGGATCTCCTCGGTGTCATCCTTCACAGTGACCAAATTACGTGAAGCTTCTGTAACGCAAGTCATTAATACATACGTGCTTGAGGAGAATCCCAGGAACCTGAGGCCTCGGGGCTAACAGTGGAGGCTCAATGAGTGAGTTTCCGTCTTTAGTGAATACTGATTACATGATACAATTAGACTTATTGTAAAAACACCAGAGAAAACAGAATTACCACAGCAACCAGAGTCCATCCATTGCCACCCGCTCTCCTCTCACAATCCTTCAACATATTTTCAGGAAGTTAAGGTCCAACAAAGGTTTAGTTTTCTGGCAAGCCCCCTTGGCAAGCACTAAATCAAGGCAGGAGCTGCTTTTTACTGCTGGCCAGAAAGTTTTAGGAAATGTTTCAGGAGCCTGAAACGATTACAACAAGAGAAGTGAGACTTTTCTTTGATAGATGAAAGAACTGGATGGTGACGTTGGAGGAAACGCTGCCAATAGACATGCAACAATGGTTGGCGAAAAAAGAACTGGTACAATCACCAAGTCCCTGAATGGTTAATTCTAAATTGTAATTTGTAGGGCCAAAGTGGTGGGAGCTTACATACCCCTCTGATACATAAAAATTTATCCTGTCCTGCTTATTTGTCCCACAAAAATAAGAGCCCAACTCTCAGATCGGTGAGGGTACGACACTCGGCACCCCTGCTGATTAGCTGATCGAATAAATTGGGGTGGATCGGCAGTATCCTGCTGCGGCAACTATGGAGTTGAGTTGTGATGTTCTGCTCCACAACCGCACACATCCAGTCCCCGCCGACACTGGGAACAGCTGATCATTGGGGGTGCCAGATATCATACCTCCACTGATCTGCTAACGATGGCCTCTCCTAACGACTTGCCATCTATATAAAAGTCCCGGACACCCTCAGCTTATGGCAGAATGGGAGGTTTGGGAAAGTAAGCTGTTTGCTAGAAGATCAACAACTATCTGTTCCAGCTATGGCTATCTTTAATAAGATGTTTAAAAGCAAAAATTACTCAATCTATGTTGAAGAGTCTCCCATGAAAAAAATTAAAGGGGTGGTCCGAAGTCCAAAATAATTTTCTAATATAAGTAAATTGAAAAATCCCTATCTTTCCTTAACTACCCTAACTGCTTTTCTATTTATTTTTGCCTGTTTCGTTTCAAGGAGGAGGCAAAAGCTGCGGCATCTACCACCACCTCTGCCCCCTGTAGATGCTTTGCTTGAGTATCCCAGCATGCACCAGGATTCTCAAATGAAGAGTCATCAAAACGGAAGTGAAACACATTATTGAATAGCAGTTCGATAGTGTAGTTAGGGAAGGATAGGGACTTTATGAGAAAATAGTTTAGGTTATGGCATTAAATAATAGGGATTAAGGATGAAAATTACTTTGGAGTACGGACCACCCTTTCAGTCACTTCCGCGTGTCTCTCCAAACTCTACAGATAGGGAGGGTGCTCTCCATTTACAAAAGAGATCTGTATTAGTTTTCAATGTAGTATATGGCATACCATATAATTATAAGACTTCTAAGCGTAGTAAATAATTAGTCCAAGATTATTACTCTTTTCAGTTGAATGGTGTGGTATAGTTACTCATCTCCCCACCCTTTACAGCAAGGAATCCCTCCTCTCATTCCAACCAACTCAAAGCACTGTCAAAATCCGCCAATGCACCTCTTATTTGTCCGGCTTTGTAAGCTCAGTGTGATTCTCCCACGTATTTAGAAGCATCTGATATACAGAATAGTACATCCCGAAATGTGAGACCTGAGCTATTTTTGCTCAGGTTTCTAATGTGATTTAGGCCATGGTGGCACCTAAAAGAAGACTTAAATGAGTTCAGCAGATCCGGTACTGAGGTGATGTCATGTTATTTTTCAGCACAGACTTGGACAAGGTGTGGTTTTTAGAATTTTTTAAATTTAAAGAAAACCTTTGGAACTGGAACACAATGTTCTTAGCTGTACTACCCTATAGTTCTTGCAAAAAGTCAAGACTCGTGAACATTTTATTTATCACTGGGTCTGGGCAGACATATTCCTTCTGCTGGTAACTGGACCATAGTAGCAGGAGTTTCATGCCTTCAGCACTTCATCGGTATGGAAGTTACAATAATTGATCCATGCAGATTCATTCTGTCACCTTGGGATCACCTTGCTGGTTTCAAAGCAAAGCCGTAATTAAAGGGACAGCTAAAACTGGCCATAAAAGAACAGTAAAGCTAGAAGTAGGGAAATATTTACTGGTGCAAATTGGGTTGGGGTTCCACTCATGTGTTTGCCCACCACTGTCTCTGCCATAAACATAAGATTATTTCTGGTGGATTTCTGCAATGTTTCCAGTTTTTCAGTGTTTGCTTTCAGCAGAATTTTCACCTGTAGTATCCTACCATTTCCCTAGATAAGCAGCGCCAGATGCCTTGGGTTATATTTACTCTGATATATCTATTTCTATGGATATATCCTTCATCTGGGAATTAAATACATGTAATTCAACACCGCTTCCCCTCCATCTAGAACGTCAGATGAACTATAGCACTGTGGTCTCTAAAACTTTCAAGGTTTCTCCAATTAAAACAAGGACTCTTGTGATTGATGGAGATCCCAGATACAAATCTGACTCTTATGACATACTGTTAAGTCCGAAAAGTTACCGCTGGTACACCCAGGCATGTAAATCCTATATGTATTTAGATCAATGCTGAAATGTTACCGTTGAAGTTACATAGATGATCTTTTTTTTATGTAAACCCACATATGAAAAAAGATTCTACAAATCAACGGTTAATGTACAATATATCTATTACACACTCAGTAACCATATTTCCAAAGAAATACTTCATTGAAAAAGTGCCATAAATTAAAGGAGTGCAGCAAATTTGGCCCAATATAGTTATTTGTAATGTCAAAGTGAAAATTGGTCTAAAAGAAATTAATACTGAATAGCACACAAAGCAATATTACATAAAGCTGATTACGGAGGTGATTTAATGAAGCAGTAACGATAAATCCAAATTGGCATTAGATCATTAATCCCTCCAGACTTTCAGCCAATCAGTTTAAGAATTAAAGTGATCTAATAAAATGACTGTTACTAGGTGTATCAATGCATTGATTCAACAGTTCTTGACCATGGGAGAGTGACTTGTTGGTGCACCGTAACCCAATTATTCCACTTACCGTTAAAGGGAACCTGTCACCATTTTTTGTGTCTCTGAACAAATGTCTGTCATCTCCTAACTCCCCCTGAAGGCGCCAAAAGTACCATTTTAATTCCTCCCGCGCTGTATTTAAACATTGGACGATGGGCATCCTCGCTGCAGCATCTGTGCCTCCTCTCTGCTCCTAATCGCTGTCTTTCTGTTTTGATTGATGTAGATGACACGTTCTGGGTCATCCACATAGGGAAACGAGATATCACGTCTGAGCAGTAACCTCACAGGTCCACCCAGGTGAAAACTGCCCGGCCCTACTGCGGACAGAGCACAAATCATCAGTGCAAAAGCGCCGAGCGACATCATCCAGTCATTTCCAGTGGCAGGGTACGTTGGAGATGGAATGACGCTTGCACAGTGATGTTTTACGTTCTGCCCGCAGTAGAGCAGAGCAAAGTGTGTCTGAGCAGTCCAGCAAGGCGTGAAATCTCATTTCGCTATGTGGATGATGCAGGAAGCGTCATCCACGTCAATCAAAGCCGAAGGACGGCGATGAGGACCAGAAAGGAGACACAGACACCCCAAATGGAACACCCATCGAACCAGACCATAAAATGGAATTTTTGCATGTATATAGAGGGGGGTCAGGAGATGATAGCCATGTTTGTGGCATGCAGAAGCAGATACAAGTGGTGGCATTTGTTCGGAGGCACAAAAACCGTTTACGGCTTCCTTTTAAAGACAACTGAGTACACAAGTCCAGATACTTCACAGAAGATACTGTCTGATAAAATTTATTCTGATGGTACAATGAATGGGAAGGTATCCATAAAAGTAAGCATGACTTCCAGTGTCGGACTGGGTTGTCAAGGGCCCACCAGTAACATTGACTTTGAGGGCCCACTTTTCACCTGCATACAAATATTACACTCCCTCATTTACAAATGTACCTATATCTCTATATAATAATAAACTGGGTAGTTAGGTTAATGAATGATGAGATGCTGCTTTTTTCTGTGCAGAGTAAATCATGTGAATTATGCCAAGTACTATCCATATAGTGGGGATGGGGGACCATGACTGCACAGGGGCCCACCGGGGATTCCCCTGTTACCCTGTGGGCCAGTCCGAGCCTGATAACTTCGGAATATATACAATGGTGGTACTGAGCACTTCTGATCATCACTTCCCTCTGATTGGCCCAATTACTGGTTCCAATGACCAAACTATGCCGACATGTATGGCAAGGAAATTTTAATTCTGCAACACACTAACATTACACTCACAAACTTTACAACGGCAATCTCTGGGGGGAATCCGCCATCATCAAACGCTAGTTTGTTATTCTCCGCATATTTAGTGCATGTTTTATGGTAAAGATGGAATATCTGGAACTACTTTACTTAAAGTCAAGGCATAATTTTCTTCTTTACGGAGCTGCCCTGTGACTTCATCCAGTTTAACCATTCATTACCCACACGCACTACTATTCCAGAAGGGAAGCATATTCCAGACATGGACGCATACTTTCACAACGAGTCATATTTAGGTCGGACGCACCATTCATTAAAAGTTCTAACATCTGCTTTTATGACATTTCTATGCAAGATTAATAGAAAACAAAGCGCCCAAAAGTTATATAAAAAACAATATGCAATGCAACTGGTATGCACGATAATGGCTCCAAACTGTATAGAGTGTATATGGGTGTTTGGGTGTAGCATAACAGAATTGATTCAGTTTTTCCAAAAGCGTGTCAAATAATGTGTTGCCCCTTCTTTTACATAGGACTGCAGTTTTGAATCCTATATAAGCTAAAAATACAAATGCAAACATACAGTATATAGCACAAAATCTGCAAATAGCACAAAACGCATAACAGATTATCCATGCACAGGATGTTATACAATGCAGCAATGGATTGTGTAGGAAGTTTGACGTCACTTTTCTACGTTGTTGCGCTGTTGTATTGTAAACCGTGTACAACATTGTGTCTGGTATGACGGGATTTGTATAAAAGTGGTGGGAAATATTTGAAGTAGCGGTGAATTATTGCAGTATTTTATATACATTGCAGACGCTGGTCCGTGCGAGGACCCCGGTGTGTTCTGTGCGTAGTGTAGTATATACGATGGTGCGGGCTATTTGTGTCCATATATATAAATATACTGTATTACCAGCTGTCCAGTTCAAGCTCCAGCAGAGACTGGGTCCTCTCCGAGTTACATTGCAGACACCACATGGCTCAGTCCAGGGACAGGACAAGGTGACAGTGTCACATCATCCCAACTGGGACCCCAACATCCTGTGTCCCCCCTTGACCCGCTCTTTGCTGCTATTGCAGTGATCCGGAAGAATCAGAAGAGAGGTCCAACCCTTCCAGTCCAGGGGAGGATGGGGGGGATGGCTGGAAAGCTGGGATAGGGGGGAGAGGAGGAGGAGGGACACAGGATTAAACTGCTCTCATTTGCTGCCCATTGCTTGTGCTTGTGTTTTCCAAGCAAAGGAACAGGAAACCGCTAAATAGTCCAGAGCTGGAGAACAGGGAGCAGAGCAGTGTATACTGTCAGGAAGGGCTGATCGATGGGGCACTGTCCCCTAATTCTAGGGACACGGCTTCTGCACTCACGGCTAATGCTCATTACTCTTACTGGAACCAGACTTATTATTATTATTATTATTAGTAGTAATAATAATGATACTAATAGTAATAACAATGATAATATCGATAGTTATATAGTGCCAGCACACTGAACTGAACTTTACATTTAATGCAAAAGTGATCTTGAAATCAGCCACAGATGGAATGCACCGTATTTATTAAGACACGCCATCGCTTTTTAAGATGTCCATTTATTATGCTGCCTATATAGCATCAATGTGTTCAGGATTATGGTGGCTCAGTGGTTAGCACAGTATGGTGGCTCAATTGTTGGCACTGTTATGGTGGCTCAGTGGTTAGCACAGTATGGTGGCTCAGTGGTTAGCACTGTTATGGTGGCTCAGTGGTTAGCACTGTTATGGTGGCTCAGTGGTTAGCACAGTATGGTGGCTCAGTGGTTAGCACTGTTATGGTGGCTCAGTGGTTAGCACTGTTATGGTGGCTCAGTGGTTAGCACTGTATGGTGGCTCAGTGCTTAGAACTGTATGCTCGCTCAGTTGTTAGCACTGTTATGGTGGCTCAGTGGTTAGCACTGTATGGTGGCTCAGTGGTTAGTGTGGCGCCCCTGAGGCTCAGTCGCCACAGAGGTACTGCACCTCCTCCTGAGGTGTGGTATCCTACCATCCAGGTAAGGCTAGTTTCACACTAGCGTTTTTGAGCGCAGCGATGGCCTGCGCACGGCCGCCACTAAGCCCCGCCCCCTGCCGCGCCTCAGCCGGTAGCTCCACCTACCGGCGCATGACGCTGCATGCGCCCTGCGTCCCCTATCTTTATCACTGGGGGCGCAGGCCGTGCGCAGTATGCGTTTGGCGGCGCATGCGCCTTTTTGACGGTGCACCGGCGCAACCAAACTGCAGCAGGTTGCGTTTGCCGCAGGTCGGCGCACCGTCAAAAGGACGCATGCGCCGCCAAACGCATACTGCGCACGGCCTGCGCCCCCAGTGATAAAGATAGGGGACGCAGGGCGCATGCAGCATCATGCGCCGGTAGGCTGAGCTACCGACGGAGGCACGGCAGGGGGCGGGGCTTATCGGCGGCCGTGCGCAGGCCGTCGCTGCGCTCAAAAACGCTAGTGTGAAACTAGCCTATGGTGGAGACTCCTGATCACGCTCCAACACCTGCACCCCACATCACAAAGTAGTGTAGCAAAGCACCTACGGCGGCTCCCTGCTTGGAGTATAGCAAAGCACCCATTTGTGGCTCCCTGCTTGGAACACAAAACGGGAGGTGGGTGGAGTTAGATTACATTACAAGGAGCAGGAAGAGTTTAGGATGAGAAGTCAGTTGGTTAGAGAGTTGGAGAAAAGAAGCTCCCTGGAGAGAGGGATAGATGGATGGAAGTGCTGCAGCAGATCCCAGTGACCTGGGTCTGCTGGCACGGGAAAGGAAGAGAGAGAGAGCAACATAGACTGAAAGCCTGATTCTCCATAGAAAGAAAGATTAGTACGGAACGTGAGGAGTAAAAGGGAACAGAGGACGTGGGTTAGAAGAGAACCCTTCCTAGAAGTTCCGAGAGCAAGGCCGGGGCCCGGTCCCCGAGGTTGTATGGATACTAATGATCCTGCAGCAGACACCAGAGGAATAGAAGTTGTCACCACTTTATTCCCACACAAGACTTGGGGGCACAACAGCAACTGGATAGTGAATCGGGACTTAGTAGCAAGAAGTCCCCGAAGCAGGCTACAGCTGTCTGCCGTACAAGTAGAGTTCATAAGAACATCGGACAGGAGGAACTCCAGTGTAACTCAGTACTAGGAGTACTTCATTTAAAGGCGCTATAAGAGGAGACGTTCAGAAAGGCACATGTTGGCGGAGTGTTGGAAAGGAGCATTCCATCTGATCTGGAGGTTGACTGAGTCCCTGACCCAGAGGACACGGCACGGTGGCGGGCACCTGTTTGTACAACAGACTGTGAGTAAAGCTTTGGAACTACATGCCCTGGTGTCCTCCACTTATTCCCTGCGCCATCCCGACTAGCACAGCCGCCACCTCTGAGCCTGACACTACACCATCTAAGTGTCCCTTTACCTACACTGCCCTGGGACTCCAGCCCTGCCTGTGGAGGGCCATAACATCACTGCTGCACCACACCATCAGTCCCAGAGGATCTGTCTGCAGCGTCGGCTTACATTTTCATTGCTGAACACCACAGGTGGCGTCATGAATCACTTATAAACTTTCATCACTATAAGCACACTGAAACAACCCCTTTTACAATGGGCGCCCAGGGCCATGGACCGGGTTACAGCTGCCGTGACATCTCCCATTGGAGCTCATCGGGCCCAGTACCGAGTACCCCACAGCCCTGGGTGAGAGGGTGACCCATTAGCACTGTATGATGGCTCAATGGGTGGCTGTTGCAGTGCTGGGGTTCCTGCATTTAAATCCCACCAAGGACAACATCTGCAAGGAGTTTGTACATTCTCCCCATGTTTGCATGGTACTCTGGTTTCTTCCCAAACTCAAAAGTCATACTGATCGCAAATTCAGATTTGTGATACCCAATGGGGACAGTGATAAAAAAAAATCTCTGTAACAGTGCTAACCACTGAGCCACCTTACAGTGCTAACCACTGTGATACCATACAGTACTAACCACTGAGCCACCATACAGTGCTAACCACTGATCCACCATAACAATGCTAACCACTGAGCTACCATACAGTGATAACCACTGATCCACCATACAAGTGTTAAGCACTGAGCTACCATACAGTGATGCTAACCACTGAGCCACCATAACAGTGCTAACCACTGAGCCACCATACAGTACTAACCACTGAACCATCATACAGCGCTCACCACTGAGCTACCAAGATTACATATTACATCATTTTTCCTTTTGAAACAAGTCCAGACAGTAGGGAGGCACAGGTGTCTATTAATGTCTGACTACATAGCAGTACATAAGGCAGGTCGATGTAACTTAGCTGCCGTGGAAGTTGTGCTATTTTCAGAACATTTGTCTGGATTAGAGACATTTATCATGAGCTGTGTGACATTTTAAAAGAAAGTCTGCAGTTCTGACTGGTGAGATGAGTCTTCACTGAATCTCAATAGAAAGCATTAGCAAGAAAAGCAGATAGGGCAGCTTGGTGGCTCAGTGGTTAGCATCACTTGGTGGCTCAGTGGTTAGCATTGTATCATAGCTCGGTGGCTAGCACTGTATAGTGGCTCAGTGATTAGCACTGTATGGTGGCTCAGTGGTTAGCACTATTACTTTGCAGAGCTGGGGTCCTGGGTTCAAATCCCACCAAGGACAACATCTGCAAGGAGTTTGTATGTTCTCCCCGTGTTTGCCTAGCTTTCCTCCGGTTTCCTCCCACACTCCAAAGACATACTGGTAGAGAATCTAGATTGTGAGCAAAATGCCTGTTCATCGGGTGATTTGATGGCATAAAGATCATCTATTGTCACATGTACACAGGGGAAATGTTAGACAGACTCAGGGATAGGTACACCACCTGGGGTATTAATACACATGTCATGTCATGGCAGTGTACACAAGGAAACCAATGGGGGACAACTCGGAAGATTAGAATAAAAAACAATGAAAAAAACTAAATAATGTCCAATAATAGAACATTTTATTCAAGTGAGTATAAATAAATATAAAAGGGGGCAGGAAATCAATGTCAACATGGACACAACACAGGGGACATAGAAATACAATGATAAAATGGAATAAGTACTAGGGCATGTAAAGATAAGCAAGATTAAGTATCTTGCATGAGGCATACACAAAGTGCCAGTGCATAAGAGTGCAAAATAATGCTCAATAATATATATATATATAAAACTTGATGAAAATGAATAAAGCGCAAATGCAAACTATATAGTAACTGTGCAACAATTATTAAATAGCAAGATCACAGTGGATTCAGTGCAATAGTGAATAATAAGTCACATAGGGGTAAAAAGGTAAAGAAGAGTGATGTGCTTAGTGTAATACCTCATGTGGCGATGGAGTCCCTCGGGATGAGCCCACCCCCAACGCGCGTTTCGGCGTCGCCTTCGTTGAGCATTATTTTGCACTCTTATGCACTGGCACACTGGCACTTTGTGTATGCCTCATGCAAGAGACTTAATCTTGCTTATCTTTACATACCGTAGTACTTACTTCATTTTATCACTGTATTTCTATGTCCCCTGTGTTGTGCCCCTTTTGGCATTGATTTCCTGCCCCCATTTATACTCACTTAAATAAAATTTTCTATTATTGGACATCATTTCGTTTTTTTCGTTGTTTTTTACAGTGGAAATGCTGCAGACAACATGCGCTGTATATGAGGAAAGAACAATTGTATTAACGCTTGTCCTGTCCCCATCATTGCTCACCATGCAATCCTTGGGGTACGTGCCCTCAATCAGTAATAAAAAAAACCCCTCTGAATCGTATAGTCCAAGCACAACGTAGCCTTGGCGCTCCAGCGGTTCCTTCCTGATGGTCTTCTGTTTACCTTGACGGCAAAGACCCATGTACTCAATATGACTGCTGCAGCCAAACACTGGCCTTAGGGCTTGTGCCTTATATTGATCAGGCCAGTGATTGGCTGCAGCAGTCACCAGGTAAACAGAAGACCAGCAGGAAGGAACCGTTGAAACAACAAGTATTACAAGGATGCGTGCACATTTTTTTATTGCACTTTTTTCAGAATAAGTGTTTGGAAGAGGAAATGTAGTGTCAACTGTTTATTCAGGGTATTGTCACAGCTTGTAGATGAAGTGAAATAAAATGATGGGAAAATCCCCAATGTAAGATATAATGGACACAATGAAAAGCAGAAGACATTCTCCCAGGAAAACAGAACATGTTACTAGAGAACGTGGAAGTAAAGTATACCAGCAAAGTATTGCACGCTAGGTGAGGAGAGGAGATGGTGGCAAAAGTAAAACCAGTTACAATAATTGCCAGGCTGCAGCTGATTGCTGACTTCCTGTTCATGTTCATTTCGTCAGGAGGCAGAAATAGTGACGCCAGCGCTGACTGGGCACCGGGCATCACGCGCCATTTCACCGCATGACAGCCCCGGGCCGCGAGTGCCGACACCGCGCTGGAACGGTGCTGGCACGGGAGGTGAGTATAAGCTTTATTATTTTATCAGGTGCCATACATTTAGTTTAAGAAGGGGTTGCCTGGTAGTGGACAACCTCTTTAAGAAAAGCTGGTATAAGAATAACAGTGCAGTTTAACTTGATGCGTTTCGCAGTGCTCTTTCTTCGTCAGGAGAACCAAAGATCTTTGTGGTTCTCCTGATGAAGTGAGAGCACTTCGAAACACGTTGAGAATAAATCGCACTGTTACCCTTATACCGGACTGGATTCCTTTGTTGGATATTCCACCAGCAGCGCAGGTTACCCGCAATTCCTCATTCTCTAATTATCAGGCAGAGACACCCCCAAGACTAAGTTCCCACAGTGAGCTTTCAGTGAGTTTTTTATGTTGTAAGTTTTCTGCAGCATTTCTGCACCCAATAAGTAAATTAGGTTATTTGCATTTTTTTAAATACGCAGAGTCAAAAAAATCACCGAAAAGTCATCATGGGAACTTAGCCTAAGGCATCAACTTATGATGTAGCTGCAACCTTTGCAATCTCTACAGCTTTGCCAGGTACCGTACACCAAGACAGCAGCACATGGGCCACACTGGGAGGCTTTTAAAGGAAACAATGTACTGAGCGAGCACAACATGTTACATTGACAGCAGAGGGAGAGTGATACATTGTTCTTGGTTAGTAAAGCTTATTACTTGCAGTGTTGGGACAGCAGAGAATAGTTTATAGAAGAGCGCAATGCAGAACATGAATGTATCAAATGTAATAAGAACATGAAACAGTCAACCGGGGGAGCCAGGTCTTGTATCATGCCTTATCCTAGAATCCTCTACAAACTCGGGGTTAATTACTTGGACTAAAGGGATCAATTCTGATGACTGAATAATAAAAAGTCCTATTTATTAGAATGGGATAACAATTTTTGCCCACATAACTTTAGGCTACAGCCAATACAGTGGGACATGGGGGAAGCAGTAGTCTGAAAAGGCACACAGAGACTCTGCAGTAACTGGAACTTTTAGGGTGCACAGAAAGACACATTGTCTGGGACTACCACATTGGTGACCTATCCTACCGGTAGGGATCCAGCATGGATCAGCAGATACCTGCTCCAGCAGCAATCAGATGTAAGCAGTGTACTGAGTGGAACTGGGCAGCGCCTTACATTGATTAATGGCCACTGTTTCAAGTGAAAGAGAAATAAACTGGCAGTGGCTACTAAACAATATATGACAGTGCGGTGCTTCCATTAACAGCACCTAGAGATATACTTTACAACAACTACTTGTACCATAAACTGTGATAGACAGGATCTGATTCATTGACTTAGATCATATATGTCAAACTCTGGCCCGCAGGGTGTTTATATTTGGCCCGCGACACCAGAACAGCCACTCCTATGTGGGGCTATTATTCTGTATGGAGGACTATGTGGGGCCTATTATTTTGCATTGAGGACTATTGGGGGGCATTATTTAGTATGGAGGACTATGTGGGGGCCTATTATTCTGTATTGAGGACTATGGGGGCCCATTATTCTGTATGGAGGACTATGTGGGGCCCATAATACTGTATGGAGGATTAAGTGGGGCCCATTATACTGTATACTGGTTGGCCAGCAACTTTGTCCAGGTTTTTCATTTCGGCGCTCTGTGTGTTGAGTTTGACATCTGGTTTCACATTAGTGTTTGTGTGCGCAGCGTTTGATCCGCATAGATCCGCATACGTCATGCGTACATATATTTAACATGGTGTACGCAGGGACATGTGTTTGCATGCGTTCGCATGCTTTTGTGTATGCATGCGTTGTTTAGCGGTGTGCAGCAAACGCAACATGTTGCATTTTTTGAGGCGTCAAAAAAACGTCAAATATGCGAAAGGTGGATGAGTCCGTAAAAAAACGCATTACTGTCTATGGAAACGCATTGGTATGCAAGGACATGCATACGCATGCGTCCGATACGCATGCGTTCTTCAAAATGTCAATAGAAATCCCATGAGACATGCCCATTTTTGTCTGGTGTCAAATCGAACGCATGCGCACAAACAACGCAAATGCATGCAAAAACGCATACAAACGCATGCACACGCAGTGTGTTTTTTCCCCGTCATGCGTAAGATTATGCGCATTTCTGCATGCTTTTGCGCATGTGGATGATACGCTGCGAACTCAAACACTAATATGAACCTAGCCTTAGATGGAAGAGTTTTCTAGGGGTGCTGCATGATCTGTACAGAGGACACTGTGCAAGGCAGGGGAGGTGAGCTGTGACCATTACATATTGCGGCTGCTGTGTTCCTGAGTTAGCTGTATACAGCTGTTATCTTGTGTTGTAACTCTAATGAGATGAATGTCGAGAACTGATTTATACAAAGTATCAGACTAATATTGGGCTTCGTTTACAGAGTGAAAATTGCAAAATTGTAGGATATTTTTAGTATAGTTAGTGACATGGATTTACATAAGAAAAATTGACATAAAAACTTGATTGAAAAGGAACCTGTCACCTGATTCATACTGATTCATACTGCCCAAGTTATGGTCAGCATTACCCAGTGCTTGACTGCACAATGATGCCCCTGGACGGCTGTCACAACACAGCTCACCCTGCTCCCAGGGATACTTCACAAGGCCTCTGCCCTTGCCTTGTCTCCTAAGTTAGTCCTTCGTTTGTCCCCTTCCCCCACCCAGCGAAGAGGGGGCGCCACTGTGCACTGCAGTACACCAACCCGAAAAACAGGGCAACAAAGACAAGGGGAAACTGAAAATTCCACACACACAAAGTATTCACTCACATATAACAGAATAATCCACCAGGATGAGCAGGAAGGGG
Source organism: Dendrobates tinctorius (assembly GCF_039654945.1). Taxonomy (NCBI): domain Eukaryota; kingdom Metazoa; phylum Chordata; class Amphibia; order Anura; family Dendrobatidae; genus Dendrobates; species Dendrobates tinctorius. The sequence goes on from NW_027361706.1 coordinate 23,217,292, forward strand.
AAGAAAGCAAAACAGGGAAGGATAAGGGATTACCGTACCAAGCGTACAAACCAAACAACAGTCGCCTATAACTCCTCCAGCACTCCTCTAACCAACTTCGCTCCCTCCTTTTGTAATGCAGCAAGAGCTAACTCTGACAAGGACTTAGTAATAGAGCCCAGATTATATGGGAAAAGGAGTGGCTAACTGAGCACAGCTGAACACAGGGAATTCCAACATGGCCGATTGACCCCTGTTCTGCTGGAAGAATAAACACGTTTAATAAGCTGGAGAAGAGCTTCTTCTCAGTGCCGGAGTAGGAGCAACCACACGCTGCAGTCTTCAGGCTCCGCTCCGTCATGGTAACCCCATGACAACGTCTTTGCCCAGCACCTCTCTAGGTGATTGATAGATCTCTCCCATAACGAGATACCTGTCAACTACCTGGAGTGGCACTGAGCAAAGCCGGCTGTGGATGGCGCCACACTAGTCTTGTCTCTGGCTATGGTCATCGGCAGGATCTTCAAAGTATATTTTCTCTAGGTGTTTGAGAGACAAAATATACCTGGTTTCAATTGTGCCGATATTATCCGATTCATGCTGCCTGTGGTTTGGGCAGCATCAATCGACTGACAGGTTCCAATAGGAAATTTTCTCTTGACACATTCCTTTCATGGAGAGATGCTAGTAGCTTGAGTTCCTTATGAGGACACACTTGTGGCAGAGGTACTAAAACTGTAGCTCTTGAAGCTCAAAGTAAGGCTTCAAATGACTTTCACCATGGCTGACAGTGACTACCAGAAACCAATCTTATTTGTTTTTATGATTTACAACTTTTGTCATTGTGTCTGATTCATAGAACCCATCATATATTGTCCAATCAGAGTTGGACTTTAAAGAAGCCCTCCCATGAGGATCTTTTTTTTTCATTAAATCTGTGAATGTAGTGTACTGTAAGTGTGTTAATATACTCACCTTCCGCCATCTTCTCCGGTTTACAGCGCCACTCCACTCCTCTGCTCAGTGACGTCGCCGCTCGTCAGACTCTCCACATCACTCTATGTTCTATACGTGATTCTGACTACTCATTGTGACCATAGGCTTACATAGTAAAAGCCACTTCCAGGTGACACTGTGCAAAATGTGACCTGGAGAGTCTGAAGTGCAGTGATGTCACTGAGAAGAGGAGCGGAACGGTGCTAGAGACTGAACAGGACGTCGGTAGGTGAATATATTAACGCACGCACTACAGTACATAATATTATATACAGACTTAGTAAGAAAAACTAAACTTTATGGGAGGGATTCTGTATTTAAATAAACTGCAATGGAAAAATAACTCAAAGCACTTTGTCTAAAAAAAAAAGATGGTTTAATACATGCAGACTATTTATATATGTGAGGTATAACATTCCCACAGATAATATTAGGAAGAAATATTTAGTAGCGCCACATTATAAAGCTCCGTCTGTCTGTAGAAAAAGAGAAGAATGTGATACAATCACAGATAATATATTATCCTTGTCAAATAAGCAGCTTTGAAGGATGAACAGATCAATCCTGTGTCTTCTAACTTTCAATGTCACTGGAAAATAATCAGGTCGTCCGCACTTGAGGCAGAACCATTGTACAATCTGTAACAAGGGGCACTGGCTGGGTGCCAGCACCTTCCTCCTATAAAAACAGCTGAAATATTTCAGGGAGAAATAACAAATGCTGTATTGTGAGGAAAGATACTTTATATGTTGCTTTATTTTACTATATCGCTACTAAATGATCTATAAAATATATAAGAAAAATTACTGTACGTTCTACACATTGATCCTATGAAGGCCTGTTCTGCCTTACTTACAGTATATGGGGGGAGTGTTAGAGATCTCAGGGCCAGAAGGGGCCTCAAAAGTCCAGAGTCGGATACAGGGTCCAGAAAAACATAAAAAATGCATACAGATAAATAAGGTAAATGTTACTCTATTGTTTACCGTTAACCGAGATTTTGTATTATTAATGCGATGGTTCATAAGGGGTCCATGACCATCAGCGTCGGACTGGAACACCTTGGGCCCACCAGAGAAAATCATTCTTGGGGCCCACTATGTAGCTGCATAGAGTTAAATACCAGACCACCAATTATGCGGTAAAACACGCTAATATCCGGGTATAAGGTTGTACATGTCTTAATTATGTAGCAGGAGTTGGGGTAGCCCCCTCATAGAATATAAAGCAGCCCCCTCACATAGTATAATGCAGCCATCTCATAGAATATAAGGCAGCCATCTCATAGAATATAATACTGCCCCCCTCATAGGGTATAATACTGCCCCCCTCATAGGGAATAATGCACCCCCTCATAGGGTATAATGCACCCCCTCATAGGGTATAATGCACCCCCTCATAGGGTATAATACTGCCCCCCTCATAGGGTATAATACTGCCCCCCTCATAGGGAATAATGCTGCCCCCCTCATAGGGAATAATGCACCCCCTCATAGGGAATAATGCACCCCCTCATAGGGAATAATGCACCCCCTCATAGGGTATAATGCTGCCCCCTCATAGGGTATAATACTGCCCCCCTCATAGGGAATAATGCACCCCCTCATAGGGTATAATGCTGCCTCCTCATAGGGTATAATACTGCCCCCTCATAGGGTATAATACTGCCCCCCTCATAGGGTATAATACTGCCCCCCTCATAGGGAATAATGCACCCCCTCATAGGGTATAATGCTGCCCTCCTCATAGGGTATAATGCTGCCTCCTCATAGGGTATAATACTGCCCCCTCATAGGGTATAATAATGCCCCCCTCATAGGGTATAATAATGCCCCCCTCATAGGGAATAATGCTGCCTCCTCATAGGGTATAATGCTATATAGATATATAGATATAGAGTTAGATAGATATAGATAGAAAGATAGATGTAGAAATAGATAGATATAGAGATAGAAAGTAGATAATGGATAGATATAGATATAGATTCATAGAGATAGATAGAGATAGATATAAAGATAGATATAGAAAGAAATATAGATAGATAGATCGATAGGTAGATAGATATAGAGATAGATAGAAAATAGATAATGGATAGATAGATAGATATAGAGATAGATGGCTATAGATAGAAAGATATAGGGATAGATAGATATATAGATAGAGATAGATAATAGATAGAGATAGATAATAGATAGAGATATACAGATATAATAATAATAATAATAATAATAATAATAATAATAATAATAATATAGACATATATAGATAGATATAGAGATAAATATATATAGATAGATGGCTATAAATAAAAATAGATATAGAGATAGATAGATATAGAGATAATAGATATAGAGATAGATAGATAGATATAGAGATAGATATAGAGACAGATAGATATAGAGATAGATATAGAGATAATAGCTAGATATAGAGATATGTATAGAGATAGATAGATATAGAGTTAGAAAGATAGATATAGAGAGATATAGAGATAGATAGAGATAGATAGATGGATAGATAGATATAGATAATAGAGATAATAGATAGATATAATAGATAGATATAGAGATAGATGGATAGATCAATAGATAGATAGATAGATAAAGAGCGAGAGATAGAGATAGAGATTGATAGATAATGAGATATAGAGATATAGTGTTAGATAGAAAGATAGATATGGATATAGAGAACAGATATAGAGATAGATAGATAGATAGATATAGAGATAGATAGATAGATATAGAGAGAGATAGATACAGAGATCGATAAATAGATAGAGATAGATATAGATAATAGATAGAGATAGATAGATAAAGATAGATAATAAATATAGAGATAGAGTAAGATAGAAAGATATAGAGATAGGTAGATATAGATAATAGAGATAGCTAGATAGATAGACATAATAGATAGATATAGATAGATATAGATAGAAAGATAGATATAGAGATAGATGTAGAGATAGAAAGATAGATATAGAGATAGAGCGATAGATAGAGATAGATATAGATAATAGATAGAGATAAATAGATAGATAGAGAAAGATAGATAGATATAGAGATAGATATAGAGATAGAAAGATAGATAGATATACAGAGAGATAGATATAGAGATAGAGATAAATAGATATAGAGAGAGATATAGAGAGAAATAGATAAAGATATAGAGATAATAGATATAGAGATAGATAGATATAGATATAGAGAGAGATAGATACAGAGAAAAGATATAGAGATAAATAGATAAAGATAGATAGATATAGAGATATAGAGATATAGAGATAGAAAGACAGATAAAGAGAGAGAGCGATAGATAGATATACAGAGAGATAGATATAGAGATAGATAGAGATATATAGATAGATAGCTATAGAGATAGATATAGAGAGAAATAGAGATAGATATAGAGATAGTTAGAGATAGATATATAGATATAAAGATAGATATAGAGATAGATATAGATATAGAGATAGAGCGATAGATAGCGAGATATATAGATATAGAGATAGATAGATACAGAGAAAAGATATAGAGATAGATAACGGATAGATAAATAGATAGATAGGTATAGAGATAGATAGATATAGATATTAGATAGAGATATATATAGATAAAGATAGATAGATATAGATGGTAGCTAGATAGATAATAAATATAGAGATAATAGATATAGAGATAGATAGATATAGAGATAGATATAGAGATAGATATAGAGATAGATGTAGAGATAGAAAGATAGATATAAAGATAGATATAGATGATAGAGATAGATATAGAAATAGATAGAGATAGATATAGAAATAGATAGATATAGATAATAGATAGAGATAGATATAGAGATAGATAGATATAGATAATAGATAGAGATAGAAAGATAGATATAAGAGAGATAGAGAGAGAGAGAGATATATAGAGAAATAGAGATAGATAGATAGAGAGAGCGAGAGATATAAAAAAAAAAAACAAAACACGATACTCACCTCTCCTCCTCGCTCCCACGCTGATCCCGGCCTCAGTGTCAGGAGCTGCCCCCTCTGCCAGACACACAGCGGGTGCGCGATGTAGTGACGTCATCGCGCACTGGCTGTGAGCCAGGAGCAGAGAGGACTGAGGGCGGCGCCGGCCCTGATGCAGAGCGGCTTACTGGGCTGGGGGCGGGGCCTCTGGGGGTGGAGACCTGAAATGATATTCATGGCTTCGCAGTGAATATTCATTTCTCTTTAGCAGCGGGGACAGGGGCTCCTGCCTCCTGACACCCGCTGCTGCTCCGCTGGCAGGGGCCCCCATAGCAGCTGCATGGTGTGCGACACACCACTGGCTGGGGGCCCCTGGAGCAGCGGGGGCCCTAGGCAACTGCTGGCCCTGTATGCCAGCAGGTGCCAGGGCCCACCAGATGCCAGGGCCCACCGGAGAATCCTCCGGTTCCCCGGTGGGCCAGTCCGACGCTATTTGACCATTATTATCCAAGGGCCACTCCCGGTTATGTCTCCAGTGTCTTGTAATAGAACAATGACTGATGAAATGCCCCTACACAGCTTTTCCCACTGGGAGCATGAATGTTGGCATAACTGCAGCATTAACCAAGAAAAGACCTAATCAGGATTGCCAAATTCATGGACGCATCAAGTTTCTGGGCAGTTGGCAAACCTGAAGCTAATGTCATCCCAAGATGTTATACATAACATTTTGGAATGGCCTATTACATACTAATATATAGCAGAAGAGTTATAATAATCATGCAGCTCAGGGGCGGACACAGACAGAAGAGCCATAATAATCATGCAGCTCAGGGGCGGACACAGACAGAAGAGCCATAATAATCATGCAGCTCAGGGGCGGACACAGACAGAAGAGCCATAATAATCATGCAGCTCAGGGGCGGACACAGACAGAAGAGCCATAATAATCATGCAGCTCAGGGGCGGACACAGACAGAAGAGCCATAATAATCATGCAGCTCAGGGGCGGACACAGACAGAAGAGTCATAATAATCATGCAGCTCAGGGGCGGACCCAGACAGAAGAGACATAATAATCATGCAGCTCAGGGGCGGACACAGACAGAAGAGCCATAATAATCATGCAGCTCAGGGGCGGACACAGACAGAAGAGTCATAATAATCATGCAGCTCAGGGGCGGACCCAGACAGAAGAGACATAATAATCATGCAGCTCAGGGGCGGACACAGACAGAAGAGCCATAATAATCATGCAACTCAGGGGCGGACACAGACAGAAGAGCCATAATAATTATGCAGTTCAGGGGCGGACCCAAACAGAAGAGCCATAATAATCATGCAGCTCAGGGGTGGACACAGACAGAAGAGCCATAATAATTATGCAGCTCAGGGGCGGACAGAGACAGAAAAGCCATAACAATCATGCAGCTCAGGGGTGAACACAGACAGAAGAGTCAAAGTGATCATGCAGCTCAGAGGCGGACAGAGACAGAACAGTCATAAAAACCACGCAGCTCAGGGGCGGACACAGACAGAAGAGCCATAATAATCATTCAGCTCAGGGGCGGACACAGACAGAACAGTCATAAAAACCACGCAGCTCAGGGGCGGACACAGACAGAAGAGCCATAATAATCATTCAGCTCAGGGGCGGACACAGACAGAACAGTCATAAAAACCACGCAGCTCAGGGGCGGACACAGACAGAAGAGCCATAATAATCATTCAGCTCAGGGGCGGACACAGACAGAAGAGCCATAATAATCATGCAGCTCAGGGGTGGACACAGACAGAAGAGCCATAATAATCATGCAGCTCAGGGGCGGACACAGACAGAAGAGCCATAATAATTATGCAGTTCAGGGGCGGACCCAGACAGAAGAGCCATAATAATCATGCAGCTCAGGGGTGGACACAGACAGAAGAGCCATAATAATTATGCAGCTCAGGGGCGGACAGAGACAGAAAAGCCATAACAATCATGCAGCTCAGGGGTGAACACAGACAGAAGAGTCAAAGTGATCATGCAGCTCAGAGGCGGACAGAGACAGAACAGTCATAAAAACCACGCAGCTCAGGGGCGGACACAGACAGAAGAGCCATAATAATCATTCAGCTCAGGGGCGGACACAGACAGAAGAGCCATAATAATCATTCAGCTCAGGGGCGGACACAGACAGAAGAGCCATAATAATCATGCAGCTCAGGGGCGGACACAGACAGAATGGCTATAATAATCATGCAGCAGAGCTAAAGGATCACTGCATCACCAAACAGAGCATAAGTACTATAGGGCAATCCATGCAACTGGTCAAGGGCTCTTTGGTAGAGGGGCTTATATTTTGCATCCAGTTCAGTTCCCTAGTTTGGCTGCCATGGAGGACTAAACTGGACGCTGGACCAGGGTAGTCTGAATCGTTTTGCTTACCTCTAATGTCAGATCTTACTGTTCTGGGTGGCAAAACAATACCACAATGATGCTCTGGCATAATCTATTTTTGATGCGTCCTCCTTTGCTCACCAGGGTTACTTAGGCTTCAGATATTAGCAATGTAGACTTCTTTGGTTTCTGCATGCCCTGAACTATGATGTAGTCATCTGTGAGTGTTACCCATCCCTTGCATAGGTTCTTAAAACTACCTTGGGCATAGCTATTTCATCAGTAGCCTCTTCCTTCCAGTGCTGCGCTATGCAACAAAGAACATTCCATTATTGAAGAGATCATTCATGGACTGACATGTACAGTGGGGGAAATAATTATTTGATCCCTTGCTGATTTTGTAAGTTTGCCCACTGATCAAGCCATGAACAGTCTATAATTTTAAGGGTAGGTTAATTTTAACATTGAGATATATAATATCAAAAATAAAATCCAGACAATAACATTGTATAAATTATATAAATTTGTTTGCATTTTGCAGTGAGAAATAAGTATTTGATTCCCTACCAACCATTAAGAGTTCTGGCTCCTACAGACCATTAAGACGCCCCTAATCAACTCGTTACCTGCATTAAAGACAGCTGTCTTTCATAGTCACCTTTATAAAAGACTCCTGTCCACAGACTCAATTAATCAGTCAGACACTAACCTCTACAACATAGGCTAGACCCAAGAGCATTATAAGGATGTCAGGGACAATCCTGAGTGACAACGTCCTTCCCTCCACCAGGACATTAAACATGGGTCACGGCTGGGTCTTCCAGCAAGACAATGACCCAAAACATACAGCAAAGGCAACAAAGGAGTGGCTCAAACAGAAGCACACTAAGGTCACGGAGTGGCCTAGCCAGTCTCCAGACCTTAATCCCATAAAAAACTTATGGAGGGAGATGAAGCTCTGAGTTGTCAAGTGACAGCCTCAAAATCTTAATGAATTAGAGATGATCTGCAAAGAGGAGTGGACCAAAATTCCTCCTGACTTGTGCGCAAACCTCATCATCAACTACAAAAAACATCTGACTGCTGTGCTTGCCAGCAAGAGTTTTGCCACCAAGTATTAAGTCTTGTTTGCCAGAGGAATCAAATACTTATTTCCCACTGCAAAATGCAAATAAACTTATATAATTTATCCCCTTCCTTACCGATGACGGAATAGTACGTCATCGGTAAGGCTGGTTTCACATTAGCGCTTTTGTGCGCAGCGCATCGGGCGCACCAGTGCGCATGCGCACTGCGCACCTATATTTTACATGATGTGCGCATGGTCTTGCGCATATTTGCGCTTTCGTGCGCATGCGTTTTTTTGTCTTTTGCGCCAGGCGCGTCAGACGCAACATGTTGCATTTTTGGTTCCGCCCTGTCTCGTTAAAACAACGCATGCGCACGGAATGCGCACGGAATGCGCAAAAACACCACATTGGAGCCTATGGGAGCGCAATACTTGCGCATGGTCTTGCGTTTTTATGCGCATGCGTTTTTTACATAAACATGACTGAAATTTGGTCTAGACAGTAAAAAAAAAAAATTGAACCAAGGTGATAAAATGGTGTGGGCACTGGGATTCCACAATACTTTAAGGATTGCTCACTAGTGGACACACAGCACAAGCTGCACCAATGTAAGTATGAAAAACCTAATGTCTGGCTGAAATTTCAATACATTTCTATGTACTTATGTCTCTTTTTTTTTTTATTGCAGCATGTCTTCATCTGGTGAAGAATATGTCCCCGGGACAGGGCAAGAGGCAGAAGAAGTGAGTACTATGCTTCCGTATGGATTTGAAAAAATAAACACATGTGATTAATTTTTTTGGTTTAATTTTCAGAGCTCATCCTCCATCACGCCACCACCACCGGAGGAACGGCAGGAGCAGCAAGGCCAAGTGCGGGCGGGTAGACGTGATGTAAGTACAGACGGACTGTTTTTTTTTTTTTTTTACTTATTTTCTAGTCTGGTTTTTTTTTTTTTTTTGGTATTTTTTAGTTTTTTTTTTTTAAATTTTCATGGTTGTTTTTTTCGATGTTTGTTGTTTTTTTTCCATTTATTTCCATTTAAAACAAATAATTTTTTCATGGATTGTTTATCAATATCTAGGGCTCAAAGTGTGTGTGTGTGTGTGTGTGTTTATGTTTGTTTGTTTGGGTATATGGGCACGGGACTATGGGATGGAGGATATATATGATGGGTATATGGGCATGGGATAGAGGATATGTATGATGGTATATGGGCACGGGACTATGGGATGGCGAACATGTATCATGTGTATATGGGCACAGGCATATGAGATGGCGAATATGTATGATGGGTATATGGGCACAGGACTATGGGATGGAGGATATGTATGATGGAATATGGGCACGGGACTATGGGATGGAGGATAATTTTAAATTTATATAACTAACCACAGTTAGTTACTATGCCCGGGCAGCGCCGGGCTCTTCAGCTAGTTATCGATATTTTTTTTTTTAAAATCTTTCAAAGATTAATGTTTGTCTTTCTTTTCTAGGCTCCACAGCGGGAGGAGGACCTCGCCCTGGACAACGACGAGCTCATCCGTCTAGTCCAGGAGCGAGTCCCGTTGTGGGACACCCGTCACCAACTGCACTCGGACAACGTGGTGATCCGGCGGCTCTGGAACGAGGTGGCCGCATCGCTGATGGATGGCTGGGACAACGCCTCTCCCCGGGTCCGCAAGGATTTTCGTAAGTATTTAAATGCAGTGTGATGCAGCAGTGATCTTGGCCGGGATCACCCAACTGTGTGTGATGCTATTAACTCCATGGAGTTTCTATCATCACACACAGTTGGATGATCACAGCCTCCAGTGCATAGTCTTACTTTTTTTCTTTTTTTTTTTTTTTTCATCACAGTGAACAAAGTCAGAACCCGTTGGCGCTCGATGAAGGACCGCTTCAACAGGGATATCCGTCAGGAGAATAAGGTTCGCAGTGGTGCTGCGGCAAGGACCGGCACGAAGTACCGATACCATCGTGCCTTGGCATTTTTAAGACCGGTCCTTGCCTCCCGAACGTAAGTATTTTCTAGTTGTATTGTGTTTATTCTGTGCTTTTCTATTCCACAGGAGTTGGCGATTGTTAATTTATGGTAGTAATTTCTTTCTTTTCTTTTCACAGCACCTGGAGCAGCACCCTGCAACCTGGTCCCGAAGCGGTCCTTCATCAAGCTGCCCCGGACCCCTCCCAGCCATCCATCAGCGAGGAAGCACCTTGCAGGTCTGCACCACAGTCATCTGGAGACCAGGAAGCTGGTCGCTCAGGTGTTCCCCTGTCCCAGGTCTCTGCCACTGGTTTTGCGGGCACTTCCCGCCAGCAGCGGCAGAGGACCTTGGACAGGCCTCTCATGCCCGAGTTCGTTGAATTGAGCTCGGTCTTTCAGAGTAGCCTCAAGGCACTCTCCGATAGACTTGAGAGTGGTTTCCTCCTTTTGGACCAACGCTACAAGTCTATCGAGGGTCGCCTTGAGCGCCTGGAAGTCGACCTCGCCAGACCAGCGCATCATTTTTATACCCAAATAGCTCGGGACACGGCGGAACACCTTACCCCTGACCTCCAGTTGACTGTCATGCAGGCCTGCAACAATGCTTTTATGCAGGCTATGCAGCAGAGTAGGATTATGCAGCAGTCAGTGGTGGCATTTCCACCGGTGCCACCACTGACTCGTTTTACAGCATTACCTACTTCTGCTGCATATCACTGCACAGCCACCACACTTCCAAGCCTCGCCGGACACCAATATACCGCCCCAAGTCCGAGTGCAGCTGGACACTTACCCGCCAACACCATGCCAAGCGCTGCTCCTGCCTGGCCCACCACTGCTGCCGCCACCACCACTGGATGGCCCGTCGTCACCACCCCTGCCTTGAGCGCCGCAACCACCACCACCAGCGGGAGGACCACCCCGGTATGGACCGCCACAGCCACCACGCCTGCATGGACCGCCACCACCACCACCACCACCACCACCTCGGAGCAGCATCAGCTGGGGGACCCGCATTCAATATTTACGGCCCCTGCCAGGACATCCACCACCTCCAGCATGCCACAGCTGGAACAATATCCTGGCAGGCGGTCAACAAGTGCCAGGCGGTCCCCCAGCTCCAGCCAGTCCCCAGCCTCCAGGCGTTCCAGAGGCTCAAGGCAGTCCAGAGGCTCAAGGCGGTCCAGAGGCTCAAGGCGGTCCCCGGGGTCTAGCCAGTCCTCAGGCTCAAGCGAGGACAGCAGGAAGACGACGGGCCACCGTCCTAAAAAAACAAAGAGGAGGACTCTTACCCTCCCTCCTCCCTCACCTCCCACTTCACAACTTTCCTTGCCTCAGCTCCCTTCCCCCACTTCTTTGGTTCCTCCTTCCCCTAGAACCCCTTACTCCACCCAAAGCCGTTCCTCATCCCTCCACACCCCCCAGTTTCCAGCAACTAAAAAATAATTTAAATAAATGTTATATTTTTTTTTCAAAATAATGTTTGGTTATTGTGTCTTTCGCCGCCTGCACACACTGCGCCCTACACTATGGTTTGTTTTTCTTTACTTTATACCGGATGGTCAGCCATCCAACTCTGAAAGGGATACTATATTTCTTTTTTTTTTTTTTTTATATATATAAATATATATATATATATATATATATATATATATAAATAAAACAAAAATGAAATATAGTATCCCTTTCAGAGTTGGATGGCTGACCATCCGGTAGAAAGTAAAGAAAGGGAAACCACCAAAAAAAAAAAAATTTATATATATATATATATATATATATATAAATATATATATATAAATATATTTATATATATATAAATATATTTATATAAATATATATATATAAATATATTTATATATATATATTTATATAAATATATATATATAAATATATTTATATATATATATTTATATATATATATATATAAATTTTTTTTTTTTTTGGTGGTTTCCCTTTCTTTACTTTCTATATATATATATATATATATATATATATAAATATAAATATATATATAAATATATATATATAAATATATATATTTATATATATATATATATTTATATATATATTTATATATATATATATATATATATATATATATAAATATATATATTTATATATATATATATATATATATATATATATATTTATATATATTTATATATATATATATATATATATATATTTATATATATATATATTTTTTTTTTATGGTGGTTTCCCTTTCTTCAATTTAACCTGGGCAGATGAGTAGTGGAGTTTATTAAGACACAGTACACTGGGTACAGGTATAAAAAACCATGTATTTTATTTTTAACAAACAACAAAACTATTAAACCATTTGATCCTGCCATGCTACACAACATCGGATAAAAAGTAGTCCGCAAATTGGTCCCTCATTTGGGCAACTTCGACTGAGGACCGAAGAGGGTGCTGAGTAAAATCTGGCAAAGGGTTGGCAGCAGGCTCATCCATGTCAAAGTTCGGCCGCTCCTTTGCCATAACAAAATTGTGGAGAACCACGCATGCCTTCACGACCTCATCAACTGTTTCCATTTTGAGATTGATGGCGGTGCTGAGAATTCGCCATCTGGACACTAGAATGCCAAAGGCGCACTCTACAGTCCTGCGAGCCCTCGTAAGCCTGTAGTTGAAAATTTTCTTGCGGTGGTCCAAGTCACGGCTGGAGTACGGCTTCAGCAGGTTTGGGCACATCTGAAATGCCTCATCCCCAACCACTACAAATGGCAGTGGTGGAGTTTGGGTTTGGGGAAGAGGCCGTGCCAGTGGAAAATTGAAATGGTTGCCGTACAACCTCCAGCCCATATCAGAGTTCTTAAAAGTCTGTGAATCGTTGCCCCGTCCGAATGCCCCTATGTCCACCGCCACAAACCGGCAGTCTGCATCCGCAATGGCCATTAGGACTGTGGAAAAGTACTTCTTGTAGTTGTAGTACTCGGAGCCACTTCTTGCGGGTTTTGTGATGCGGATGTGCTTCCCGTCCACCGCTCCTAGGCAGTTCGGGAAATTGCAGACTGCCCAGAATTTCTCCGATATTTGAAGCCACTTTTCGGCAGTGGGCAATGGCAGAAACTCCGGACACAGAACATCCCACAGAGCCCTGCAGGTGTCGGCAACAATCCCAGATAAAGTTGAGATTCCCAGCCGGTACTGGAAATGCAGGGATGAAAGACTCTCTCCAGTTGCCAGGAACCTGCCAAACATAAAAAGAAAAAATAATTATATTTCTGTCTTGGGTATTACTAAAAACACTGAAAATAAAAAAGTACATGGCCTAACTATTTTGCATGTTTTTTTAATACAACATAGCAAAAAAACATTTTATAAAGGCTTGGGATTAGTACATGCCAGAAGAAAAACCATTATGCAAAAAAGCAATTTCACAAAAATAATGTTAAAAATCAATAGCCAAAAAAACCCTAATTTTTTGGACCAAAAAAAAAAAAAAATAAAAAGCCAAAAAAATTATGCAAACATAACAACATACATACCGTAAGGTGACAAGGAGCCTTTCTTCGGGAGGAATGGCACGCCGGAGCTGAGTGTCCCTTCTCCGGATGTTTCCTTCAACCATACCCAGCAAGTCAAGGAAGCTTTCCTGGGACATCCGTGTATAGTCAGCAAATTTCTCCGGGTTTTCCTGTAGCTCGCTGTACAGCGTGTGATATGCTCCACGGCTTGGCCGGAGTTCGATGATTGGATGCCTCCAAAACCTACGCCGCTGCCGTCTCTGCTGTCTCTCCCTCTCCCTTTCTTGCTGGCAACAAAAGACATACGCCTGAGACAGCGCAATGTCAAGATCCAGCTTGAAGCGGAAATTATCCAGACGCAAGTCCATCTTGACACCGGAAACAGCAGCAAAATCTGATGAATTCAGCAGTACAGGGTCTATAAAACATTCCAATGAAACACGCCCACTGGTGACCCATTGGTGGTCAAAGATTTTGCTATTGTGAAATGTCACACCTAAAAACGCATGCGCATAAAAAACGCAACCGCATGCAAAAACGCATGTAAAACGCAAGTAACACTGCGTTATTTTGACGCATCAGCGTGCGCATGAAGAAAAAAAAACGCACATTTGTTTTGCGTTTTTCTTTGCGTTTTTTATGCGCACGATGCGCTGCGCAAAAAAACGCTAATGTGAAACTAGCCTAAGGATCCCCTGCTTTGATGTGTGCTCCGGCGGTGAGCCCACCTCAAAGCCGCAGACATGTCAAAGCACAGCAGTAAATCTGCTACATATGAGCGATCTGCTCATCGCCCATATGTAGCAGAGCCGATTGGGTTGTGCATGCTTCTAGCCTCCTATGGAGGCTATTGAAGCATGCCAAAAGTTTAAAAAAAATGTTTAAAAAAAAAAAAAAAAAAAAAAAAAAATAAAAGTTCAAATCACCCCCCTTTCGCCCCAATCAAAATAAAACAATAAAAAAAAAAATCCCACATACACATATTTGGTATTGCCGTGTTCAGAATCGCCCGATCTATCAATAAAAAAAAGCTTTAACCCGAGCTCTAAACGGAAAAAAATTCAAAACGACAGAATTACGTTTTTTTTGGTCGCTGCGACATTACATTAAAATGCAATAACGGGCGATCAAAAGAACGTATTTGCACAAAAATGGTATCATTAAAAACGTCAGCCTGGCACGCAAAAAAAAGCCCTCACCCGACCCCAGATCACGAAAAATGGAGACGCTACGGGTCTCAGAAAATTGCGTCTTTTTTTTTTTTTTTAAGGAAACTTTGGAATTTTTTTTCACCACTTAGATCAGGGGTCCTCAAACTACGGCCCGCGGGCCGCATGTGGCCCTCCAAAGACTTTTATCCGGCCCCTGGCCAGCCCGACTTTGAGCTCTTGAACTGCACTGCAGTTCAGTGCTGGCGGGCCGTGTAATTGCGGGCGGGACGAGGCGCCGAGGAAAGGCGTTGCGCAGCCCTCCCGCAGCACAGTGCACAGAGACGACGTGATTGTCATCACGCCGCCTGCGCGGTCTGATGATGTCACGCCGCCTGGGCCTGTGCCGGAAGAAGACAGAGACGAGCGGCGCCTCTTCAGAGCAGCTCGGGGACATAGGTGAGTACTTTTTTTTTTTTTTTTCTTTAATGCCGGGTCCTTTTGGGGATATTTTCCTGCCTAGTGGGGACATTGTTCTGCCTAGTGGGGATCTGTGCTACCTATTGGGGATATTTTCCTGCCTAGTGGGGACATTTCCCTGCCTAGTGGGGACCTGTGCTACCTATTGGGGACTTTTTTCTGCCTAGTGGGGACATTGTTCTGCCTAGTGGGGACCTGTGCTACCTATTGGGGATATTTTCCTGCCTAGTGGGGACATTTTCCTGCCTAGTGGGGATCTGTGCTACCTATTGGGGATATTTTCCTGCCTTGTGGGGATATTGTTCTGCCTAGTGGGGATCTGTGCTACCTATTGGGGACATTTTTCTGCCTAGTGGGGACATTTTCCTGCCTAGTGGGGACCTGTGCTACCTATTGGCGATATTTTACTGCCTAGTGGGGACATTGTTCTGCCTAGTGGGGACCTGTGCTACCTATTGGGGATATTTTTCTGCCTATTGGGGACATTGTTCTGCCTAGTGGGGACCTGTGCTACCTATTGGGGATATTTTCCTGCCTAGTGGGGACATTGTTCTGCCTAGTGGGGATCTGTGCTACCTATTGGGGATATTTTCCTGCCTAGTGGGGACATTGTTCTGCCTAGTGGGGATCTGTGCTACCTATTGGGGACATTTTTCTGCCTAGTGGGGACATTGTTCTGCCTAGTGGGGATCTGTGCTACCTATTGGGGACATTTTTCTGCCTAGTGGGGACACTGTTCTGCCTAGTGGGGACCTGTGCTACCTATTGGGGATATTTTCCTGCCTAGTGGGGACATTTCCCTGCCTAGTGGGGACATTTCCCTGCCTAGTGGGGATCTGTGCTACCTATTGGGGATATTTTCCTGCCTAGTGGGGACATTGTTCTGCCTAGTGGGGATCTGTGCTACCTATTGGGGACATTTTTCTGCCTAGTGGGGACATTGTTCTGCCTAGTGGGGATCTGTGCTACCTATTGGGGACATTTTTCTGCCTAGTGGGGACACTGTTCTGCCTAGTGGGGACCTGTGCTACCTATTGGGGATATTTTCCTGCCTAGTGGGGACATTTCCCTGCCTAGTGGGGACATTTCCCTGCCTAGTGGGGACCTGTGCTACCTATTGGGGACATTTTTCTGCCTAGTGGGAACATTGTTCTGCCTAGTGGGGACCTGTGCTACCTACTGGGGATATTTTCCTGCCTAGTGGGGACATTTTCCTGCCTAGTGGGGACCTGTGCTACCTAGTGGGGACATTTTCCTGCCTAGTGGGGACCTGTGCTACCTATTGGCGATATTTTACTGCCTAGTGGGGACATTGTTCTGCCTAGTGGGGACCTGTGCTACCTATTGGGGATATTTTTCTGCCTATTGGGGACATTGTTCTGCCTAGTGGGGACCTGTGCTACCTATTGGGGATATTTTCCTGCCTAGTGGGGACATTGTTCTGCCTAGTGGGGATCTGTGCTACCTATTGGGGATATTTTCCTGCCTAGTGGGGACATTGTTCTGCCTAGTGGGGATCTGTGCTACCTATTGGGGACATTTTTCTGCCTAGTGGGGACATTGTTCTGCCTAGTGGGGATCTGTGCTACCTATTGGGGACATTTTTCTGCCTAGTGGGGACACTGTTCTGCCTAGTGGGGACCTGTGCTACCTATTGGGGATATTTTCCTGCCTAGTGGGGACATTTCCCTGCCTAGTGGGGACATTTCCCTGCCTAGTGGGGACCTGTGCTACCTATTGGGGACATTTTTCTGCCTAGTGGGAACATTGTTCTGCCTAGTGGGGACCTGTGCTACCTACTGGGGATATTTTCCTGCCTAGTGGGGACATTTTCCTGCCTAGTGGGGACCTGTGCTACCTAGTGGGGACATTTTCCTGCCTAGTGGGGACCTGTGCTACCTATTGGCGATATTTTACTGCCTAGTGGGGACATTGTTCTGCCTAGTGGGGATCTGTGCTACCTATTGGGGATATTTTCCTGCCTAGTGGGGACATTTCCCTGCCTAGTGGGGACCTGTGCTACCTATTGGGGACATTTTTCTGCCTAGTGGGGACCTGTGCTACCTATTGGCGATATTTTACTGCCTAGTGGGGACATTGTTCTGCCTAGTGGGGATCTGTGCTACCTATTGGGGACATTTTTCTGCCTAGTGGGGACATTGTTCTGCCTAGTGGGGATCTGTGCTACCTATTGGGGACATTTTTCTGCCTAGTGGGGACATTGTTCTGCCTAGTGGGGATCTGTGCTACCTATTGGGGACATTTTTCTGCCTAGTGGGGACATTTTCCTGCCTAGTGGGGACCTGTGCTACCTATTGGGGATATTTTCCTGCCTAGTGGGGACATTTTCCTGCCTAGTGGGGACCTGTGCTACCTATTGGGGACATTTTTCTGCCTAGTGGGGACCTGTGCTACCTATTGGGGATATTTTCCTGCCTAGTGGGGACATTTACCTGCCTATTGAGGACATTTACCTTCCTATTGGGGACCTGTGCTACCTATTGGGGACATTTACCTGCCTATTGGGGAACTGTGCTGCCTATTGGAGACATTTACCTGCCTATTGGGGACCTGTGCTGCCTATTGGGGACATTTACCTGCCTTTTGGGGACCTGTGCTGCCTATTGGGGACATTTACCTGCCTTTTGGGGACCTGTGCTGCCTATTGGGGACATTTACCTGCCTATTGGGGACCTGTGCTGCCTATTGGGGACATTTACCTGCCTTTTGGGGACCTGTGCAGCCTATTGGGGACATTTACCTGCCTATTGGGGACCTATGCTGTCTATTGGGGACATTTACCTGCCTATTGGGTACATTTACCTGCCTATTAGGGACCAATGCTGCCTATTGGGGATTCTTGCACCACACCAGTCTGAGCCTGAGGTAAAAGTGGAGTTCCACCAATATGGGCACTGGTGAGGCTGCATTGATAGGCACTGATCAGGCTGCATTGATGGGCACTGATCAGGCTGCATTGATGGGCACTGATCAGACTGCATTGATGGGCACTGATCAGGCTGCATTGATGTGCACTGATCAGGCTGCGCTGATGGGCACTGATCAGGCTGCGCTGATGGGCACTGATCAGGCTGCATTGATGGGCACTGATCAGGCTGCATTGATGGGCACTGATCAGGCTGCATTGATGGGCACTGATCAGGCTGCATTGATGGGCACTGATCAGGCTGCATTGATGGGCACTGATTAGGCTGCATTGATGGGCACTGATCAGGCTGCATTGATGGGCACTGATCAGGCTGCATTGATGGGCACTGATCAGGCTGCATTGATGGGCACTAATCAGGCTGCATTGTTGGGTACTGATCAGGCTGCATTGAAGGGCACTGATCAGGCTGCATTGATGGGCAGTGCAGTCTGTATGTCTCTGTGTGGGCAGTTTTATTGCTGGTATATTGTTTTTGTAGCGCTGTATATATGTTGGTATTTTACTAATAGCAATTTTGAATCCCTAGGAAACAATGATATCAAGAAAGAGAAAAAATTGACTCGAAGTGTAGGATATTCGAAGAACCCAAAAAATCGGTAAGTTTGATGATTTAACTTCATTTTTAATATTGTATTTGTTCCTATTTTTGTTTTATTACTTCTAAATAAGATATGTGCAGTGTGCACAGGAATTTATTCATAATTTTTTTAAACTATATTCCGGCCCTCCAACGGTCCGAGGGACCGTTATCTGGCCCCCTGTTTAAAAAGTTTGAGGACCCCTGACTTAGATAAAAGAGAACCTAGACATGTTTGGTGTCTATGAACTTGTAATGATCTGGAGAATTATAATGGCAGGTTAGATTTAGCATTTAGTAAACCTAGCAAAAAAGCCAAGCAAAAAACAAGTGTGGGATTACACTTTTTTTGCAATTTCACCGCACTTGGAATTTTTTCCCGTTTTCGAGTACACGACATGGTGTCGTTTAAAAGTACAACTCGTCCCGCAAAAAATAAGCCCTCACATGGCTATAGTGATGGAAAAATAAAAAAAGTTATGGCTCTGGAAAGAAGGGGAGCGAAAAACGAAAACGAAAAATCGAAAAAAGCTTCGGGAGTGAAGGGGTTAAACAACGTGATTTCTGGATTTTATTTTTGATATTCTATCTCTCAATGTTAAAACTAACCTATCCTTAAAATTATAAACTGTTCATGTCTTTGTCAGTGGGCAAACGTACAAAATCAGCAAGGGATCAAATACTTATTTCTCCCACTGTATTTGGCATGTAAATGTTGAGACCAATGGTAGTCCGCAACCAGATTTTTTTTTTTTTAATTTTTCTTTATTAAATTTCTGACAACCTCCTCAATATAAACCATTATCAGTGTAGGCAAATCATTTGTCTGGTAGTCTGATGACATGTGAGGAATCACAGACATAGCTATGAATAACAGGGCCGTAACTACAGCCGGGGCAGCCGGGGCACTGCCCGGAGCCCCAACCACCCAAGGGGCCCCAAACTGATGGTAAAAAATTGTATTTTCATACTTTAATTTCTCATAAAATACCCAGCGCCTATATTATTCGAGTTTACAGTTAATAAAAATAACGAAAAGATCCATGAAAGTGCAAGCGTAAATGTTTTTTGTTCGTTTATACTTTAAATGGGGGAAACGCTATTTCGCTTAGTAACAGGAGCTCTATGGCAGACAGAAGACTGTTAACTGATTGTGTGGTGTCGCGCCAGGCGGTGACTCAGCCAATAGTTCAGGCAGCGGCCGCGATGTGCACTGAACCTGAGGTCTTGTTTACCCCAGCTGCTCATTGGCCATTGCTCATCGGTCAGCGGCCAGTGTCGGATCGTCAGTGCAGTCTATGTCACATATAGTAGTTGTAGTGCGTGTGTAGGTAGATAGTATTTAGTATTACTGTATTTTCCGGCGTATAAGATGACCTCCAACTTTTCAGTTAAAATATAGAGTTTGGAATATACTCACCGTATAAGACTACCCCTCTTCTACGGTATGATTCCCATTGTGAACCCCACACAGCCCTTCATACAGTATAATGGCCCCTACATCTCTTCACATTGTATTATGGCCCCCACACAGCCTTAAAGGGACACTGTCACCAGGATTTTGCCATCCCATCTGATAGCAGCATAATGTAGAGATAGAGACCCGGATTCCAGCGATGTGACACTTACTGAGTTGCTTGCTGTAATTTTAATATAATTACTGTTTTCCCTGCTTCATATTTAGCAGTAAATGAATGTGCTGGACTATTTGATTAGTCCTACAATGTTAATCTCAAACTGATTGAACAGTGATTTTATGAAAACTACACTGAGCAGCCCAGTAAGTGACACTGGTGACAGTGTCCCTTTAAATCGCCCTCCATAAAATATAAAGGCTTCCTCATAGTCCTTCAAGCATTATCATGCCCCCCACAGAGCCCTCCCAGTATTATAATGGCTTCCACATAGTATAATTGGCTCCGTATATTATAGTGCATCATCCATAGTCACCCATTATAATGCACCATCATAGTGCTCCATATACTATGAACATGGAGAGGGGTGATGTGCCAGCATCGTGTGGAGGGGGTGGAATATGGGGATTGGGATGTGCCAGCACCGTGAGGGGGTAGGTGACATGGAGAGGGGTTTGTGCCTGTGTCAAGATGGGGGGGGGTTGGGGGAGTACAGGGGGCAAACTTTCCTGTCAGATAAAGTCACCCAGAGGACAGGAGACTCTCATTTCAATAATTTCCAGTAGCTCTGCCAGCTGTCAATGAATGGAAACCTGCACTGGCCTGGAGAGTCTCATAGCACAAGATTTGTAACAATATGTTAGTCTGGAGATCACAGAGAGTTGGCAAGGCAGGCACAGTGCACACTGTAACAAACTCTCAGCATTGAGAGGAGACAGTCTCAGCAGACACAAATGTCTCTGTGACAAACTGTGAGAAGCCCTGCCCCTCTCCAGTCTGCAGGTCTATACTGCTGCGAGGGGGAGGGGAGGTGGTCAGGAGGAAGTCTCCATAATCACACATTCCTCCCGGCTCCGGGTCATGCAGTATCTATCTTCTCAGTGAGTCATCTGCCTCTTGTTTTCAATAATCAGAGTACAACCCCCACTCAGTCTCTCCTCACAACCGGGAGGCAGCAATAGTAACTGCTGCACCTGTGGTCGGGGGTTGTAGTATTTGATGTCTGGCACCTGCTGGGGGAGGCAGGAGTGTCAGCTCCAGTCTCTCTCCTCCTGGAGAGAGCGGCTGGACACAGTGCACATATCCTGGGCAGCTGCACTGTCCCTTTGCCAGTAGGTGGCGCCCTGCACCTGGCGTATAAGACGACCCCTGACTTCTGAGAAGATTTTCAGGGTTTAAAAAGTAGTGTTATATGCTGGAAAAGGAAAATACGGTACTGTGATTGTGCGTGTTAATAAAACCGTTTATTATGAATCGAATTCGGCACCAGCCAAGTGGAAATAAAAAAAGACAGACTGCGAAAAGAAGAAACTTGGAGGCTGAAAAAAGTTTGAAGAACTTAGCAGCATGGCTGGATGTTGAAAACCACTCGACAGGGAATGGTATTGAAATCTCACAAAAATTAAATTCAGATACGTCGGAACAAGACAACCTTAATAATGATAATGACTCGAAAAAACAAAAATTTATAGGCGAAGAAGATATAACAGACCCAACCAATGATACACCAAATTTTTTGGAAGATGAAGATTCTGCCTACTACAACGCCTTTCCTACTGTGATTGAAAATCAAGATAAGAAACGTAGGCTGATAGCGTCTGGTCCAATACAGCCTGACGGACCATTTCCCAAGGATATCAATCAGCAAGGCCGATCTTTTTCAAGTAACTATTATTTTATCAACACAAAGTCAGGATTGAAGCTTAAAAGAAGTTGGTTATGTTACTCAACAAAATTAGATTGTGATTACTGCTTGCCATGTTGGCTATTCCCTCAGTCACAGTCGGAAGCACTTGAATACAGAAATCGTGTATTACCATTTTCAACAGCCGGAGTTCGAGACTGAAAGCATATTTCAGAACGTATTTCAGGTCATGAAGCATCCAAAAGCCATACACATGCTTGTGTAGTTTATGAGCAATGGCGGAAACGTGGTACTTTAGAAGACGTTTTCGACAAAAATGTGGAGAGTGAAAGAAGCTTTTGGCGTAAAGTTCTTGAAAGAATCCTGAATGTGACATTAACACTTGCAACATGTAATCTTGCGTTTCGTGGATCTATTGAAAAGTTAGAATATAGTAACAAAGGAAACTTTCTCTCGATAGTTGAGCTTTTGTCAAAATATGACCCAATACTACAAGAATTGCTTCAGCGACCGCAAGGGACTGTGAAATACCTTAGTCCTAAAATTTAGAATGAGCTTATTAATCTATTAGCCTTACAAATCAAAGATGAAATTGTAGTTGAGCTTCAAAATTCCTTGTTTTTTCATTGATCCTAGATACCACCCAGGACATAGCTAAAACTGATCAGATGAGTGAAGTTTACCGGTATGTCAAAATAGTTAATGATGAAGAGGGGGAAACCTATTGAAATCAAAATATGTGAAACTTTTGCATCCTTTAGAGAGATAAAAGATCAGCCTGCGCAAGATCTTGCAGAAGAAATAATAACTTCACTGAAAGAGAAAAACTTGGATTTGACCAAATGTCGGGGACAAGGCTATGATGGTGCTGCGGTCATGAGTGGGGTATACAATAGAGTGCAGCAGCGTATTAAAGAAAAAGCCCCACACGCATACTTTGTGCACTGCGCTGCTCATAACCTTAATTTAGTGTTGAAGGATGCAGTGGTAGAGAACCGAGTGGTGAGCCAGTTTTTTTAAACAATTCAAAGTGTATATTGCTTTTTGGTAATAGTATTGTTCGCTGGCAAGATTTGAAATCCGTGTACTGCATCGAAGCTCAGCCCGATTCACTGAACTCGAAATCGAAAGTAACACTGAAAACTCTTAATCCAACTCGTTGGTCTGGCAGACATGATGCAGTGTATGCACAGAAACACAGGTTTTGTGACGTGATGAAAAATCTTACTCGCATAACTTTGACTTCCAAAAAAAGCAAGGAAAGAAACGAAGCACAGCAGCTAAAGAACAAACTTGAAAGTCTTTGCATATGAGTTATCGGGTAATGCATTGTTAAAGATAACCGAAATGCGTGAAAGGTTCGAAGCACTTGTCTCTGAAGCAACAGATGTGTGTAGTCGATGGGGAATAAAAAATGAATTTCACCAGAATAGAGAGTTGTGTGAAGACGAGAGATTAGCAGACCCAAAAACTTGTTTCCGAGTTACTGTGTTCTGTCCAATGGTAGACACACTTTGTACTCAACTTCATCGTCGCTTTGAAGGGATGAAAGCTGTTCTTGACACTTATGAAGTAATACAACCTGATTTTTTGGCCAGTGCAAGTGAAAGATGTTCACAAAAAAGCTGTTGATTTTGTTAACAAGTTTGCAGATGATGTAACTCCAGCCTTTCCTTCACAGTTATGTTCAGTAAAAAATTCATTTCAAAAGCAACTGGAAAAAATGAAAAGTGTTAAGGAATTTGCTGATTTCCTAATAGTCGAGCATTCTTCACTTTCATCAAGCATCATGTATTTGACTGTTTCTGTGACTGTGTCTAAGGCTGAACGATCCTTCTCTAAGCTTAAACTCATAAAAAAACTACTTGAGAAGTACTATGGCTCAAGAAAGACTCAGCAGCGTAGCTTTACTTTCAATTGAGAATGATCGAGCTCAACAGATCAACTTTGACAAAGTAATTCGCTTCTCTGAAAGTTAGGAAACAAATGTTTAAGTAGCTGTTTAAAACTGAACAAATTGGTAATGTTTAAGTAATGTTATGTTTAAGTGAACAAAATTAAATATATACTGTTTAAAACTACTTAATCTATAATAATAAATGCCCTAAGCAGCTTCCGGTTGTAACAACTTCCGTCCAGTTGTAACCGGTGACGTCACCGCACACCTCTTTCCATGTTAACCCTCAACACACCACTCCTCCTCAACATACACACTCCTCTCACCTTTCACAATCTCCACTCACGTCCACTCACTCTTTCACTCCACATACGACCCTTTCTCTCACTCTGTCTCTCATACTCACGCCGTCATCGCCGCTGATCCACGATCCCCGACATCTTCTTCCGCTGGCGCCATCCTGGATCCAGACGTCCTCCACGCCGGCGACATGTTCTTGCGGCGACGCCATTTTGGATCGGCGAAATCCTGCGATAGTCAAGATGGCGTCACCACAAGAACATGTCGCCGGCGTGGAGGACGTCGGGATCCAAAATGGCGTCGGCGAAATCTCGCGAGATTTCGCCGACGCCATTTTGGATCCTGACGGCATCCACGCCGGCGACATGTTCCTGCGGCGACGCTATTTTGGATTGGCGAAATCCCGCGATACTCAAGATGGCGTCGCCGCAAGAACATGTCGCCAGCGAGGACGACGTCGGGATCCAAAATGGCGTCGGCGAAAACTCGCGAGATTTCGCTGACGCCATTTTGTATCCCAACGTCGTCCACGCCGGCGACATGTTCTTCCGGCGACGCCATCTTGAGTATCGCGGGATTTCACGATACTCAAGATGGCGTCACCGCAAGAACATGTCGCCGGCATGGACAACGTCTGGATCCAGGATGGCGCCGGTGGAAGAAGATGTCGGGGATCGTGGAGCAGCGGCGATGACGGCGTGAGTATGAGAGACGGAGTGAGAGAAGGGGTCGTATGTGGAGTGAAAGAGTGAGTGGAGATGGTGAAAGGTGAGAGGAGTGTGTGTGTTGAGGGTTAACATGGTAAGAGGTGTGATGCTATCGCATCCTCCCGATGCGATAGCATCGGGCTATAATCTAGTATTTAATAAACATATACAGTTATTTGAAAATTGTGCAATATTTGGAATTATTATTCACCTTATTAATTTTCCAAACATATTCACTGAATATTTAACTTCTAAAACTTGCATCATAAACAAAATCTATTAAAGGTCTTGCAGAACGTGGGAAGCCTGTGTGTTCTATACAACAATGCGTAGCAGGCTTCACCACGTTCCGCACAACCTCTAGTAATTGAAATGTTGAGGGGCCCCACTATGAAGTTTTGCCCCGGGGCCCCGAAATTTATAGTTACGGCACTGATGAATAATAGTTTTCTCCTAGTCTACATAAAACCCAGGGAGATGTTCACAGTTATAATTAAATGGATCATAATCAATAAGGAATATTACGAGTTTCAACATGTTAAATGGAATCTGTCAGCAGGTTTTTCTATGTATTCTGAGAGCAGCATGGTGTAGGGCAGAGCCTGATTTTAGCAAGATATCACTTACTGGGCAGTGTGTTGCTGTTTCAATAAAATAAGTGTTTTACAAGCAGGAGATTATCACTAGAGGACTAGGTGTCTTGTGCCTCCTAGTCCAACCACGTGTTTACATAAAAACTGGAAAGACAAATAACCCAATAGGGTCTTATCCAGATTACAAAGAAAAGGGTACAATGAGATTTGCTCACCTGGGGGGGTTGTGAAAGTCACAACTCCTTTGTTCGATTTTAGATAAAGAAAGCTGCTGCAGAGCCACCAAAAAGACATTATACAAACTTGGAGATGGAAGTGGATGAGAAACCTGTGCTGCTGAGGATCGAAAATACAATAGGAGCTTTTCGAAATGATCATAACTCTTCAACAGGACAAACCACAATGATATTATTGTGGCTTGTAATGATGAAAAGATATGTTGTGGAGTCGGAGTCGTAGAGTCGGTGCTCATTTTGGTGGAGTCGGTATAAAATGGACCGACTCCTAAAATATATAATAAATTGGGTGCAGTAGTTCAATGCAGAATGTGCTGAATATTTTTTCATAGGAATTTGGGAAAGTTATGAAATATCCTATAAATGGCTGTTCTATTCCTGATCTAAGGCTACATTCACACACAGCGTTTTTGCTGCGTTTTTTGAGGATACGGTTTTCAGCTGCAAAAGCAGATCAGCTTTTTAAAACTCTGCATCGCCTGAAAGGTTTCATAGATAATGTTTTCAATAGCAAAAGCAGGTTAGAAATCTGCTCTATCTATATATCCATTGGTGTTTCTCTGGAAAGAGAAAGTATTAGAAAATTAGTGATTGAAGAAGCCCTTAAACAAAAGGAAGATCTTAAAAAGACTCTCAAAAGACGCTTCATGTTTCTTAAAATGGATGCCTGCACACGTTACAGAGTGAATTATTTTGCCATCAATGTTCGATATGTTTGTGACAACAAAGAAATTGTTATCAAGACACTGGCAGTAAAAGATACTAAAGCTCATCACAGCAGCCAGTTTCTCCAGGCCTTAGTGGAAAAAGTTCTGCAAGATTACGATCTCAAATAAGAACAGGATCTTGCTATTGTAACGGACAATGCTTCAAACATAAGTACAATTACACTGATGAAAGAGTGTTATGCGAGGCTTAGGTCGAAGGAGGCTGACAAACCCCGGGCCCCTGTGGAGTCCCTCAAACTAGGGAAAACCCTGTTTGACCCTCAACCCAGGGTTTTTGCTAAAGGTGCAAATGCCTGAGCCTCCAGCCTCTCCTTATCTCCTGCTCAGCCCTAAGCTGAACCCTCCACCCTCCACCCAGTGAGATGTCAAACCACCAAAACCCACACAGTAATGACAGACAGGGAGAACTCAAACCACACCGCGCCGCAACCACACAGGACAATACTATAATGTGAACAGGGCAAAACAAAGCACAAATATAGGAAGGCGAAAAGGTAACAATGGATCATACGACACCAGATATGAATTTCTCTCTCCAACACCTCCACTCCAGACCGGAACCACTTGGCACAAAACACAAGCTATAATCGGCGACGCCCACAGGCCAGCACGACTATTTAAAGACCGTGGGCGTGACCAAACATCCCACCTGATTTCCAGCTAGATTAACCCCAGATAACCTGAGTAAAATCAAGCCGGCGCCACTGAGGCTATAGTGGACAGAGATGGAACTACGGCTGCCTGCCGGACGCTGTGGTGTGAACAGCGTCCGACATGACAAAGAGAGTAATGAACAACAGCTAGAAGAAAATTTAGGATTCAGTATGTTTGAGATGGAAGGCCACAGTGCTATTCATGTAACTGAGGAACAAACAGACATTACAACAGAAGAACAGCAAAATTATACTGTAGAAATAGATGATCTTGTTGAAGCTGCTTCAAAACACTTTCACATTCATCACATGCGCTGTGTTGTGCACACGCTGCAGCTGGCAATAAGAGATAGTCTGCAAGAGGGACATGCTGGAAATCTGATTGGAAAAGTGAGGAAATTGGTTATTGCCGCCAGAACCCCTAAAATTGATTCCATCTTGAAGAGATGTGCTGGGAAAGGGGCAATTGTCGATCAAGCCACTTGGTGGGACAGCACTTATTTAATGGTTGAGCGATTGCTTGAACTAAAACCGTTTCTTATAGATATGACGAACCCTCAGGTAACCCTAAATGAAGGTCAATGGACACAGGTGGCTGAATTGAAGGAATTGCTTAATCACCCATTTACCGGTGACTAAAAAATTACAAGCTGAGGATTTAACTCCTGGCATTTTCATAAGGGAGTGGAAGAACTTGCTATTTTGCCTGTCCCAAAGAGGGGGTTTAATCGCAGATGGCATTTCTGCTTCAATGAAACGGAGAGAGACACTGCTATTGGAAAATAAAATTTTTCTGGCAGCTGTTTATGTGCACCCAAGTCATCGTATACTGCTTGATGATCAACAGCTTACTAAAGGAAAAGAAGCTCTGACTGAGGTAGCAGTTAGGATGAGTGGCCTACAGGAGGACTGCCAGGCACAAGAGGACTTGGGTCCTGACAGTGCTACTGCTGCCATATCTTCATCCTCACCAGAAGAGGAGTTTGACTTTGACAAATATTTGGATCACATGGAGCAGGCAAAGCGTTGCCACAAGGAAAAAGATTTCACTCCGTCTCCTATAGCAAGCAGATTGACCACATTTCAGCAAAATGTTTCACTTGCTCTCAAAGAAAGAGAAAAATTCAACCGTTCATCAAAAGTGACTGTGCATGAGACAATTCCTTTATACCCGGAAATTGTTAGAGATGTTGCCCATGTGGTTACGGCTTTGCCTCCAACCCAAGTTAGTGTAGAGCGGTTGTTCTCTTGCCTTTAAAATTATTAGGTCAGATTTGAGGTCATCTATGAAGGAGGATCTGATGGAGGCAATTCTATTTCTCAGAAGAAATTCATAGACTGCACAAATGTTATTTAGTATGTTTTTGTTGAAAACTGTTTTTTGCCACTTACATAGTTTATTACATAGTGTTATATATATATATATATATATATATATATACAGTACAGACCAAAAGTTTGGACACGCCTTCTCATTCAAAGAGTTTTCTTTATTTTCAGGACTATGAAAATTGTAGATTCACTCTGAAGGCATCAAAACTATGAATTTACACATGTGGAATTATATAATTATCAAAAAAGTGTGAAACAACTGAAAATATGTCTTATATTCTAGGTTCTTTAAAGTAGCCACCTTTTGCTTTGATTACTGCTTTGCACACTCTTGGCATTCTTTTAATGAGCTTGAAGAGGTAGTCACCCGGAAATGGTTTTCACTTCACAGGTGTGCCCTGTCAGGTTTAATAAGTGGTATTTCTTGCCTCATCAGTTGTGTTGTGCAGAAGTCTGGTGGATACACAGCTGATAGTCCTACTGAACAGACTGTTAGAATTTGTATTATGGCAAGAAAAAAGCAGCTAAGTAAAGAAAAACGAGTGGCCATCATTACTTTAAGAAATGAAGGTCAGTCAGTCCGAAAAATTGGGAAAACTTTGAAAGTGTCCCCAAGTGCAGTGGCAAAAACCATCAAACGCTACAAAGAAACTGGCTCACATGAGGACCGCCCCAGGAAAGGAAGGCCAAGAGTCACCTCTGCTGCGGAGGATAAGTTCATCCGAGTCACCAGCCTCAGAAATCGCAGGTTAATAGCAGCTCAGATTAGAGACCAGGTCAATGCCACACAGAGTTCTAGCAGCAGACACATCTCTACAACAACTGTTAAGAGGAGACTTTGTGCAGCAGGCCTTCATGGTAAAATAGCTGCTAGGAAACCACTGCTAAGGACAGGCAACAAGCAGAAGAGACTTGTTTGGGCTAAAGAACACAAGGAATGGACATTAGACCAGTGGAAATCTGTGCTTTGGTCTGATGAGTCCAAATTTGAGATCTTTGGTTCCAACCACCGTGTCTTTGTGCGACGTAGAAAAGGTGAATGGATGGACTCTACATGCCTGGTTCCCACCGTGAAGCATGGAGGAGGAGGTGTGAGGGTGTGGGGGTGCTTTGCTGGTGACACTGTTGGGGAATTATTCAAAATTGAAGGCATACTGAACCAGCATGGCTACCACAGCATCTTGCAGCGGCATGCTATTCCATCCAGTTTGCGTTTAGTTGGACCATCATTTATTTTTCAACAGGACAATGACCCCAAACACACCTCCAGTCTGTGTAAGGGCTATTTGACCAAGAAGGAGAGTGATGGGGTGCTACACCAGATGACCTGGCCTCCACAGTCACCAGACCTGAACCCAATCAAGATAGTTTGGGGTGAGCTGGACCGCAGAGTGAAGGCAAAAGGGCCAATAAGTGCTAAGCATCTCTGGGAACTCCATCAGGACTGATGGAAGACCATTTCCGGTTACTACCTCTTGAAGCTCATCAAGAGAATGCCAAGAGTGTGCAAAGCAGTAATCAAAGCAAAAGGTGGCTACTTTGAAGAACCTAGAATATAAAACATATTTTCAGCTGTTTCACACTTTTCTGTTAATTATATAACTCCACATGTGTTAATTCATAGTTTTGATGCCTTCAGAGTGAATCTACAATTTCCATAGTCATGAAAATAAAGAAAACTCTTTGAATGAGGTGTGTCCAAACTTTTGGTCTGTACTGTATATATATATATATATATATATATATATATATATATATATATATACACACACACACATACAATATATATATATACACAGTATATGTAATCGATATTACATAATGTATTACATATTTACAATTTATTACAGTTTTTTGTGTTCTAAAGTTGTATTCCAATAAATATATATTATGTTCTATCTATATATCTTGATTATTGTATCATAAAAATGATTAAATGTCTGATGTTCACATTGTACTACAATACATTTTTCACTTAAATATAAGCAATATATGTGGGAGTCGGAGTCGTGGAGACGGTGTAAGGGAAATAGAGGAGTCGGAGTCGCAGGTTTGGCTTACCGACTTCACAGCCCTAGATATGATCACCTCGAAACGCGTTGACAAACAAAACCGCATCCATACCGCAGCAGGTCTCTAATTGTATTTTGGATCCTCGGCAGTGTGGGGTTCTTATCCACTTCCACATTCAAGTTTGTATACTATCCTAGTCCAACCGTACTCTCACCAGTAATTAGCAGCTTTCTGCCTATGCACAGGTATACACAGAAAGCTGCCAATCAGTGGAGTGGGCGGAGTTATACAGAGCTCAGCATTCAGAGCTCTGCTAGATCTGCAGCAGAGAAAACTGTGATTTTATCACAACTCTTGCAGCCATTAAATTAAGTGATACATCGATGTAACCAAGCTATATAAAAAATGTAAAGGAGCTATTGATAGAATCAGGGTCTCTGCCCCTACATCATGCTACTGTCAGATAACATATCAAAACCATGCTGACGGATTCCCTTCAATTGTTTCATATATCCGTATTACTATCGCATCTGCTTCGCCTTTGGCTTTTCTTACAGAAATCTCTAATGGAGATGAAATCTACAAATGGATATAATAATTGTATTTCAAGGAGGATTATACAGTTTTGGCCAAAAGTATTGACACCCCTGCAATTCTGTCAGATAATACTCAGTTTCTTCCTGAAAATGATTGCAAACACAAATTCTTTGGTATTATTATCTTCAATTAATTTGTTTTAAATGAAAAAACACAAAAAGAATTGTCCCAAAGCCAAATTGGATATAATTCCACACCAACCATAAAAAAGAGGGTGGACAAAAGTATTGGCACTGTTCGAA
Source organism: Dendrobates tinctorius (assembly GCF_039654945.1). Lineage (NCBI taxonomy): Eukaryota > Metazoa > Chordata > Amphibia > Anura > Dendrobatidae > Dendrobates > Dendrobates tinctorius. Next base: position 23,248,885 of record NW_027361706.1, read on the forward strand.
AAATCATGTGATGCTTCTCTAATTTGTGTAATTAACAGCACCTGTAACTTACCTGTGGCACCTAACAGGTGTTGGCAATACCTAAATCACACTTGCAGCCAGTTGACATGGATTAAAGTTGACTCAACCTCTGTCCTGTGTCCTTGTGTGTACCACATTGAGCATGGAGAAAAGAAAGAAGACCAAAGAACTGTCTGAGGACTTGAGAAACCAAATTGTGAGGAAGCATGAGCAATCTCAAGGCTACAAGTCCATCTCCAAAGACCTGAATGTTCCTGTGTCTACCGTGCGCAGTGTCATCAAGAAGTTTAAAGCCCATGGCACTGTGGCTAACCTCCCTAGATGTGGACGGAAAAGAAAAATTGACAAGAGATTTCAACGCAAGATTGTGCGGATGTTGGATAAAGAACCTCGACTAACATCCAAACAAGTTCAAGCTGCCCTGCAGTCCGAGGGTACAACAGTGTCAACCCGTACTATCCGTCGGCGTCTGAATGAAAAGGGACTGTATGGTAGGAGACCCAGGAAGACCCCACTGCTTACCCCGAGACATAAAAAAGCCAGGCTGGAGTTTGCCAAAACTTACCTGAAAAAGCCTAAAACGTTTTGGAAGAATGTTCTCTGGTCAGATGAGACAAAAGTAGAGCTTTTTGGGCAAAGGCATCAACATAGAGTTTACAGGATTCTAGGCCCCCTCCTCTTATCCTTGTACACTGCCCCTATTGGTCAAACAATCAGTAGATTTGGTTTCCAGTACCATCTCTATGCTGATGACACCCAATTATACCCTTCTTCTCCTGACATCACGCCAGCCTTTCTAGAAAACACTGGCGATTGTCTAAACGCTGTGTCTAATATCATGTCCTCACTATATCTGAAACTGAACCTGTCAAAGACTGAACTCCTGGTGTTTCCTCCCGCTACTAATGTACCTACACCCGACATTGCCATTTCCGTGTGTGGTTCCACTATTACTCCCCAGCAACATGCCCGCTGTCTTGGGGTCATACTTGATTCCGAGCTTTCCTTTGCCCCCCACATTCGATCACTGGCTCGCTCTTGTCATCTGCACCTCAAAAACATTTCTAGAATTCGACCTTTTCTTACTTTTGACTCTGCAAAAACTCTTACTGTTTCTCTTATTCATTCTCGTCTCGACTATTGTAACTCTCTTCTAATCGGTCTCCCTCTTACCAAACTCTCCCCTCTCCAATCTGTCTTGAATGCTGCAGCCAGGATCATATTCCTCACCAATCGTTACACCGATGCCTCTACCTTGTGCCAGTCATTACACTGGCTACCCATCCACTCCAGAATTCAGTATAAACTTATTACCCACACCCACAAAGCCCTCCATGGCTCAGCACCACCCTACATCTCCTCCCTTGTTTCAGTATACCACCCTACCCGCGCCCTCCGTTCTGCTGATGACCTGAGGTTAGTATCCTCAATAGTCAGAACCTCCCACTCCCGTCTCCAAGACTTTACACGTGCCGCGCCAATTCTTTGGAATGCACTTCCCAGGTCAATACGATTAGTCCCCAATCCCCACAATTTTAAGCGTGTCCTGAAAACGCATTTATTCAGACTGGCCTATCGCCTCAACACATTAACCTAACCTATCCCTGTGTGGCAGAGCCAAAAGTTTTACCATAACCAGGTTCCCAGCATCATGTTCCCACATGCTTTATGCATCCATTAGCCCTCTGTGTCTGTACTGTTACACACTTAACATTATGGCTGGTCCATACAATCAGGGCAACTGTTACCACCCACCTTTCGTGTCTACCTCTTTCCTCATAGACTGTAAGCTTGCGAGCAGGGCCCTCACTCCTCTTGGTATTTGTTATAATCTACTGTATGTGATTATTGTTATGCTGTAATGTCTATTGTCTGTACAAATCCCCTCTGAAATGTAAAGTGCTGCGGAATATGTCGGCGCTATAAAAATAAAATTTATTATTATTATTATTATTACAGGAAAAAAAAAGAGGCATTCAAAGAAAAGAACACGGTCCCTACAGTCAAACATGGCGGAGGTTCCCTGATGTTTTGGGGTTGCTTTGCTGCCTCTGGCACTGGACTGCTTGACCGTGTGCATGGCATTATGAAGTCAGAAGACTACCAACAAATTTTGCAGCATAATATAGGGCCCAGTGTGAAAAAGCTGGGGCTCCCTGAGAGGTCATGGGTCTTCCAGCAGGACAATGACCCAAATCACACTTCAAAAAGCACTAGAAAATGGTTTGAGAGAAAGCACTGGAGACTTCTAAGGTGGCCAGCAATGAGTCCAGACCTGAATCCCATAGAACACCTGTGGAGAGATCTAAAAATGGCAGTTTGGAGAAGGCACCCTTCAAATATCAGGGACCTGGAGCAGTTTGCCAAAGAAGAATGGTCTAAAATTCCAGCAGAGCATTGTAAGAAACTCATTGATGGTTACCGGAAGCGGTTGGTCACAGCTATTTTGGCTAAAGGTTGTGCAACCAAGTATTAGGCTGAGGGTGCCAATACTTTTGTCTGGCCCATTTTTGGAGTTTTGTGTGAAATGATTAATGTTTAGCTTTTTGCTTCATTCTCTTTTGTGTTTTTTCATTTAAGACAAATTAAATGAAGATAATAATACCAAAGAATTTGTGTTTGCAATCATTTTCAGGAAGAAACTGAGTATTATCTGACAGAATTGCAGGGGTGTCAATACTTTTGGCCACAACTGTAAGGTATACATCCTATTTTGCTCACAAAGCGTGCAATAGAGTTTTCATAGCATCTTTTTGAACCAGTGATTGAGAGATTCCATACTGTGACTTGCATGTGACTGAACAGGACATTTAGGAGCGCTGCAGTCCATCACTCAGCAGCTCTCAGCCAATGAGACGGACAAAGATTGAAAGATTGAAAACAATGATATATGCAGATATTGTTTTGGAAGAATGTAGGGAAAAGGAGGCAGGAGTTGTATCTTGCGGAATCACTGCCATTAACTGGCTGCCTTGTAGACCAATGTCATAAAAGAGCCTTTGCTTGTCCATGGGGCAATAATGGGGGATTGCAAAACTCAGCCACCCCGCAGATAACAAGGTGGGAGCTTCAGTGACAATGACATACACTCACTGGCCACTTTATTAGGTACACCTGTCCAACTGTGTGTTAAGACTTAATTTCTAATCTGCCAATCACATGGCGGCAACTCAGTGCATTTAGGCATGTAGACATGGTCAAGACAATCTCCTGCAGTTCAAACCGAGCATCAGTATGGGGAAGAAAGGTGATTTGAGTGCCTTTGAACGTGGCATGATTGTTGGTGCCAGAAGGGCTGGTCTGAGTATTTCAGAAACTGCTGATCTACTGGGATTTTCACGCACAACCATCTCTAGGGTTTACAGAGAATGGTCCGAAAAAGAAAAAAAATCCAGTGAGCGGCAGTTCTGTGGCCGGAAATGCCTTGTTGATGCCAGAGGTCAGAGGAGAATGGGCAGACTGGTTCGAGCTGATAGAAAGGCAACAGTGACTCAAATTGCCACCCGTTACAACCAAGGTAGGCAGAAGAGCATCTCTGAACGCACAGTGCGTCGAACTTTGAGGCAGATGGGCTACAGCAGCAGAAGACCACACCGGGTACCACTCCTCTCAGCTAAGAACAGGAAACTGAGGCTACAATTTGCACAAGCTCATCGAAATTGGACAGTAGAAGATTGGAAAAATGTTGCCTGGTCTGATGAGTCTCGATTTCTGCTGCGACATTCGGATGGTAGGGTCAGAATTTGGCGTAAACAACATGAAAGCATGGATCCATCCTGCCTTGTATCAACGGTTCAGGCTGGTGGTGGTGGTGTCATGGTGTGGGGAATTTTTTCTTGGCACTCTTTGGGCCCCTTGGTACCAATTGAGCATCGTTGCAACGCCACAGCCTACCTGAGTATTGTTGCTGACCATGTCCATCCCTTTATGACCACAATGTACCCAACATCTGATGGCTACTTTCAGCAGGATAATGCGCCATGTCATAAAGCTCGAATCATCTCAGATTGGTTTCTTGAACATGACAATGAGTTCACTGTACTCAAATGGCCTCCTCAGTCACCAGATCTCAATCCAATAGAGCATCTTTGGGATGTGGTGGAACGGGAGATTCGCATCAGGGATGTGCAGCCGACAAATCTGCGCCAACTGTGTGATGCCATCATGTCAATATGGTCCAAAATCTCTGAGGAATGCTTCCAGCACCTTGTTGAATCTCTGCCACAAAGAATTGAGGCAGTTCTGAAGGCAAAAGGGGGTCCAACCCGTTACTAGCATGGTGTACCTAATAAAGTGGCCAGTGAGTGTATACGGTAATTGGAAGATTCAGATACATTTCACACACATCTTCAATATTCTGCTTTTTATGACAAAACTGAGAAACGCTGCCAAGAATTACACTGTAAATAATTTGTATTCCGGATCATATGATGTTGATCTGCTACCAGTTATGAAAGAAGCAGCGTGGTGTGCGGGGAAAATATTTAATATGCATAAATATGTCCTGTATCCTATAAATTCCCATTTTGTTTTTTCATTTTACATTTGATACATGAGAACCTCAGTGCTTCATTACTAATAATAATTTAATGATGGAAGTATCTCATCTATTATCTATCATCTATCATCCATCATCTATCATCTATCTATCATCTATTATCTATCATCTATCTATCTATCATCTATCATCTATTATCTATCTATCATCTATCTATCATCCATCATCTATCATCCATCATCTATCATCTATCTATTATCTATCTATCTATCCATCATCTATCTATTATCTATCTATCATCTATTATCTATCTATTATCTATCTATCATCTATTATCTATCACCTATTATCTATTATCTATCTATCATCTATCTATTATCTATCTATCTATCAATCATCCATCTATCAACCTATCTATTAAATATATCACCCAAACTTGCTTTAAATAGTGGTGAACCAGTTGGTGGCCTTCTTAAAAAGGACCTGTCACTTGCCATAAATATGTATTTTTTTTCTGTTGCTGCTGTTCTCCTGAATCCGGCATTGTTTTTCTTTTCTTCTCACGCCTCTCTGTTCCCGAGATATGACCCTCCTATCCCTGTATGTAGATTAAGTCTTTTTATCAAAGTGGGTGTGGTCTTCTCTACAGAAGTAGGCATCTTTTTGAGTGTCACGCCCACTTGGACAAAAAAGAGAGCCATAACTCAGGAACAGAGCGACCGAAGGACGTAAGGAAATCAACAACAGATTCAGGAAAACAGCGGCATTTACTCCAGGTGAAAAAAAGTAAATTTTTAAGGCAATATGCAACAAGCCTCTTCAGAGAGGTACTCTAGTGCCACCTATTGGACGTAGAAATCATAAAAGTCAACATTGACCCTTTAAAGGGCCTTGTCCATATGACTTAGGATAAGAAGCTAAATCAGAAACTCAATTTGCACAGACATGTGTTTCGGGGTTTTTGCCCCTCATCAGCACAAAGATGGAGATCTTGTTTGGCTGGGTGAGAGACCTCTGATAGGGCTTTTAGGGGTAAAGTTTATATTTGGGGAGAGGGCCAAAATAGCTTAAGGAGACTAATAGGCCATGTAATGCTCCAATATTTATTTAATTCCCAGAGGAGCATTGTAACCTATAAGTCTCGTTATGCCAACTTGGTGAAACTTCACCCCTTAGACCTCATATTTTTGGCAGATGACCGTTTCTCTTTAAAGAAGATGGAACTGAAATCTGGTCTGGATAAAAGAGTCTTCTGAAAGAGATGGTCATTTAGAGAGGTTTCACTAGATATGCATACATCCTCCTTCATAGACGCAATCAATGCATATAGCTCCAAGGGAGAGTCTAAGCTGTTCCAGATGTCACTCTTGTGCCTGTAAATGGTCCTCAAGTCAGAGGTCAAGCATCAAGGAGAACCCTGTCCCCCTGCTGCGCTCCTTTTGCTATTTGTTATAATGGCAACAGTCAGGGAGAGAATTTGGGGAAGAACTCTCTGGGATCCAGAATACAAGTGCTGAGTGCAGTCAGAGTTCTGGCGGAGATGTGACCCTGAACCGAACCTTCTGCAGGAATCCTCCACCAGTTCTCTTTCCTTCTGCCTGTGTAGTCAGTGTTACATTGTGTCATACATATGTAACAATAGAGAAACATTACTGGAGTTAGTGGCGGATGCGGTGTTCTCACAGTGTGCACAGTACATTATGTCTCTCTTACAATGCCTTTTACTTGTTTGGTAACACAGGAGAATGTAGCACACAAATACAATTCTACCTGACAATAGGAAAAGGTATTTTATGGTGTGTGTCGACATCATAAAAAGTACGTCACCATTGTCATCTGCGGTTACTTCAATATTAGCGCAAGGAGGAACTACAAATGTACAATACTAAAAATAACGCAATCGCCTCCTCCATAAAAAGGCTACCTACCAAAACTAATTTAAATCGGAGAGATAACTATAGGCATGGACACTTATTATCCCGTACAAATAGATATTACATATACAGCGTAATGCAGAACGCCCTCCGATGGGCACTATTACAAGATGGCGCTGATAATATTAGTGATCTGGAGTCTAGAATTTATAAGGACTGTACAGGAATAAAATAGAAGGAAATCTTATCGGTCACTCCATTTTTGAGTAATTTGTGCACTTTGGAAATGTTGCAATGCTTTTCAATAGCATTACAAGGGTTCTTTGGGACTGACCATCTATGTAGTAGTGACTTATTACGTACATGGATACAGTAACATATACTAAAATAAGCCTACTTACTATGTACATAGATAAAGTACCATATATTAAAACCAGCCTACTTATTATGTGCACAGATACAGTACCATATACTAAAATCAGCCTACTTATTATGTGCACAGATACAGTACCATATACTAAAATCAGCCAACTTATTATGTACACAGATACAGTACCATATACTAAAATCAGCCAACTTATTATGTACACAGATACAGTACCATATACTAAAATCAGCCTACTTATTGTGCACACAAATACTGTACCAAATACTAAAATCAGCCTACTTATTATGTACACAGATACATTACCATATACTAAAATCAGCCTACTTATTATGTACACGGATACAGTACCATATACTAAAATCAGCCAACTTATTATGTACACAGATACAGTACCATATACTAAAATCAGCCTACTTATTGTGCACACAAATACTGTGCCAAATACTAAAATCAGCCTACTTATTATGTACAAAGATACAGTACCATATACTAAAATCAGCCTACTTTTTATGTACACGGATACAGTACCATATACTAAAATCAGCCAACTTATTATGTATACAGATACAGTACCATATACTAAAATCAGCCAACTTATTATGTACACAAATACTGTGCCAAATACTAAAATCAGCCTACTTATTATGTACACGGATACAGTACCATATGCTAAAATCAGCCTACTTATTATGTACACAAATACTGTACCAAATACTAAAATCAGCCTATTATGTACACAAATACAGTACCATATACTAAAATCAGCCAACTTATTATGTACACAGATACAGTACCATATACTAAAATCAGCCTACTTATTATGTACACAGATACAGTACCATATACTAAAATCAGCCTACTTATGCACACAAATACTGTACCAAATACTAAAATCAGCCTACTTATTATGTACACAGATACAGTACCATATACTAAAATCAGCCTACTTATTATGTACACAGATACATTACCATATACTAAAATCAGCCAACTTATTATGTACACAGATACAGTACCATATACTAAAATCAGCCTACTTATTGTGCACACAAATACTGTGCCAAATACTAAAATCAGCCTACTTATTATGTACAAAGATACAGTACCATATACTAAAATCAGCCTACTTATTATGTACACGGATACAGTACCATATACTAAAATCAGCCAACTTATTATGTATACAGATACAGTACCATATACTAAAATCAGCCAACTTATTATGTACACAAATACTGTGCCAAATACTAAAATCAGCCTACTTATTATGTACACGGATACAGTACCATATGCTAAAATCAGCCTACTTATTATGTACACAAATACTGTACCAAATACTAAAATCAGCCTATTATGTACACAAATACAGTACCATATACTAAAATCAGCCAACTTATTATGTACACAGATACAGTACCATATACTAAAATCAGCCTACTTATTATGTACACAGATACAGTACCATATACTAAAATCAGCCTACTTATGCACACAAATACTGTACCAAATACTAAAATCAGCCTACTTATTATGTACACAGATACAGTACCATATACTAAAATCAGCCAACTTATTATGTACACAGATACAGTACCATATACTAAAATCAGCCAACTTATTATGTACACAGATACAGTACCATATACTAAAATCAGCCAACTTATTATGTACACAGATACAGTACCATATACTAAAATCAGCCAACTTATCATGTACACAGATACAGTACCATATACTAAAATCAGCCTACTTATTATGCACACAAATACTGTACCAAATACTAAAATCAGCCTATTATGTACACAGATACAGTACCATATACTAAAATCAGCCTACTTATTATGCACATGGTTACAGAACCATATACTAAAATCAGCCCAATAATTATGCACACGGATACAGTGCCATATACTGAAATCAGTCTATCTCCCAATATTCTGCTCTGTACTGACGAAATTTATAATAAAATCAGTCTTGGTCTGGTGAACCAACTGTCTACAGATGCCTCTTTCTTCCTTGCGAATTGCGAATGAGCCATGGGATTTGCTGGGATGAGTTTTCTCCTTTCTTAAAGAAAGCTTCTTTACATCGTTTTTGGTTCCTACAAAGCATTTTTTGTAAATAGGTCTCGATATGTAGTGAGTACCAATATCCCCCTAGTGTTCGTTCTGGTGAAAGCAGAGCGGCTCGTTGGTGCTCTCACCTCCCGTGGCACCTCCCGTCCCCTGATGCGTCCTACTACCGGGTAGTTCCATTCTTTGGTGGCATTCTCTCACCTGTGCTCCGGTTACCTCCGATTTCTCCATTCTGGCTTTCCACCGCTTTGCATTGGTCATCTCTATGAAGCAGAGTCCTTTTGTGTGTATAATCTGTGCGGCGCTGTGAGCTGCGGGAATTCCTCACATCTGCTGACACCAAATGTTTTCTGCCCAGAGTCAACAAGCCACCCAAAAATGCAATCTCTTAATCACGCTGCTCCTAATGGTAATATTCCAAAACGTCAGATGACATTTTTCTTCATTTCAGTAGATAGGAGTTTTGCACTAATAATAATAATAAAAAAAAATAGAGCGAGAGAGGACCCGCAGCGCACTATATCATCTTTTTCCGGCTGATGCTGAATGAATATCGACTGTTAAACAACACCAATCAATGTCCTCAGTGTTGCATGAAAACTGCACCGGACAGAAAAACAAATTGGAATAAACCACACAGGCAAAGGCAGAGAAGTATGGATTTAGCTCCTGGTATGAGACATGTTTCTTCGCCTCCAATGCCAACATGCTGACCACTCACGACCATTTCCAAGACTTCTGATGAGATACTATTAGTGACAGCCTTTACCCATCATATACGGTATACACTGAACACATGGAACCTCTCCGAAAACCATCTCGGAGAAGGCCAGTCCATATCTAATCTGGGCTATGACAGATTATCATCCATCTTCCTTGAGACATGGAGAAGACCATTTTTAGCTGCAGTTTTTACTGCATACAAGTCCATGAGTTGTGGGAATGATTAAATTAAGGGGTCATTTAGAAGGTCACTGTACTTGTCTTGATCTTATTTGATAGATAATGTGATAAGCAGACAATTTGCAAATTACTTTAAAACGTATGCTGTCTGACCTCCAAACTAATCACTACACATCCCTGGCCACTAGGGGTCTCCCTTCAGCGTAACTTGTTGCCTAAGAGGGTGTTTGGGACTTTAAGATTGATGGCCTATCCATAGGATAGGTCGTCAATGTCTGATCGGTGGGGGTTCAACACCTGGCACCCCCGCCAATCAGCTGTTCCATTAATTTGAATAGGGGGTGGATGTGCAGTACCTGGCCGTGACCACTATACAGTAGATGGAGCTCTGTTGTGCAGCTCCGCAACTGAGCAGTTACGGCCACCGCCGACACCAGGAACAGTTGATCGGCGGAGGTGCCAGGTGTCACACCCCAACCGATCAGACATTGATCACCTTCTTAAAGATTGGTTATTAGTGTTAAAGTCGGGGACAACTCCTCAAAGTGTAATCTGTCCCAAGCAGTAGAGACAGATATAAGAAGTATGCGCAGGTTTTATGCTTATCTCTCCGCTCCTGCTGTCCTGTCTGTGAAACTGTGTACAAGCAAGCCAGCAGGCAAGCTGTTAGACATAGGCACAAAGAATGCATGTTCCAGAACCTAGAGTGCTGGTGGAGTACTGTGAGGGATGAGAACATTATGACTATACTTTTCTAAAGGTTTTCTACACTTTGAACATTGCGATCCTTATTGTTATTGAAACCTGTCTGGTAATTACTTGTTAATCAATTGTTATTGGCAGCAATTACAGTACATGTAATACGCACACAGTATAGTATAAAGGCCCTGTCACACATAGCGATGTCCCAGCGATCCCACCAACGATCCGACGTGGATGGGATCGCTGGGACATCGTTAGGCTGATCGCTGGTGAGCTGTCACATAGACAGCCTCTCCAGCGATCAGGACCAGCGAGCAAGCTGGTTTCTAATGTAAACAGCGGGTCTCCAGGAGCCGCGGCTCTTAGATACCCGCTGTTTACATTAGAAACCAGCATCCAGCGTCGCTGATCGCTGGTCTCTCGCTGCCACACGCAGCGATGCGTGCTGGGCAGCTGGAGACCAGTGATCGAAAAATGGCCCAGGACGATCGAGCACGATCAGCGATACCCGGCAGGGGGGGCGGTCACTGATCCCCATCACACTCAGCGATCTCGCTAGCTCCCACTGAAGTTTACTGCACAGGAATGCATTGTGGAAGTTCAGCTGACAGTATACTTTCATAATACATTGAATTCTATGGGTCTTTACAATACTTCCCTATAACTTCCATTTTTATGACAACATGCAAAAATACCATGGCAGTCCCCATTGCATGCAGTTTTCTGTGTGGATTTTCCCCTTAGACGTGCATTAGGTGCGGAAATTCTGCAAGTAAAACACGCACATGGCATCAAAAATGCATGCCCTCTGCACCTAAGTATAGCAATGCATTTTTTTTCAAATCCAAATATCAAAAGGTATCAAAAACAAAGCAGCTTTATTTAAAGAATGACACAGCAACAAGAGACAAAAAACGCAGAGTGAAAAAACGCAATAAAAAACTGCAAGTCAAAAACTCAGCAAATAGTCAAGGTATGCACAGGGCCTTATTGATCCCCCAAAATGGGTGTGAATGGAGCAGTCAGTAGTGAACACATGCAACTACCATTCTTACAGTCAGTGAACGGTACAGCGGTCACACATGATTACTGCCGCCCCATTCACACAGGGGACTGGTGACAGGCGTGGTGAGTCCTGACAGTCAGATCAAGCAATCATACATTTACCACCTTTCCTGGTAAAGGGAACCTGTCAGTCGCTACATGCGGCCCAAACCGTGGACGATGTATCAGTCCCTGGCAGCTACTTCAGTCAGAGACAAACATACATGTCCATGATCGTACAGCAGGGGGCTGATACAGGCCGCCTACACTTTGGGCAGCATGTATCAGCTGACAGGTTCCCTTTAAGATTTGCATAAACGCAAAAGATATCTTTGCCACAAGAGACACATTATAGGTTTGCAGTTAAAGGGAATCCATAAATAGGTACTGAGAAAGCTATACCAGTGATGTGTCACTTACTGGGCTGCTTGCTGTAGTTTTGATAATATCACAGTTATACCTGCTAGTCCTCGCAGTGATGCGCTCTGTCTAACCTCTCCGCTGGAATTGATTAAAAGCCTTCTGCCCAAACTGTGCATCGACACAAATCTGTCTATCAGTGAATAACAGAGAACTACATAGCTGAAGCTCATCACCGAGAAGACTAGCAAAGCTGCAGCACACAAAATAATGATAGTATCAAAACTACAGCAAGAATCCCAGTAAGTGACACGTTACTGGAATCAGCATCTCTGCAATTACTTTATACTGCTCTCAGATGAGGCATCGCAAACCTGGTGACAGATTCCCTTTAACTAGAGTATCTTCATCGATTCTTGCCTTTGCATAGATTAGCTGATCCTTCGCAAGAAAACACTCAATCCCTGGTCATGGTTCACCTTTCATTGGATCAAGTCACACTAATAAAGTTCTCTGCAGTAAATCAGGATGGTCAAAATGATCATATCCACTTATTTAGTGTAACTTTTCCAGTGTTAGAGTTTTGTTTTGTTTTTTTTAAGGCAAAGCAAAAATGCTGATAAGAGTTATTATGTATCAAAGATAATATATAAAGGTGTAAAAGAATCCAGGATTTCATTTTTACTCACTTAGGCCGGTTTCACATTTGCGCTTTGTAGCGCAGCGACGGCCTGCGCACGGCCGCCGCTAAGCCAAGCCCCCTCCCGGCTCCCTGCCCGCCCCATCCGGTCATCGCCGCCTACTAGCGCACATGGACGCTTGCGATCTGCGCACCCTATGTTTAGCATAGGGTGCGCAGATCGTGCGCTGCGCACTTTTGAAGGTGTGCCCGTGTGCGCCGAACGCAGCATGTTGCATTTCGGCACGCACGGCGCACCTTCAAAAGTGCACAGCGCATGGCAAAATCCTGCTAGCGCATGGCCAGCGCACCCTATGCTAAAGATAGGGTGCGCAGATCGCAAGTGTCCATGTGCGCTAGTGGGCGGCGATGACCGGATTGGGCGGGCAGGGAGCGGGGCTTAGCGGTGGCCGTGCGCAGGCCGTCGCTGCGCTATGAAGCGCAAATGTGAAACTGGCCTTATACAGCGCTATCTTATTCCGCAGCGCTTTACATACATTATCATCACTGTTCCCAATGGGACTCACAATCTACATTCCCTATCAGTATGTCTCTGGAGAGTGGGAAGAAACTAGAGAACCCAGAGGAAACCCACACAAACATGGGGAGAGCATACAAACTCCTTACAGATGGTGTCCTTGGTGGGATTTGAACCCAGGACCCCAGCGCTGCAAACTAATAATGTTAACCACTGAGCCACCATATAGTGCTAATCACTGAGCCACCGAGCTGCCCCTGTCATAATAACAGTTTTATTCTCAATGCTTTTTGCAGAATATATAACTTCATCAGGGAAACTATAGAAAGTCAGTGGTTTCTAAGGTTTCTCATGATGAAGTTATAGATACTTCGAAATGTGAATAGCTGGCGTTCATAGGAGATCGTGATTTGTGTAATACATAGCAGGGTTGAGGCACTGTTATGTGTAGCACAAGCGATTGGACGGTTGCAGCTTCAAGTCCCCTACGAGGACTATTAAACACTGTAAAAAGTAAAAAAAAAAATAAAAAAAATCTGTAAAAAATAAATTAAACAAAAAAGTTCAAATCATCCCCCCTTAAAAATTAAACAATGAAAAAAAAATACACATATTTGGTATCAATGCATTCAGAAAAGGTATCAGTAAACATCATATCTACGCCAAAATGGTATCAGTAAACATCATATCTACGCCAAAATGGTATCAGTGAAAACATCAGCTCAGGGAGAAAAAAATAAGCCCTCACCCAACGACATATCCAAATAATTGAAAATGCTTCTTGTCTCAGAAAATGGCAACAAAAGCAATTTATTTTTTACAAATTTCCAAATTTTTTTAAACCACTTAAAAAAAGCAAAAAAAAACACTATGTGCATAATCGTAGAATCCTATCACCAGGTCAGTTTTACCATATAGTGAACATGGTAAATTTAAAACTCAAAACACTTTTCTTTGCAATTTCAACTCACCCGAGATTTTTTTTTTCCTGCTTTCCCGTGCATCACATGGTAAAATGAATGGTGTCATTCAAAAGTACAACTCGTCCCGCCAAAAATAAGTTTTCATGTGAAAAGGAAAATATGCAGTCCAAGTTCTCTAGAAGTCTGTATTTCTGAGCTTGATGGAAAAAGGTTTTGCTTTAACCACCGACATTCAGAAGATGGGGAATGGGCCACCTAACCTCAGCTATGTATGTTGGGCTGCCTACTGGCAGATGCCCCAGAACGGGATGTATTCTGGAAAATCATTTTTTTGAAGAACTGGCAGCAGCTGAGAGGAAATGAGGAAGCAATGACTGTGTTATTATCTGGTGGAGGAGGAAATGCTGACCAGCAGCTCAGCCGGCAGCACATGTGCCGTACAGGCTACAGAAGTGCTGGCTAGGAAAATATCACATTATCAGTGTTTTGCAAGGACAGGTCATTTCACAAGTTATTTATCATCCTCTCCTTGGCCCAATATAAAACCAAGGTAATAAACCAACTACATTCTGTCAAAGCAGATGTTATAAGGAAGCACGTACAGGCCAAATCTTGTTAAAACGGAAAAGTCAACAATAGGCAGTAATGTAAAAACAGAGGAGCAAAAACCCTTCCTAGACCCCATTCCAGCCCAGAGATATCCAAACTCAAAAGAGGGAAATGACCTGAGGTTGTATCACAGTTATGAAATGGGTATTACCTATGGAAGGCAATGCTTCACCTCCAAAATGTCCAGAAAACCGACCAAACTTCTGCAAGAGTATTCAAGCACATTCGCACCTGCCCTGCCACCCCATTCAGTTCTAAGACATTGAAGATCCCCAAAGATAGCTAAGTGGTACCATGGGCTATCTTCATCGGTGTTATGGACTCGAATGGGCTGACAGGTTTCATATTCAGGCCTAGGGTAATAAAGATCTCGGATGATAATTGAGCTCTGTACTGGGCTATCTTGCTCTGTGCCAATTTTGGCCCATTAATGGACTTTAGTTAGTGCCGATCGTCTATGACAAGTCCAGTGCTCATGTACCATCCTCCCTGCATGACTTGATGAACAATTATGGGGACAGAACAATTGCTAATATGGTCGTTCTGTCCCATACAGTATTGTGTGATCGGCAGCACATCCCCTGTTTACACGGGACAATGTATTGAGAAGAGCGATAATTTTTATGCCAGCATAAATAATCTTATCACCCAACGAAGGAGCAATTTTCTCGCTCATTGGGTCATGGCTGAGATGTTTACATATAAGGGAAAAACTCAGATGACCGTATACATCACATGGACTGACCGGCGGATGTCCCGACCTGAGCGTGACAGCTGCATAGAAATACATGAAGCTGTCAGGCTCAAGTGGGGAGAGCCGCCGGCCAGTCCGTGCACTGCGTTCCGATCTCAGTCCAATTTATGCGGCCGTCTCACTGCGCCCTAAGCTCATCTGCACAGCTGGTCTTTCTAAAAGTGGATGTTTCTTTTGGCACAAACAATCACCCAACAACTGAGCATTTTTCTTACTCGTCGTCGGATGGACGTTGGTATGTTTACATTGGTAATCAGGAGTAAGGGTTCTTAGGAACACGTTTGCTAAGGGGAGGAGGGGAAATATGCGAGGGGGACGGGCACAGACGTTACACGGATGACACAACCATTACGGTCTGATAAATTAATAGTCATATACTCAAAGTGTCTCTAATTGGTTTGAGTCTACAGGAATGGAGATGTCTGGAAACCCCTGTATTATACCATTGACGCTTACATGGACGCTCCCAGCTTATAGCTGTCCACGTGAAAAAAAGGAGAGAGGGGCTGATATAGATTCCCAATGAGACATTGAACCAATCAACAGTAGGGGGGGATTGTTAGCACTTGATAAAGAACTTCTCTTGGAAATATCCAATGTTTCACGAATCAGCCTTGTAAGCAGCGCACGATCCAGCCGGGGGAATTAGCCTCTACACAATGGCCAAAGACTGAAGGTAGCAGCTGAAATAACAGTCTCATTATTCCCCAGAAACAGAGCGAAGCAGCACGAGCCCGGGATAATTTATCTGTATTGTGCTCACTTTGATCTGACATTTTCAGTCCACAAAATGTCTCAAATAGTCAATCAATCTCTGGTGAATAACTAACAAACTTACCTGTTTTACCGAACATCTCTCTACAAATGCTTTTTATTGTTATTTTCAAATGACTTTCCATTTTCCAATGTCAATTGACCCTCTGTAAAGAGCAGCCACATATAGACAGAAGGCCATTACTGCGAGCTTTGTGTGTAAGATCAATCCCATAGTAGCGCAATCTAATGTAATGCCAAGAATCAAATGCGCACTTTCTTGTTCGTATTCTTTTATGTAGAGCTTTAGCTATACGTCATTATAAAAGACAGCTGAAAGTGCATTGTAAATCCCAGCAACATTCATTTATTCTTCATGCATCCATGTTTATGGCTAGATCTTTTCAAGGCCTTAAAGGAAACCTGTCACTAGTACAGTCTTCAGGTTATAACATCTTGGTCTTATCAAAGCTGAACTAGTGAGTAGAAAGGCATAGAATGAGTTACCCCCAGGAGAAGCTGCTCGAAAGAATGTCAAATGACCCCTCCTTAGCAAAAAAACTTGCCAAGGCAGGGGAAGGTCGTCACAACGGCCGACTGCTCTCTTTCCCAACCTCCCCATACATATTGATGCTCAGGTCAGCCATATGGAAACGAGGCGTTTGCCGTTGGTTTATCTCCCTTGACATAGGCTGAACAAGAGTTGGCCAAAGATGCCATACATATTTGATACTCTTCGGCAATGTCCCCCAATCGAGTCTTTCAAAGCCACAAACAGATCAAGTTCTCTGGATTTCCATACTATTGCACAGGTGATGGAATTATTGCCTATGTAGGTACAGCAATTATCACCTGTGCAATGATAAGGAAATCCTGAAAATATGATCTGTTGGTGTCTCTTGAGGATTGGAGGTGGAGAACACTGCTCTAAAGCATCAAATGTGTGGCATCTTTGGCCAGTGAGAACACTGCTCGAGGATGTAGAAGAAAAACAAGAAACCATTCGGCGCCACTGGAAAAGATGATGCCTCATAAGTAGAGGTTCGGTCAATTTATTGAGGCTTCTGCGCTGGTGCCTTCATCAGGTCATTTATATGTTTGCTCGGTTCAGACAAGCAGGCATTTTTCCCGAATAGGAGAGAGAAGAAGACACCTTTAGTGTTGGCTTATCTTCCTTGACATAGGCTAACCAAACATGTTATACACATTGTACACTTGGCCAGTTCTGCCAAAATCAAAAGGCCTGGATGTCTAATGTGTTGATCCACTACCGTCATGTCTTCTGTTCATAATGGAGTCACGACAGCTATGACACTCCTTATTTTGATACGGATTCCAGCTATTCTGGATGGAACCCATTGACCTTTAAGCATCACGATCATTGATCTGTAATCATCATCATCAGGTTTTTGTTGGATGCTTTAACACGCTCTAGCCATTAAGGACACTGAAAAACCTATCATTAGGGAATAAATAAGCAAAAGGGCATTAACGAGCAACCATGCGTTAGTCAATAGGCAAGAGACTGTCGAGTAGGCTGTTAGGTAGAGGTCTTTATCCCAGGGTGTACATCTGCAAAACGCCCCATTCTAATAGGAAAGGAAAAAGTGTAAGAAAAAAGTTTTCTTTAGTTTATTTCATTAAATCCATCAGATTTTACACAATAATTCAAAATATAAGGTTTTATCAAGGAAAAACAATGATATGAAGAATCAGAGGAACGTCAAGGGTTTGTATCCTCCACCTTGTTGTCAGCCTATGAGAGGGAAATCAAAGTTTCAAAAAACAAATGTTCCTTTTATATTGGGGTCTATTGAAAAAGGAAACTTCAAAAGATTCTTTGTAACGAGACCATACAATGAATAATTCACCGACTGCTGCCTGAAAACTGTAATATTCAATGATGGTTAAAGAGGAGGATGGAGGGGTCTTGTTACGATCATCACTTGAGTCTGTTGAAGTTGGATTCGTTTTTTTTAGTACTAAAATACATAAGTCATACCTGCTATGTGAAATTAGTGGAATAACTGACCTTTAGCTGGTCAATGAGCATGTAAAATATTTGCCCAGAGTAAGAGAAGAAACCTAACGCCTGTGCCTCCAGAGTAGTACCTCCATTAGTAATGATGTCAAACACTAACGTTGTAACGTTGACCTCCGGTTGAGTGCAGCTTACACTTCACGGACGGTTACACTAACCATAATACATAATTTCTGTGTTGTTTTTTTGTATATATAATTTACACTTTGACCAGATATTTATTTGATCTCATATCTATTATCATGGTCGTAGCTAATATCATGCACATATGGTGTGTAAATAATCCTTTCTGGGGTGGTTCCACCAACGGGAAACTTCAGCCATACATTTTAACATACACCAATGAACCATAAGATATAAACCACCTGTCTGATCTTCACGTCACCATAAGAGCTCTGACCCAAATTATTCATTATCTTGTGCTACAGTACCTATTCTGTGGGAACAGATGGAATAACCTTCACACCTCATGCAAAATTATTATGTTGCCGGTTTACCGGGTGACCTTCCTTGGACCACGTTCAGTGGGTGCTAACCACTGCAAAATACAAAAACCCCGCAAGACTTGCCCTTTTTGATCTGCTCTAAACCAGTAATCTCTCTTGTCTAATCTAGCAATTTGACCCTTGATCATTGACACCTGTCAGTGTTGTTAATAGCTGATCAATATATATACATAAAAATCAATGGCTCGGACGACCAGACTGAAAGACGCTCTATGCTAGCTGCTCGGCAGCTAGTCTAGCCCATATGGTTTACGTGGACATATTTGAAGAGGAACCATAAAGTCACCCACTGCCCTGGCTTTAAAAAGTGATTATGGATTTTTCATAGAGCACTCCATTTGCCTCCCACTACCTCTCTGGAGTTCTTACATTAAATTGGCATGGGGAGCACAGTCGTAAGTCCGAGTCATGCTTCCCTTGCCTTTCCCATGCTATGTAGGCATGATTCAGACTTACCGCTGCTCCCTATGCCACTGCGGCACCTGTCTTGAATGCAGGAGGACCGGAAAGCTATCATTCCCAGCTCTTCTTTTAGCTACTTGACAACATAGCCGTGGCATGATGTGCATGTGACATCTTGTCAGGTTGGGTAATCAAAAGAAGAGCCAGGGATGACAGCAGGTAAGAGGCGGTTCCTCAACTCCCAAGTCAAAGTCTTGGACAATTCTCATGGCCCATGGAAAGGGAAGTGCCAATCGATTAGCACCAATACCTACTATAATAAGTTATATTTTGTTTCTTCTGCTCATATAACTTTGTCCATAAATGACTGTCCCATTAGTTTTGTGCCGATCTTTCTCTGTAGAGTTTTCATGTCCTCTAAGAGTCCATCCTTCCTCACATGGTAGAGCCACAGATCACATGACCAAAAAACCTACAGAATGTGCCACCCTACAAATTATTCATTTACTGATGGGAACTGAATGTCATTATTTCTCTGTCCTCAATGTGGAAAAAATGGAGGAGGCCCAAGTCTTGGAAACGATTTTCTATGGCTTTCCAGTCTTATTAGCATCAAAACTATTCTTCTGACATCTTGTGAAATCTCTTTTGATCTCGGCAAGCTGCTCTTAAGCAGAATTCTTTTGTTAAGAGCAGACAACCAAATTGCTTTCTGATAAGAAAGAACGGATCAAACCCACACCTGAGCGGATTGCAACACGTCTCGAATTGCAGTTTTCAGAGATCAATACATTTAGAGGCTCGATATTGTTAGAGGATCATATACTTTTGCTATTAGTGACCTTGCATGCTTATAAGATAGAAAATTGACCGAGTAAGAAAATATTACCAGCACCATATTTACCATGGACAAACAACAAATCAATTACTTGAAAGCCCTCACTCATGTTTTCTTGCCACTATTAAATGCATGTAAAAATAAAAAGCAAATACCATAATTTTGAGATACAGAATGAAGGATTCTTTTTAGAACCCTTCCGCCATAACTGATTTCTGAGATAATATTCTGAGACTCCTAAATTATTGTGAAGGAACCTAAACAAGTGATCCTAGCAGGGCCTGATCATAAGGAAGGCAAAAGGGGCAGCTGCCATGAGGTTTCCACCACATAAGTCCTCCACCTCTCAGCCATTCAGAGAAAACACTTTGGAGTTTGGAAAGTTTTTCAGTATAATTCTAAATATATCAAAGTTTAATACATGGCAGAACAGACATGATTATTTAACAACTGTGACCACATCAAGATTTTGCCCAGGATCGGCACCATTTTTGATCCAACCCAATACTGTCTTGGTTGGACTGTATGAGCAAAGTATTAACAGTATGGGCTTATATCCAAAGTAAGAATGACGGTATCTGTGTAATTTAGACATTTGTGCGTGCGCTACTTCATACATCATTTCATCACTGTAAACCAGACCCATGTTAAGGCTATGGCTACACGGAGACACGTGTCAAGCAAAACACAAAAAACGCAGGTTCGCATTGCGATGTAACACCTATGGATTTCCTATCATGTTCGCATTGTGACCTTCTGTGACTGTGACATAGAGCCGCAAATGTTTCCGAAGGTGTTGGACTTTCTGGCGCAGGCAGTTCATAGACTTCATTCGACTGTGACTTGCGTTCGACTGATCTCCTATTTGGCCATTTTTTTCCCCAGCAAAATCGCAGCTCTAAAATAGTCGCACAACAGCAAGTCACAGTTGGGTTTTTTGGAGACTTATCTGAGAATTGCTTGTCGCTCAACACATGTCGCCGCGTAGGCCGGCCTAATCTTTTTGCCCATGGTCTGCACCTACTTTGATCCACTGAGTGCTGGACTCCATATTAAGCTGCTCTGGTTGGCCTGTAAAGGCTGAGGAAAGGGCAATGGCGTTAGGCCTCATTCAGTCATAGTTTTTTTTCTCCTACGTGAAAAAAAAATGAACGAATTTCATCAGTGTGCTGGATCAGTATTCGTTTCGAGTCTCAGTTTTTAACACCAGTGTTTCATCACTTTTTCTATAATATAAAAAAAAAACAACTGATCAACATTCCCTATCTTCTTCTTAGACAGTGAAAACCCCATTTCACAGATCCATAGACTTGAATATTCCATTTTCTATATGTAGCTTGGATCAACAGATGTTTGAATGAGGCCCCAGAGGAAGCAATTTTCATGGGTAGCAATGCCGCAGAAAATGGTGGCGTCTATGACATTATTTTAAAGACCTGCGCACCACTTCGTACTTCGTGCCTAATTTTGCACAATTTTGTCCAATTCCAATACAGCTACAGTGTATATCATATATGCAATATATAACGTATAGTTGAGTGATGGTACAAATCGATTTGTAAGACCCGATCCATCGGTTATATCGGTAATCTGAAGCCCTGATAGAGCTGCCTCCTAACTGGTGTCATCCGCGGCTCCTCTTGATTAGGTGGTGTGACGCGATGTCATAATTGCGGTGTGATGTTGCACTGAGCTGGCTGATCAAAAGAAGAGCAACAGATGCCGGGGGAAAAGAGTTGGTTCTCGCGACTCCTATCGATTAGTGATGGGGCCGATGGCCCGAGTTTTGCAAATTGATTCCCACCAACTCTAAAATGGACATTACAACGTTATATTTAATATACAATATATACTGTCGTTGTATTGGAAGTGGAGAAATGGCACAACACAATGGGTTTAGGAGCCTTTTGCAACACCGGGGGCCTAGGCATTCCCAGTGGCACACCATGGGCCTTTAATTTTCCGAGACTTATCCTTCAACGGTGAACGCCACCATTACGAATGTGTGCACCATGGAAATATGACCGAGTAGAAACAACATATTTCCAACTACCGTAAGTAAAAAGAACTAGTAGATTCCGAAAGCACCGACATCGCCTACAGTAATAACCACCCCCTCACCAATACTAGTCGCATTATAACCATAAAGGGGGCAGCACTGTTGCTTTGCAGCCCTGGAGTCCTGGGTTCAAATCCCACCAAGGACAACATCTGAAGGGAGTTTGGGGTTTTCTTCACAATCCAAAGACATAGTGAATTTAGATTGTGAACCCCAAACGATGAGTGAATATGATGGCGCTATATCAGATAATTAAATATCAAACCTGATTACTAGGAAAAAGCCTTTAACATTTCCTAGTACAGTAATTTAATGTCATAAAACCATAGGCCCAATACGCCGGGTCTCAACAGATCGAGATTTGTATATTAGTAGACCAGACGTACTTCTTGGATATACCAAGATCGCAGATCCCCTTACTTGTCGACCAGTCAGACAAGAGTTAATGGATGAATGACAATACTCCGCATTCACACAAGATGAGTCTCCTCCACAACATGCAGAACAGCAGACATTGCAGACGGCTCGCTGCTGCTATCCTGAACTGCTAAAATCATTGTGTCTCCTGCGGCACAGTGTCCTGCACTGCATCAGTCACTTACCTCTGACTCCATCCTTGCCCAGGCTGGCGACAAAGAGCGAGGATCTGGCGTTCAGGTGGAGCGATGCCTGTGTCACTTTGCAGTGGATACTCCGTAATGACACAGGGAAAAAAAAAACAAGAAAGCTTTGTGCTGGTATAGGAGGATGCAGCTAGGTCAGTCCCTCATTGACGAGCAACGTGCGAGGGAGAGATACCGTACAGTACTGCTCAGCACATTGTAGCGGTGGGATGGACCCTATGGCTTCCTCTTCTCCACCGCTCGTCCACTATGCACTGGGTAATTCCCAATCTTTCCGGTGATTGCCGATATTAGCCAACCTTATTGCAAGGTCAAAGGCCTTCTCATCCTTGCAAGACGTAGTCTGAGGCTTAAGAGATTGGAGCCGAACTGTACATAACAGATGATGCAGCACGTGACCCAATGGAATTAAATCAGTCTTTCCTTCACGAGGATGGTTACTTAATGGAATTAAAGCCTTCTCCGCTTCTCAGGCGTTGGCAAACCCTAATAGATCTACGACAAAATAAATGAGGAATCCATTCACGGCAGGACGCAACAAAAATTGGCAAAGCAGAACTACCACTCCCATGTCCTTTCCACTCCCGCAGATCCACTTTCCGTAGGAACCTAGTAAATTGGAGAAACCTCCTTAGCTGCACAGGTCGGGGGAATACGGGACTCGCTGATTTCTCAGGGTTATTGGATGAGGTAGTGTTAAGAGTTGTGGGAAGTTCACAAGATTTCTGACTCAGGCTGCGTTTCCTTAAAACTGGTTTAGCCACCCGGGGCGTTAACCCCTGCCTCGCCGGCGGAGTCATGTAAGCGCTGATACAAAGGTAGATCTTGTGCTCCTGTCCAACCTCTACAAG
This sequence comes from Dendrobates tinctorius, assembly GCF_039654945.1. NCBI lineage: Eukaryota > Metazoa > Chordata > Amphibia > Anura > Dendrobatidae > Dendrobates > Dendrobates tinctorius. Next base: position 23,272,266 of record NW_027361706.1, read on the forward strand.
GGAGAGAATGCAGAAGATGGTGACTATTTAACCCCCTAATGACTGTCGCGTCCGGTAACGTCAGCTCGTCCGGTGCCTTTTTTTTGTAGGCATCGCATCGGAAGCCGAGTTATGCGTGGAAATATCTGTAGTCATGGCAGATTGTAATTAATGTAGATGAACGCATGTAATGACTGTCTTTTAGGGTGGTGCTTAGAGATGACAAAGAGATGTCTGACTGTCCCCATGAACATCTACCGGAGCGTGACCGTCACACGGCGTCGTAACATGGCTGCAGAATGTGACTTTGACATGGATTGTGGCCGCTAGCTATGCGTCCTGTGGATTTTGCGGTTTCACTTCGCAAAAATAACATGTCGGCTGAGACTAGGGTCACCTGAAGCGAATACAACATAATAATTTATCAAAAAGCTAATTCTATAGACAATTTCTTGCTTCCTTTTTTGTTTTTATTTAAATACATGGATTTGGGGTTGAAAATCATTTTTGAATTTGGGTTTCATTAAATATTTGCAATGTTCTAACCTCTGTGTTGCACTGTCTGTTTTTGGCTGCAGAACGAGTTAACTGAGAACCCTTCAGTGAGCTCTTTCTGACAAGCAGCTAGTAACTCTTTATCTCTTTTTCTGACAGACCACATCAAAGTTGAATATGCAGTGCAAGGATCTTGTTAAAAGCCAAATGGTGCAAAATTTGGAATGAAACCCAATTGCAAAAATTATTTTGTAGCCACAAATACAAGCATTTATGTAAAAAAAAAGTGTGATTTCAGTATCATAGTAAATGATAGAAAATGAAGGGTAAACTGTACAATAAATCACTGATCCTTAGAAATGTGCTAGTAAAATAAAATGAGTCAGCTAGAGATGACAAAAAGATCCAAACTACCCAGTTCACTCCCTGGCAGAAGAACTGGGACAATGCGAACTTCTGTGCCGACCAAGGATGGATATATCATTTGTGCAACCTGGGCCCTAGACGTAAGGGGGCCACTACCACCTCCAAAGTAAGTAAAACTTTCCACTTTGATGAGGTACTGGACTGCAAAGGACCCATATACTGTTCTTGCATGGGGGCCCATTTTGGTCTGTGTCCATCAGTGGTGCCGACAATCCTCTGCCCGGCATCCTGGGTGCTGCTGCCACTTACTAGGAGCGACACATGTCATGATGTCTTCTGAGGTTTAGCAAGTAGGTTTCAGTCAATATCATGGTGTCACGGAGGCCTACTAAGGGTATGTGCACACACTGCAGATTCACCTGCGGGTTTTTTCCCACGGAACCGCAGGTAAAACCGCAGGTAAAGTGACCTGCGGTTTTGCTGCGGTTTGGCCTGCGGTTTTGCCCTGCGGTTTGACACCTGGACAATGGAATAGGTGGCAAACCGCAGCAGAATCCACAGAAACAATTGACATGCTGCGGAAAAAAAACCGCAGGTAAAAAACCGCAGCGTGAGCACTGCGGTTTTGAAAACCCATAGGCTAACATGGTAAATTACCATGTCTGCGGAACTGCTGCAGTTCTGCAGGGCCAAAACCGCAGCAAAACCGCAGCGTGTGCACATACCCTAAGAGGCAGAGGCGCCCAGGAGTCCGGAGAATAACCAAACTGGAAGCCAGACCTGGGTAGTTCAAAACGTTTTGCTCATTTCTAGTTGCAGCCCCTTCTTTCTAGGGATTGGTGGGGAATGCAGGGGTCAGACCCTCTTCGATCAATAGGTTATGGAATCTCCTAGCAATATACCATGTGAAATCCAACTTAAATGGACGATACTACCATTCCATTTATGCAGGGCTAGCGTTGGCGCAAGGAAGTGGGAGGCAAAATGGCCCCGCCCCTAGCCTTTACCAGCCCGAAACTGCACTGATAATGTCAGTCCACTATCAGTACAGTTTCCAAGCTTAGACGTTTTCATGGATATTTGGTGACATTATGGTCATGTGACCAAAGGTCCTTCACCGTGCAGGAGTATGGATTGTCATGGTTAGAACATGGTTAATGTCCTGTTTTCTCAAGGTTAATTTTGCTGGCCTCCCTTTGGATCTGGGAGGGGTATTTATACTCACTCCAGACTAAGGGTACCGTTACACCTAGCGATGCACCAGCGATCCCGACTAGCGATATGATGCGGTCAGGATCGCTGGTGCATCGCTAGGTGGTCGCTAGTGAGCTGCCACTCAGGCAGATCTCACCAGCGACATCGCTGGGGACGGGGATCGCTACTTACCTGTCAGACGCGGCGATCCTGCGTCCTCCCGCCCGGCTCCACGCGTCGCTCGTCGTCACAGCAGGAAGCGCCGCAGGAAGTGACCGACGAGAAATGATCCAGCAGCTTCTCGCGCGATCAGCGATAACCAGCGGGGGAGCCGGTCGGAGGTAAGTATCACATGCAGCGATATCACTAGTAATATCGCTGCAACGTCACAAAATCGGTGACTTTGCAGTGATATTGCTAGCGATATCGCAGTGTGTAACAGGGGCTTAAGATTCCCTGTCAGCTATTCTGTTATTCTGGCTGTGTGACTGACCCCTGGTGTGCGTGTATACTGCTTTGCTTGTTTGATTCCCGTGTATGATCTGGTCTGTCCCCTCACTCCGTTCTCTGTCTCACGTTTTGGTACTATTGTCTTCTCCGGTTCTGACCTCCTGGCTTGGCTATCGTTACTCCATTACCGTTTGCCCCTATTGTACCGGCTATTGCCCGTTCTGGTTTTCTGATCTATTGCTACGTCCTGACTATCCACTCTGTCTAACCCTTTGGTACTGTATTGCTATCTCGTGTTTTGACCCCGGCTTGATCTGGTTTATGTTTCTGTCTATGCCCCTTGGTAACTTGTCCCGTAGTTACCTTTTTTGGAGTTTTCCTCAGCTCCTAGCTCTGTGGAGCTTAGGCCATGCCCCCAGCAGTCACATGCTTCAGGTCCTGTTAGTCTGAAGCACGCATCGTCACCGCTGCTGCCCCGCTCCACAGGTATCTTTGAGCACAGTTTTTGTACTCAGCACACGCGCACTGGCTCAGTGAGCAAGTGCAGTGCGGTGTTCCTGACATGATGAGCAAAGAGCATGACATGTGCTCTACATTGTGTGTGTATGTGTGTTACTTGCAGTGTGTGTGTGTGTAACATGTAGACTGTGTGGGTGTAGTAAGGAGTTTGTGTGTAACAAAGTGTGTGCGTGTGTAGCATGGAATGTGTGTTTAGCATGGAGTGTGTGTAGGATGGAGTGTGTGTTACACGGAGTATGTGTTTAACATACAGTGTGTGTGTAGAATGGAGTGTGTGTAGCACGGTGTGTAGCAAGGAGTGTGTGTGTAGCACGGAGTGTGTGTAGTATGGAGTGTGTGTAGCACGGCGTGTGTGTGTAGCACGGAGTGTGTGTAGCACGGAGTGTATGTAGAATGGAGTGTGTGTAGCATGGAATGTGTGTGTAGCATGTAGTGTGTGTAGCACAGAGTGTGTGTGTGACAAACAGTGTGTGCTTGTGTAGCATGGAATGTGTGTAGCATGGAGTGTGTGTAGAATGGAGTGAGTAACACGGAGTGTTTGTTTAACGTACATGGTGTGTGTGTAGCACGGAGTGTGTGTAGCACGGTGTGTGTAGCACGGTGTGTATGTAGCATGGAGTGTGTGTGTAGCACGGAGTGTGTGTGTAACATACAGTGTGTGCATGTGTGTAGCATGATTTGCCTTTACAAATCAAGTCCTATCAGTTTAATTAAACACAGCTGGACTCCAATGATGGAGTAGAGCCATCTCAGGGAGGATCACAAGGAAATGGACAGCATGTGACTTACATATGAGTGTCTGAGCAAAGGGTCTGAATACTTATGACCATGTGATATTTCAGCTTTTCTTTTTTAATAAATTTGCAACAAATTCTACATTTCTGCTTTCTTCAGTCAAGATGGGGTGCAGAGTGTACATTTTAAGGAGAAAAAAAATGAACTTTTTTGAATTTACCAAATGGCTGAAATGAAACAAAGAGTGAAAAATGTAAAGGGGTCTGAACACTTTCCCTTCTGTACCCAACGTATGACACTGCTTCAAATCTGCAAGGAAAAAATAAGCAGCGTGTGCATCTCATTCACTATGCTGGGACTGTAAAATGCTACATTTTTCGAGGCAAAAACTTACAGGAAAAATGTGACAAAAACGAGATATGTGAACATACCCTAAGGCTGTGTGCACACGTAGCGATTTTTAAGCGTTTTTGCAGCGATTTTCGGCGTGAAAACGCTTAAAAATCGTGTACAGAACGCCCCCCATGCATTCCTATGGTATTCCGCACATGCTGTGCTAATGCTGCGCTTTTTTCCGCGGCAGAATCGCATCGCGGAAAAAATCGCAGCATGCTCATTCTTTGTGCGGAATCGCAAAGAATTGCCGCGATTCCGCACCCATAGGAATGCATGAGAATCGCTTACTTCCCGCATGTGGCTATGCCCACCATGCGGGAAGTTAAGCGTCTCATGTGCGGTTGGTACCCACGGTGTGGAGGAGAGGAGACTGTCCTCCAGGCCCTGGGTACCATACCCCTGTAAAAAAAAGAATAAAAAATAAAAAATCGGGGTATATTTACCTTCCGGCGTCCCGCGATGCATTCCCGGCCTAAGCGTTCCCAGTAATGCCTTGCGGCAAGGTCCTGTGATGACGTGGTCTCGCGAGATCACTATAGCAACGCGAGACTACGTCATCACAGGTCTCGCAAGGCATCGCTGGGAACGCTGAGGCCCGGGAATGCAGCGCGGGACGCCGGAAGGTAAATATACCCCGATTTTTTTTATTTTTTTTTAGCATTTTAACATCCTATCTTTTACTATTGATGCCGCATAGGCGGCCTCAATAGTAAAAACCTGGTCACACTTGTCAAACACTATGTTTGACGAGTGTGACCAACCTGTCAATCACTTTCCAAGCGATGCTTCAAATCGCTTGGAAAGTGCTTGAATATCGCACGCGAAAATCGCGGCAAAATCGCGATCATAATCGCGGTGAAATCGCGCGGAAAAAAATGCGCGATTTCTGGGAAGGAGTCCGGTTTTTAGTAAGCGTTTTAAAACGCTACGTGTGCACACAGCCTAACAGCGCTCATATTCAGCTTCTGCGGTGGATAAATGAGATCCTTCTGCATTGTCCGACTGGATGAAAACAGGAGGAAACCGAGGTATGCGAGTGAGTCTTGCACATGCAAGAAACAAGGATTAGGCGCAAATCAAAAATAAAAGCCTACATATGGTTTAATTCATTAAACCACTTACATAATGGTAAAATAGATTACATTTTATTTAATACAATTAAAACCATGTAATATGCAACAAGTACACATAAATGAGAAATTTAAAGAGAAAGGATCAAGTAAACATATAAGGCAATTGTGACGGACTCTGCTTCTGCTGAGCCGATTTTTTGAGTGGACCCTCTGGGTCGTGGCACCCACCCACCGAGGGCGAGCTGACCTTGTGAGGAACCACTCCCTATACAGGGAGTGTCAGGGGCAAGACCAAGGGAGTGAGCCACCACGACTGCTGGGACCAGACGGCCGGCTCAGGGGGACACTATGTGAGTGTCTGACGACCAGGGAAGCAGGAAGCAAAACAAGACAAGACGTAAGTTCAAGGTATCTTCATTAAGACAACTTCAGGATAACATTCAGTGCAAAAGGTGAGAACAAGCAAACACGGCAAGGTGCGTGCGTGGGCACGCCAAGGTCCATAGCATGGTATGTACCAGGTGGCACACCTGGGTACAGGCAAAGGCACAATGGCATCGGATTCTGGACAGCTGGCAACGATCGACATGATTAGGGCATCAGGCTGCGGACATCAGCTCTGGACATCAGGCTGCAGTCATCAGGCTTACGATCTCTGGCAGCGATCGGCAGGTTCCGGGCATCTGGCAGGCAAACCAGGGTTCAGGCAAGGAGGCACAACAGATCTCCAGGCATGGTGCGTGTTAGGAAACACGCCGAGGTCCAAGGCAGGATTCCAGGCAGGGTGCGTGCTAGGGGCACACCAGGGTCCAGGACAAGGTGCAAGGCAGGGTGCGTGTGTAGGGGACACGCCAGGGTTCAAAGCAAGGTGCAAGGCAAGGTGCATGTGTAGGGGACACGCCAGGGTTCAAAGCAAGGTGCAAGGCAAGGTGCATGTGTAGGGGACACGCCAGGGTTCAAAGTTCAACAAACAAGACAGAGTGCGTGTGTAGAGACACGCCAAGGCACAAGGTACAAGGCAGAGTCCTGCGCATTGCCAAGGGGCATACCAGGGTCAGGTTCAACATACAAGACAGGGTCCCGCGCGTGCAGAGGGGCATGCCAGGGTCCGAGTTCAACATACAAGACAGGGTCCTGCGTGTGCAGAGGGGCACGCCAGGGTCAGGGTTCAAAGGCAGGGTGCGTGCTAGGAGCCACGCCAGGGTTCGAGGCAGAGTGCGTGCAAGGAGCCACGCCAGGGTTCGAGGCAGGAGACACGCCTCACTGGCCAGTGCGCACGGCTGGGACACAAGCACGCGGCACGACTAAGGCACAGGAGGCGGGCAAGGGGCAATCTGTCACGTATGCTTGTCCTGTGTGACACGACCAACAGGTCGGTACTGAAAGAACAAGACGACATGTGACACTGTCCTGTGTGACGCGACCAACAGGTCGGTACTGAAACAACAAGACGAGGGGAAAGGAAAACCAGACAGGGAAAGGAGAGGACAAAGCAAGGAGCGGAACCTAGGCAGAAGTACAGAGCGGGGTCAGAGCGAGGAAAGTGCTAGCAGCAGAGCGTAGGCCGAAGCCCAGAGCCGGGTCAAGGGGGAACCTTGAGACTAGCATGGAAATGTGTAAGAGAGCACAATAGGACAGAGTCTAGCAGCAGAGCGTAGGCCGAAGCCCAGAGCCGGGCCAAGGCAGAGCCTTGGGACTAGACATGGAAATGTGCAAGAGAGCACAAAAGGACAGAGTACGGAAAACTAGGCAGAGACAAGAAACATGAGAAGCACTACAAGGCTCAGAATAGCAAAGACCAGACATGGCGAAACTGGCAAGACAGAGCAAGGACACAACATGGCGAAAACAGGCTAAGGCAGAGAACAGTGAAAGTACTACAAGGCAAAGCAAGGCAAGGACAAACATGGCATGAGAGACAACACAAGACATGGCATGAGACAAGAGGCAAAGTACAAGCACAGAGCGTGTGCAGAGACGCACGACAGGGCAGAGTGCAGAGGCACAGAATACAGGGAGCGACCGAGCAGACCAAACAGCCATGCAGGGAAGCAACACAATACTCAGGCCCTGACCATAGGGAGGGACGGTCTGATATAGCATCATAGCACCAGTACTTCCGGGTCAGGACCAGGGAGGGACTCTTAGTTCAGATCATCCAGGATCACAGAGAGCATTGCTAGAACAGCCTGGGTACAACCATAGAGAAGGTCACATGATCAGGGAGTTCCAGGAATACAGCGGATTGCAGAACCAGAGCAGGGCTGGAACATAGGAAAGGTCACATGATCAGGGGTTTCCAGGAATACAGCGGATTGCAGAATCAGAGCAGGACTGGAACATAGGAAAGGTCACATGATCAGGGGTTTCCAGGAATACAGCGGATTGCAGAATCAGACAGAGACGGATGATTACCCAGCACACTGCTCCAGGCATCTTGCAACATGACAGACATGGCGGACATGACAGTGATCAGTTCAAATGACCAGGATTAATATAAAAACACACACTCCCCTTCATAAAACATCTGTGCAAAACGCGCGTCGAGGTTGGCATGATGGCTGTTTTATTACATTATGGGTAAAATATAGCAAACTGCTTAGATGGCTTAGCCTGGTCTGTAGAAGTCAATTTGAGACTGTGAACTGGTAGAAATGTGTGGCTGCCATTTTTGAATATAATTTATATAATTTATATTAACCTTGGCCATTTGGATTTACTGATGTCTATGGTTACTTGATCCTTCCTCATTTATGACTACTTGTTGCACATTACATGTTTTTAATTGTATTAAATAAAATGTATTTTATTTTACCATTAGGTGAGTGGTTCAGTGAATACCCAGGTATTCATATGTAGGCTGTTATATGGCGTGACCCATTCCTTTTTTTTTTGATAACTAATGGGGGGACTGATAGCGATATGTCTCTAACCTTAAACAAATATATTTGGTCTTTGCTTGTTTATGCGATGATAAATCAAAAATAGACTTAAAACACTAAAAATGTAAAAAGATAAAAAAATAAAGAAGCGGGGCCAAAGTGCGTTGTCTGACATCTCATTTCTTGCTCCAATAAAACCCTCAGATGACAACTTATGGCTGAGGGCTTGGGTTGACTTTAACATATATTTCAGTAGAGCCATAACCTGACTCCATTGGACCCCAAATCGAAATTGGAAACAGTTCCCCCAGCTAGGAAAAAAAATGGGATTGGTGAATCTCCAGGTCCTAGGTGTGACTGCAACATCTGCATCCCCGATTACAATTCCGAGAATGCAACATATCTGGGGATTGCAATTTAAAAGATTCTGATAAATTGGCTCAAGCGACGATCGTCAGGTGAAAGATGCTCGTCAACCTCTGAGACTAAAGTTTTGAAGAGTTATGCCAGATCCCACCAACCCACACTACTATGTCTGAACAAATCCCGGTCGCTGGTCAGCAGGTGATGGATCTAGAACTTGGATGTTTCTATCTTTAGCCTTGTACATTTTTAATGACAGTTTCCTGGATATTGATTTCCAAGTAATAGCTAGAAAATACGGAATGCAGGAGAGGCCGGTGTCATAGGATAGAGGGTAGAGGACACAGAAAAGTACAACGGTCCCCAATGTAGTGTTTTACGCTGGAGCCTGCTGCTACAATGTGACTTCAGACTGCAAATAGATAGTTTGTAAGGCAGAAAAACAGACCTTTGTCATGCAGGTCAGCGTAGTCTAAAGTACGGTATATACCATAGTTGTTATTTTAGAAAAGCAAAAAGAGAAAATATCTTAGGCTATGTTCACACATTGCTTTTTTGCTGCAGCCAAAAGCTGCTCTCTTGACTGTAAAAAAAAGTTGTTTACATAAAGTTGTGATTTTGCTGTTTTTTTTTGGTGCAGATTATATGTAATTTATATAAAGTACATGTTTAATAAAGTTAGTTTCATTCAACAAAAAAGCAACAAAAACACATAAATAACCCATGGTCGCGTCTTTTGTAGAGTTTGTGCACAATTCTAATTTGTTACCGTGATCAAAAAACGCTGAAAGAAGTGGCATCCTGCAAGAATGCAACGTGTGAACAAAGCCTAAGAGGGTGAAAATTCAAATTCTAATACAAAAATTAAAATCTTCCACATTCATATATATTTACTTTTCAGTCTGTCCAATTAAGATCTCATGTGATCGTTAGTGATTTATACACTTCCCTCTATGTAATATCTGGAACCAGAACTAATTAAAGTGAGTCACACATCAGTATGCCAAAAAGAGTAATTGGCCTTCAGGCTACAGTCTAAGTACAGGACACATGGTGATTTACAGGTCACGTGTGAGCCCCGGTGATATTTCACTTCAACATGCTGCTTCGTGAATCAACCGTCTCTACTGTATAGCAAAGCTGCCGAAGTGTCAGTCAGATGATCTCTTCCTGCCCGATCACATGGAAAAAAAATACATGCGCAAAAGATTTTAGTGGGGAATTCAGGGAATTCGTTATTGCACCCACTCATGGGCGTACCCACCATGGGGTGGGGGGGGCAACTGCACCCCCCCAGAAGCATCTGGAGGAGCTCCTAGTACCCGTGCGCTCCTGAGGCAATCGCTATTATTCTATTCAGTCAGTGACGTCACGCCGGGTCTGGGTGAGTGAGTGCTGGCTGGGCTGATGTATATACAGTGGCTGGGGGCTGGCTGTGGCTGGGCTGATGTATATACAGGGGCTGGCTGGGCTGATGTATATACAGGGGCTGGCTGTGGCTGATGTATATACAGGGGCTGGCTTGGCTGATGTATATACAGGGGCTGGGGACTGGCAGTGGCTGATGTATATACAGGAGCTGAGGGCTGGATGAGGCTGAGCTGATGTATATACAGGAGGTGCTGGGCTCAGTGGGCTGGGGCTGGATCTGGTGATGATGTATATACAGGTGCTGGGCTTAGTGGGCTGGGGCTGGTGATGTACATACACGTGCTGGGCTTAGTGGGCTGGGGCTGGTGATGATGTATATACAGGTGCTGGGCCTAGAGGGCTGGGGCTGGTGATGATGTGTATACAGGTGCTGGGCTTAGTGGGCTGGGGCTGGTGATATATATACAGGTGCTGGACTTAGTGGGCTGGGGCTGGTGATGATGTATATACAGGTATGGGGCTCATTATACTGTATGGATCAGTTTCATTCACCTTTTTCTTTCTAAAATTTTACAACCTAAACGACCATGGCTTGCCCACTCCCCCCCTAGTTTTGATCCTGGGTACGCCCATGCACCCACTACTAAAGTGCTTTTATATGGCTGGTATCTAATCATGAAAAATTTGACATATAGAAAGTAGAGTTGGTGCAATTCGGTTTGCATGACCCGGTACATTGGCCAGGACACTAATCTCTGGCTGCTGAATGAGAGCTGAGACAACCTCCTTTTTCAGCTGATGATATTCGTGACTCTTTTGATTAGCCAGCCTGGTGCAACATCATCATGTGACATTACGCCAGGCTGACCAATCAAAAGAAGAGCCACAGATCCCGGGAGGTAAGAAGTAGTTCTCAAGGCTCCTGTCCAGCATCCATAGATTATGTGGGTCGTCCACTACTGTTTCCCCCTAGTAAAATAATAACACTTTTACTCACCTCTGGTGCCGTGCCGGCGGTGACTGGCATCAGGAATCGCATGACATAATGTCATGCGATCCCTGGGAGAGCCAGTCTTGACACTGCTGTTGTAGCCCCAACACCGGAGGTGAGAAGTGTTATTATTTTACTGGAGAGAAACATAGGGATTGAAAAAGTGTTGTTCGGATAGTGGACAACCCCTTCAATGTCATGCCTGGTGGACCAGGTCCTGCAAATCAATTTACACCAACTACCATGGAAAGAGAAACCAGTAATGGAGTCCCTCAAAACTTTATAAACCTTGAAATGAAATGTAGAGGAATGGTGTCTTTTTTCATCTTCATCCTGTGTGCCTATTACATCCCTCAGTGTAATGTGTACCATGTAATACTCCATTTATCCTTTGGAGGTGCTGCAGGGAAATTAAACACTTGTTTGTCAGGAGCAGCAACAGATTACTGTTAACTGATTGCGTCTCAGTAGCAGAAAACACAAATAACTCCTTTAGCACACCACTCTGGCATTTAATTTTAAATTTTACAGATGGAGTGGGGTTTACTCTTTCTAAGTTCTAAGTCTTCTGCTCTTCTCAGTGCCGCTGCAGTCGGTCTCTCCAGCAGTTTATTACCTCCCGGAACGCTCTACAAAAAATGCTTATGTATTTTTGCAATTATTTTGCATATTTTTATCTTTAGTCATAGGTTTTCTTTTGTCACCAGACATAACAATAAATAAAAAATTCTCCTGCCTCCCTTTCAGTAGAGCCTTGTGGGACCGTAAATCTATTAATCACATGAATATCTATCTGCATACTTCAGATGCAAACCAGAAGAATTTTTACTTTTAACTTTGGCTGTGAATGACGGAAGAAATTTGACATACGGTAAATGTGATATCCAGGATAAGATAAGAAAAATAAACGATTTCCAAAGATAAGGTGGCAACACAGGTTAGACTTTAAGGAGTATTCCCACCTCCAAGATGCTTTCCCAATATGCAGTAAGTGTAGTAATAATAATAATATTAGCAAATACCTCCAATTAGAAATGTAGTATAGTTTTTCTGATTCGCGGTCCTTACTATTTGGTACTTCAGACTACTGTGTTGTTCTATGTAGTTTTTAAATGTGACATAATAAAATTTCCCTTTAATATACAGTATGCATCCATTGGGGGGGGGTCTTGTACTTAGCAGGAACCAGAAGGTCAGAGCTTGAGTGCCTTGTTCTGGTAAGGGCTAGTTGCAGCTGTGACCCCTGGTAGGTGGTACCATAAAGGACATAAAAGACAAACATACGTGTGACCGGAATCATTCTTCATCACTGTATATGGAATTTCCTCACTAAGTGTAGCTGAGGAAACAGTCATAAGGCTGATATTTCATGACACAGCAAATATACAAAGAAAAAGAAAAGTTACTATCATACAGAAGCAGAGTTCAGATCCCCAGAGAGCCAAAAAATCACAAAGACTGCAATATAATCCGTATAAACACGCACAAAGATACATTGGTAAAGCCTGCAATCTCAGAAGACCACTTATTTCCAAAGTAGACCGATACAAGGGCCCCCGTCCCTGTATCTGCATTGAATCTTTTCGTGAAGCACTCATCTCGTCTGTGTTTTAGGGAAAGTTCATGAGTAGTTCATGAGTGGTTGGACGTTGTTCAAACAGCCGGCACATAAAACCATTGCTCCCCATACACGTTAGACTTTGGCCAAGACTAGGCTGTAAGGATTCCTCTGACTGACGAATGTTGGGGAAGTTGTGGATCCAGCATGTCCAATTTTGGACGGCAGATTCATTTGTTATCCCGCCGGCATAAATGTCTGGCAGTGTCTTTTTCACAGAGAACTCAGGAGCGCTTGAAGAGCCGGCCAAAATGACTGTCGTAAAAAAACCATGGCTCGCCCTACAGCCATCTAATGTGTATGGCGCCCTCCACATGGGCCTATAACAGCTTCTGTCTGACAGAAGATTGCCTCGATGGGAATGAACCTCATTTAGAGATTACAGAGATTATTTTGACCAGATTACTGTGAGATTTTGTCATTGGCTGCTGAGGAGTAAGTGATCTTACAAAATTTTTCCAAAATTTTTTTCCAAAAACGCGACTTGAGCTTTATTTACAGTATGAAATCAAAATGAACAGGCGCCACTGCACTCAGCCCATGACTTTTCCTTCAGGATCCGAGGCCTACGTCACCCTCCGACTCTTTACATTAATGTAAAAGCTGCCACAATTTTCAAATCTCAAGGTGTGCACAGAAGTGACAGAGAAATCTTTCTGTAGGAGCCAGACATCCCCATAACTACACGACCGCCTCGGGCTCTGCTTGTTTTCAGACACATCGGGCAAGGCTTCGAGTAATTACTGCACATCAGCTTACACGTCAAAGAAAGTCTTCGCTGGATCACAGGTTAGTAATAACCAGCAATCTTTTAATGAGAGCTGAAAACGCGATGAAAGCAAATGATAAAATATCACAATAAATGAAATGGATAGACATTTTTATAACACATCCTAAATATATCACAGCTTTATTGCTCTGTCTGACATCTGGATTTCGCAATAAGGACGTTTTAATCTCAAGAGGAAAAATTCTTAAACTGCTAAGGGTTATATATATATATATCGCCTTAAAGGTAGCCTGTCAGCACAAAATAAAACATGAAAAAAGAAACAAAGAGCTTTTTGAATCCTATTGACTATAATGTAGAAAAAGTCAAAAGCTATATTCCAAGACAACTGTTTAAAAAAGCCACAGCGAAACACGCGTCGGGGCATCCGTGTACTGGAGTGGTCCTGTTATGGGTAAGGTTATGGGGTTTAACTTTTGTACACGGGTTTTTGGCTCATGATTTTTATTACTGCTATTGCCTATGGGACTTATTATTGGTGCTCATGTTTGCCAAACTCCGTTGCTATACATCATATATAATATGGGCATTCAGCCCTTTATTTACCCTCTGCCTTTCCCAATTTTTTGTATGAGATCATAAGGTAAATTGACTATTAGTGGACTATGCACTTTACTACTTAATAATTAGATTTAAAATATACATATCTTAGGTCTCATGTGTTACTGATACCCTCCAGTGCTTCAAGGTAATACGCTGCCCGCCTGTTCTTGTGTATGTCATTGATTGTGAGCACTAATTCTGAATTTTGTATTCATATGTATGTTATATCTTAATAAAGACAATCTATATAATTTTCAAAGTTGTCTTTGGAATATAGCTTTTGACTTTTTCTACATTATAGTCAATAGGATTCAAAAAGCTCTTTGTTTCTTTTTTCATGTTTTACATTGTATGTTGAGAGTATCCTTGGAAGAAGAATATGTATATGGTAATTCAATTTATCCCATATGTTTTTATGTCAGCACAAAATGACTGTTCAAACCAAGCACCGTCACTCGCTGCACCCTTTGCCTGGACAAGCAATTCAGTGCTTCTTCCCACCTACGTGATTCTTATCTACCTCTGCCCATAACGATCTTCCAATGAGTATGTCAGCAGAAAACGACTGTTCAAACCAAACGCAAACACTTGGAGCACCATGGGTTTTGCCAAGTAGTTCGGAGCACCATCACACCTACTTGTTTTCTAGCTATTTCTGCCTCCTCTTCCTTGATTGAAAGCTTTGGAGGAGAGGAGAAACCCAGGGCACTCCAAGTGTATGCGCTTGGTTTGAACAGTCGTTTTCTGCTGACATACTCATTGTAAGATCGTTATGGGCATGGCTATCATTGGGAGCTAGTCTACATTTACACTAGCCAATCGTGGCCATTAAATGATTGCTGGTCGGCTACATGTACTGTGATCGGCAGCTGTTTAATAATCTGTGTAGACAGGCTGACCGCGCTTCCAAACGCACCAAATCATCATTGATACAATCATTTTGTGCACATAGAATATTATTGTTCTCGGCAGCACATGTCCTGTTTACACAAGATGGTGTGCTGCAGAGAAAGATAATTTTTGAGCAATTAATTAAAGAACGAGCATTTTGCTCATACGTCGAGTGATTGACGGCCTGATTAGACAATTGGAAAACAAGCAGACCTAGGAACGGTCATTTGAAATGAACGGCCACTGTAAATGCACCCTTTTTTAAACATGCAAGCTCTGCTCTCCTGCATGTATATCCAGCACTGACACATACTGTGCAGCCATACATGACTGTGTGGCACAACATACTGTTAGCCTTAATAGCAATTAAAGGCTTTAATATAACACCTAAGACTGCTATAAAGTCCTGACGCTGGCACCTGCCCAAAACTAATGTAAAAGGTATGTGCCGCAATAAACTTTTAAGTGTTCACTTATACTTACCAAAAGTACCAAAACTGTAGGAAATTGAGATACTTGGTATACACAAATTCAGCTGGCACAGGTACAGTAGAGATGTATGGGTTTTGGGCAAATTTTGAGTTTTGAAAAGTTTTATGGTCTAAGCAAATTTTAGCGCCTACTGACCCAAATTTTGTACGTGGAAATGATAAAGCTGCGATTCATTACAGCTTTTCAACCTGGTAGGTAGTTAGTGTCTGCCTGTCAGTAAGGAGAGACTGGAGGATGGATCATTTCCTTGGAGACTCATTTACAAACAACGCTGGTGCTATGTATTGATCGGGGTTATCTCCACCAAGAGACTGATGACATTTTTTTTGCTTGTCAAATGATATCCAGAATGTGGTATTATTACAGAGGTCATCAGCTCGCGGTATCTTCCTTTTGACACTACTGAATACTCCTCAAAAGTAATAAAATACTTGGGATAACAGAGGGTTTACCAACATCAAAGGTCATCATTTATGGTTGTTTTTAGGTCGCTTTTCTTAATTTGTCTTGTGGTTTTCGTTGTTTTTTTTTCCCACCAAATCCTTCAAACTTGGGGCGGTTCACAAATTTTGCACAAACTCAAAAATGATTTTTTAATTTTTGTCTTTGACCCTTTTTAGTGCCAAAAGTAACCTGTTTCGCTAATTGGTCCAATATTTGTCTCCAAAATATCTGGCGTACAAAAAGGGTTCTGGAGGGGACTGCAGTACATTTGTGACAACTTTTTACAACTTTTTGATGGACTAGACAAAAACATCTCGAGAACAAAAACAGGCCCACAATGGTGAATGCAAAAAAAAAGGAAATAAAAACAAACATAAAAAAAACATAAAAAAGCAGAATAAAGTACAAATGGTGAAAAACACCAAAAACTAGACAAAAACAGGTGCAAATGCAATAATGAGTCGGGCTTTAAAATGTCCACATTTCCTCCATCTCATCAGGGACTCCACACTTATGCCTACAGCATGTCTCTACCTGTTAATATTATGGGCCCAGCTATGAGCGGTGTAACTTGCGTATGATGCTTGAGACCATGAAGTGGTGCTGCGAGTCTACTTGTCATGCAAGATCAGCAGTGATTTCTTGAACAGTCTCATGGCGTCATACTGCCACTAGGCAGCACAATAGACATGAATGAGCCGGTGAAAAATATCACATCTCTGCACGACTGCTCATCGGAGCTGAAAAAGGAAAGACGGTACTTACAATGAACACCGTGTTGTTGTTTTTTTTTTACTTTCCCAGGACTGACAAAATCTGGGGTTTTGCAGAGGTTTTTTTTTTTTTTAACTGTGGAAAAAATAATCTATGGAAGTGAGAGGAATCTCCTGTGACGCATCTTGTTGGTGAATCATTATATGGTGTCAATTTGTAACTTTGCAAAGAATGGACAAGATATGCAACCCCTGTTTACAGATAGGAACAGTGACCATTTTTTAAGCTTTTTTTATGCTTACATGCATGTGATTGGGGCTTAAAATCATGTTTACTATTAGGTTTCATTCAAAATTTTGCACCATTTTTCTTTTACAGGCTCATTTTTCCCTAGAGATTCAAGTTTAATGTGGTCTGTGGTCATAAATCAGCGGAGCTCAGAAAAAGACAAATAAAAAGTTACAAATTCGACTATCAGACATCACGGTGAGCTCACTGACAGATTCTCAGTTAACTCATTCTGCAGCCAGAAATAGACAATGCAACACAGAGGCGACAGGCGGCAAACGGTGCAAACTTTTTAATGAAACCCATAGTCAAAAATTATTTCTAGTCCAAAATACATGTATTTAAGTAACAAAAAAAGTTCAGAATTATAAAAAAAAAGTTCCGAAAAGTGGACATTTTTATGAGTGATCTTTTTTTTAGCAAACTTATAATTGGAAACAGTTTGTTAAATTTAGAAATGTTACTAGTTATGGCCGGGTGGTAGATTTCTGGAGTTGGGACGTTGATTTGGGGATTTATTCCAGATGCCATTTTTGTAGTCAGGAATCATTTTCGTTCCGGAGATGAGGATAATTGTCTTTTTCCCCAGGATAATAGACTGAACTAGAAGGACTTGCATATTTTTTTTCAGCCTATATTAACTACGAAATAGAAATGATCTGGACAAGAACGCAAAACAGACATTTTATAATGTTGGTTTCAAGCTCTAGCCTACATCTAGTTCTCTCACATGACAACAATTGACTCGATTTTTTATTTTTGAGCTTTCTGGACTAGAATTAATAAAATTTCTTAGGACGAGAGAGAGAGAGATCCACCGTCAAAACATTCCACCCCTTATTAAAAAAAAAAGTAATAATCTTACAACTTTTAATCTGACCAGTTGGACTATGTTTGAATCATACTCCCTGTTTTTTCAGGAGGCGTTTACAGCAGTTTCATTATCATCAGCAGCAGGATTACACTGACCTGGTTACACTGCCATACACAGTTGACAACACAGAATACAGCAATCACAATAGGTGATGTCACACCTGACCCTGTTCCCCCTCTCTTCACATCGACCTTTTGCACACGCTCATTGCACACAGCATCTGGCCATAGTGACTATGTACACATATTGTTTCCTGAAACAACAGGAAGTTAAAGTCTAAAAAAGCCCCAGTGGCCAGGGTGAAAATTGCAACAGTTCCATTTTTGATTTGAAAAAAAAAATTTTTTCTGAAAATTTGTAAAAAAAATACATTTAACACAAAAAACTAATTTAAACAATTGGTAATTGTCTGTTGACTCGTTCCCTTTAAGATGAAGGGTCCCAGTCTTGCTGTAATCGAGAGGGCTTTTTGGATAGAATACTGAACCATGGGTACATTTTAGGTACACCAAGTTGGGTGGATCCTCTAAGCCCTAGGTCAGGGTGGACACGCAGACCCCGGATGTTGTTGATTCAACATGCAGGAAGGCATATGGACAACAAGGACTTGACACACACGTAAAACTCAACAGCAGCAGGATGGACGGATGGAGTGGAACCCAGCAGGGATAAAATGCATGTTGAAAACACAGCAAGCACAGGTAATGGCATAAACCAAACATAGAACACTAGAGTCCCAATCCCAAGACACAAGAATGTGTCTAAGTGGGCCTTAAATAGGTCTGAGAGATGATGTAATTGATCCACTTCAGGCAACCTGAAAATCCGACGTGGAGCACAACAGAGGGCAGCAGACCCAGGGGAAGGAAACGGAACCCGGGATTGGTGTGTAACAGTAAGATTTGCATTCCTGTGACAATAAGGTGGCATCAATAAGTTGGAATGAAGTCTTATGTGTGCAATTGCTGCATTTAAACTAAGGCAAGGTGGAAGTACATGACGGGTTTTGGGATAGAGCCCTATTCATAACCTATAGATAAAACAAATGTTTTTTTTCACTATTGCACCCTATGTTTTATTTTCATACTTTCTCATTGTGCTCAGTTTAACAGATCTGGATTTTTGAGCTAACAGCTACAAATCTCCACAGCAGGGAGAAAGAAACTGATCATTAACGCATGCATGCTCAGCAAATGGTTCACTCACCACTTCGTTTTTGAAAGTGCATGCTTTTATAAAGTTTGTACCATTGTTTTGCAGAGCTAAGTAACACAAAAACTAATTTACTGAGCAAGCCAGTCAGCAGACGAGGGGAACTGAGCTGAAAAATGACACAAATTGTAAAATGACATACGAAGTCTTCTATTCATATATCACAGAGATGGAAATACAGAGTTTGCTTTACATTGTGCTTTTTAGAGGCAATTTTTAGAGGATAAATGCCCCTGTCCAAAATTATTTATTGTTTGTTTTTTTTATCCCTTTTATCATTTATCATAGTCAGACCCATTGCAATGGTTTCAAGTCACCAGGAAGCCAGTGACCGTACGTCTCCCTATACATTACTGGTCACAGGCAGGGCAGCGGAGTGTAATGTAAAACGCTCTGGAGGGATCTTCTCTACGCTCAGTTAGGAGATATCTATGGCAGGATCACCTGGTAAAATTTCCACTGTTGGTGTATCACAACATCTTACGTAATGAAGCAATGAGGTCTGAAAGCTACTAAAAGGTATACGGGTCTGAGAGAATTAAGGTCTATGAACAAAGTTTTTATCATCTAAACACTACATGGGTGATAATTGATAGATCAGTGGTAGTCTAACTGCAGGGACCCTCACCGATCACCAGATTGGGGGACTCCAGTCCAGCTAAAAGGTCGGAGTACCTCAAACTGGCAATCAGTGTGGGTCCAAGCTGTCACACTTCCACCCATCTAGCACATATGACCTAATATTCATGACTTTAGCTTGTCCTAACTTTATTGCAGACTGGAAGATTAAATACCTCCATACGCATTAGATGGCTGTCAGCCGATCGTTCAACAGGCAGCTATCTCACCCAAATCTCCTATAGACAGGAGTAGAAATGGGTGAACCTGAACGGTAAATTCCGGGGTCTTTGCACAGACTCCGAACACAGACTTCTCCTGGATTTCCGTGTTACTGTTTGGGTTTGGCAGACTGAAAAAGCTTGTTGAAAAAAATAAATTTAAAAAGATGAGCAGTCAACTTTATTTTTGATAGCAAGTTCAGGTAAAGCTGACAGCTGCGGTCTGCAGCTCTCAGCTGTCAGCTTTATCTTGGCTGGTTATCAAAAATAGAGGGGTCCTCACGCTGTTTTCTTTAAAATTATTTCCATAAATAATTTAAAAAAATGGTGTGTGGTATTCCCCATTTTTGATACCAACCAAGCTAAAGTAGACAACTGGGGGCTGGTATTCTCAGGCTGGGGAGGCCCATGGATATTTGACCCTCCGCAGCTGCCCCAGAAAAGGTGCATCCATTAGATGCGCTAATTCTGGAGCTTTGCTTGGATCTTACCCACTTTCCCTGGTTCGTTGGTAAGCGGGGTAATATTTTGGGGTTGATGTCAGTTTTGTAATGTCAGCTGAAATCAAGCCCAGGGGTTAGTAATGGAGAGGCGTCTATCAGACACCTCCACTCCTAACCCAGTAAGTAAAAGGTAATAAAGACACACACAGACAAAAGTCCTTTAATTGAACAAAACACTCCCTGATAAATCCCCTCTTATTCCAATTTAATAGCATAAAAATAAAATTAATCCTCATCTGTCTGCCGTTAATCCATAATGATGATGTCCCATGATGAGCCCCAACTCTGTTATTACTGGCTGCATTGTGGAGCGGTGACATCAGTAATGTTACCGCTCAGCCCAGCAACCAGATCACACTGAGCTTAGCGTGAGAACACGGCTACGTGTGACTGGCGGTATCTAAATGACTGGCGGTAACCTTAATGATGTCACCATCAGACACACTGAGCCACGTTCTCAAGCTCAGCGACATCTGGCTGCTGTGCTGAGCGGTAACATTACTGATGTCACAGCTCAGCAACAGATGTAGCAGAGTTGAGGCTCATCATGGGACATCAGCATTATAAATTATCGGCGGACAGGTGAGGATTACTTTGATTTTTTTTTATGTTTATAAACGGAAAAAAGAGGGGATTTGTCGAGGAGTGTTTTGTTCAATGAAAGACTTTTCTCAGTGTGTGTCTTTCTTACTTTGACTATTGGTTTAGTAAAAGAGTGTCGCCTCTCCATTACTAACACCTGGGCTTGATTTCAGCTGATATTTAAAAGCCGACATCAACCCCAAAACTATTACCCCCTTCCCAACACACCAGAGCAAGCGGGAACAGCCACGGCTAAGCGCCATAACTGGCTCATCTAATGGACGCACTATTTCTGGGGTGGCTGAAGGCTGATGTTGTAAGTCTGGGAGTGGGCCAATATCCATCTATCTGTTAAGCTTCTGCTGGTTATTAAAAATAGGGGGACCTCATGTCATTTTTTTGAGGTCCTCTTTTTAATAACCAGTAAAGGCTACGTAGACAGCTGTGAGCTAATATTAATAGCCTGGGAAGCTCCATGATTATTGCCCCCTTCCCAGAATAATAACACCAGCAATAACACCAGCCCCGAGCTGTCTGCTTTCCCTCAGCTGGGTATTAAAAATAAGGGGGACCCCACCCCACGCCATTTTTTTCTTTTATTATCTAAATGCATGTACAGTAAGTTATAAAAGTACTGAACTAATTATGTCACACTGACATCTTTATTACTATGCACAGGTATCGGCTGGTGAATACTCTCATCAGCGTCGGCTGCTCTTGCTGCTACCAGTGAGACCAGGCGTATGCTGATTAGAGCAGTATTCATCAGTTGACGCTTGACAGGTGATAACTTTTTCATTGCTGGTCACAACTGCTGGCTCACAGCGCTGTGAGCGGCAGTAACATCAGTGAGGTTACCGCCGATCAGAGCTGGTATTTCCTGCCCTGACACACAGATGACAATGTTTTAACCGCCAAATGTTCGAGACCCCCATTCAAATGAATGGGGTCTGGGTTCGGGATCGAGTTTGGGTACCGTTCTGATTTCCCCAACCAAACTTTTTTATAAAGTTCGGCCGAACCCGATGAACCTGAACATTCATGGGTCCGTCCATCCACTCAGCACCCTGCTGAGTGCCCCTGCGTGCTCTTTGAAAGAGCTGCTGCCAAATATGTCTGGCGGTCGCTTATCTCTGGGATCACGATCGGCAGTCCAAAATCAAATATGTTGAATCTTTGTTGAATCTGCCAGGCGCCCCCAAACATATCAGACTGTTGGTCGAACCGGTCGCCATCACCAATGTGTATAATGTGTATGGGGGCCATTCTACTAATGTCCTATCACAGGGTCAGGGGGTCTGTTCAACCTCCATGCTTTACACTATATCCCACTTATACTCAAGAACTGTCAATTCAGTATTGGAATTTTCTTAAAAATAATTTTGACCGGATGTTCTTTGGCTGTACATAGTGTTCTGTAAAGCACCCTGCTCTGGCATCATAGTTTACATGCTTTACATATTCAGGACACCCTAGCCCTAACCCTCGTCCACTTTTATGATAGGAGGAAGTATACAAAAATAGCTATTTTCATCCTCATGAAACTGGCTTCATCTGTCCTTTATATCTAGAGCAGATGGTCGTCCTGGTTCATTGGATTCATGACTTGCATATAAAAAAACACATAAAAGAAATCTATGGCCAGAGGTTTGTATATTTTTTAGTAGATTGAAAAGGAAGACACAAAACAGAGTAATAAAGTGGAAAAAAGTGTGCAATACTTTTCATGTCAACTGGGATGGAGATACAGCATGGTGCATGGGGATGCAGCAGCCTCATCTAGGGCACGCCAAATAAGTGATGGGGGTCCCATTGTGAGGAGCCAATGTCATATAAACTGAGTTCTGTCAATCATGCAGAGCCGAGCAGAGAGAAGCCTGTAGGGGACATCCTCACTGACTAGTCTTCTCAGTCACCCCATTCCGGGCTCCAGGTTTAAAGTGTGCTGTGTATGTAATTCCGCAGCATTTCGGAGTGAAATTTGGGTATTTGTATTATGTAAGCCTATCCCTGATTCAAGTGTAATTTACATGACAACTTTCCTTTAAAGAGGTGGAAATTGACTTATAGTGTAGCTACTGTCAACATGTTGCACTAAGCCTAAGAGGATAATGAATTCAAGTCAGGAGACTATTGGCCGGCCAGGGCATTGTGGTCGTATGTCGACCATAAAGCATCAATGTGCGAAGGCAGCCTCACTTCTGGTGGAGAGCTAATCTGCATACACTATTTTCCCAGGAAGGCAATCTCCACGACTAGACACATTACACCCTGAGGGTTAGACTATGAGCGCAGTCAGACGGCTGTGTAACCTGGACTGAGATCGGACCGTAGACGGCTTCATATAATTCTATGCATCTGTTATTCTCAGGTCGGGAGAGCCAATGGCCAGTCCATGCAGTGGGGTCTGATCTCAGTCCAACTTATACAGTCGTCTGACTGCGCCCTTAAAAACGCTTTTATAATGAAAGATGTTTTTAGGATTACGGCTAGTGATGATTGGATCGCTTCACGGAACCCTAGTCCATGGTTCAGCTCAGTACCTGGGATCTTGGAGGATAAGGAAATTTGCCATCACCTCTCCATGACCAGAGAGGTCGTGGAGAGTAGGTGGCAAATTTTTTTACCCTCCAGGATCCCAAGCTCGGCTTATGATTACAAGAAAATTGGACATCTACATGAGGCCTTAGGCCACGTTCACACGTTCAGTATCTGGTCAGTATTTCTCATCAGTATCTGTAAGCCAAAACCAGGAGTGGGTGATAAATCCAGAACTGGTGACGTGTTTCTATTACACTTTTCCTCTGATTGTTCCTCTCCTGGTTTGGGCTTAGAAATACTGATGTAAAATACTGACCAAATACTGAACATGTGCACGTGGCTTTATGCGTATATCCACTATATTTTTCTGTTAGTAGGAATGAGTTGGGAGGAAGGAGATGCCATTGAAGAGATCTTGCTCTGCTTTTCTGTTTTTTCTTTTTTCATATGAAACCTAAAAATGTAAAGAAATAATCCATGTGTTTTTGCTTTATTCTTGTCCTATCTTTTGAGGGTTTTTTTGTGTCTTGTTTATAATACAGGCCTTTCATGTTGTTCGCAGATTAAAATGAAAACATGCCGCTCATGTGACTCACATGAGAAAAAAAAACAGAAGAAAAACGCTTTGATCCTTCTTCTTGGACTCCCATCTCGTAATCTGGGACCCTTCCTACAGATTGTCGGATTGCCATCACTGAGCGCGGCCGTCTCATGACTCATTCATAGATCACGTCCATGGAAAAGTGGAATTTCATTTTCACAGTCTGACAGGAGCTGTAATGCCATTTAAATAAAGGCAATTTAGCCTCGTACGAGGTGGTAAAACATTGTAATAATTGTAATTAAATATGTTTTACTGTTCCATTACATCCTAATGGGTAAGGATTGTAGCATGCTGTTATAACACTGCTATTTCATTAAGCAGCGCTATGACTTCCATTCTTCACAAGTGTCACAAATACCAGAATATCACTGTTATTTCCACAAAGCTAATATGGGGTCAGATTGCTATGAATGTAATAATCTGCGAGGGTTGGTTATAACGTGAATGAATCTCGCACCTTAAACCTGCGCACATTAAAGGATTGGAATATATATGGATATATATGGACAAGATTACAGAATACACTTCTTGGCCAGACAGGACTGAGACGCCTGCTTTCATGTATTACAGCACTTAAAGGCTGTATGCCGCATATTCTGACATGTCTGGTTAAGTACATACCTGTATTCCTCATAAAATAACAATTCTGGAGCATCTTGTCTTATATCTCTCCCTTGTGCCGTTCCTCCAGTATTACCCTTGGAAATTTAGGAATAATTTAACAGCTGGGTATTATCAGTTAGGGGGCGTGTCCATGCCCACTCTCACACTGTCCAATTAGGGCGAGACACACCCCCTTTGTCAGCACTGATTGGACGAGGCCTTTGTCAGTAACTCCCAACTGTCATTTTACGCAGGAGGAATAACCGGGGAATGGCGCAAGGATTGAAATAAAAGAAAATATGCTTCAAAACTGTTATTTCAAGGTGAATGCAAGCGAGAGGGGACAATTCCTTTTTAACTACTACTGAAGACTCCATTTAAAGGGATCTGTCAGTAAACTTTAAAAAGTTAAAATATGTGATCTAGACATTATATTACAAATATTTTTGTAATCAACTATTTTGTAACCGCACCACTTAGATGGAATCGGTCAGCAGGTTTTTCCTATTCCATCTGTAAGCAGCATGATGTAGGGGCTGAGACTGATTCCACTTATGTGACACTTGCAGGGCCGCTTGCTGTAGTTTTGGTAAAATCACAGTTTTATCTGCTGAAGATCTAGCAGTTCTCTAAATGTTGAGTTCTGCATAACCCCACCCACAACACTGATTGGCAGCTCACTGTGCATAGGCAGAAAACTGCCAATCACTGGTGGGGGCAGAGTTATACAGAGCTCATGAATATGGAGGACTTCTTGGCAGGTTTACTAGTCTTCTACTTATCACGCACGTGGATCGTGGACCCACTGTGCCACGTTCTGGGCTTAACCAGGAGGAGCATGACTAAGGTTCACTAACCGAAGCGGCTTCAGGTTCTGGTACCACCGAAGTGGCTTCAGGCTCAGGTACCGGCGGAGTGGCTTCAGCCTCAGGTACCGCCAGAGCGGCCTCAGGCTCAGGTACCAGGAGCGGCTTCAGGCTCAGGTACCACCAGAGCGGCTTCAGGCTCAGGTACCAGGGGAGCGGCTTCAGGCTCAGGTACCATCGGAGCGGCTTCAGGCTCAGGTACCACCGGAGCGGCTTCAGGCTCAGGTACCGCCAAAGCGTCTTCAGGCTCAGGTACTGGTGGAGTGGCTTCAGCCTCAGGTACTGCTAGAGCGGCTTCAGGCTCAGGTACCGCTGGAGCGGTTTCAGGCTCAGACAACACGAGTCTCAGGAACAGGATCTGGTTCAGACAACACAGATTTCAGGGACAGGTTCTGGGTCTAGGGTTTCAGGAACGGATTCTGGGTCAGACAACAGAGGGGGACCTGGCAACTGACTAGTTGCACAACACTGACTAACCAAAGGGAGTGTGCTTATATACTTGATGTCTTCCACCTATTGGCTGGGGGCATTTCCAAAGCGCGTTGAGTAAGTCGGCATCCTTGCTGGAAGGAGGGAGAGGAACCACACAGGGACGCTGGCATTAGTGTTACACTAGTGATGATCTTCTGATAAAACAGTGATTATATCAAAACTGCAGCAAACAAGGGCCTCTGTCTCTACATTATGCTGCTCTCAGATTAGGTGGCAAAAACCCTGGTGACAGATTTCCTTTAAAAAATCCTCCAGGTAGCTATAAGTAAAGGCTTGTAAAAAGTACCAGAAGTGCTCACGTTTAGCTATATACATCCCAGAATGATGATGTGGGAGACTATAAATGCAGATGCTACGGTATATGCATGTGCAGAGTACATGAGTTATATGGGGGCACAATACTTAGAAGGGGGTCCCTGTAGCTGCATCTGCTCTTTGTCACCAAATTCCAGTACCATATACAGTATATATTACAAGCTGAAAACATATCCAGTAACTACAGTATGTAGCAATAACTGGAGAAACGCAGTAATGGTTCCTTACATGTGAAATCCAATAATCTTCATACTATAGGTTGGTAATTGCTCATGGCCATAAGGTCCATGCAGCTTACTTTCATGTGTTTTTAAAGACAATTCTGCATTCTATACAGATAGTATTTTTGCATCTGTTTTACAAATATCACAACTATTACTGCCAGTCATTATGGCTCCCAGAGTTGTAATCATATGAAACCAAAAGTTGTACTAGATGCATAATTGGGGCAGACTGACTTGTCAAGAGTCCGTGAAAGTAACATGGAATTAAAGAGAACCTGTCGCTTGATCAAAAAAATGTAGTTAAATACCTTGTAAAAAATCTCGGAGCTCCTCTGATACTGCAGCTTTATTTGTTTTGATCTGCGTCACTCCTTTACAGAGATATTCACGTTTGTAACTTCTGGAGTGCAGTATGTGAAATCTGTGCTTTGCAGTCCAACAGGGTGTTTCTTCAGGGTCTTATCAAAGGGTGTGATCTTTCACTCCTCCCTTCCAGTAGCTGCCAATCACAGCTCACCAGCTGATCTAAAAGTCTAGCAGTCTTGGACTTTTGGCAGCATCTAGTAGGGAGGAGCAAAAGTGCACGGCCCTAAAAAAGACTCTGAAGAAATGGTCATTGGACGTGCAAGCAGAGATTTCACATAGTGCGCACCAGAAGAAACAAATGTGAATATTTCTCAAATGAAGTATGGCAGTGCAAAATGGAAAAGAGCGTCAGAATTAGGGAAACTCAGGGATTTTTTTTAAACTAAGTATTTAATTTTTTGCAGCAATTGATGAGTTCCTTTTAAAAGGGGTTGTCTTATGTTAGAAAAAATAGCCAAAACAAGCATCACACCTGTCTAAAAGTTGGCTATGCTATTGACACTAGGTTCAATTAATTTTAAATATAGTTAACCTGCAATACCAGACACAACCCACAGACCGATGTGGCGCTGTTTCTTTAATTCTGTGCAACCCTGTGAATGTTTCTCATTTTATTTTGCTTTGTGGGATTGTTCTTCATTATCTTTGGGTATTATTGTGGAGGTAAATGATAGGTAATGGTTATAATAGCGTCCTCTCTCCAACGTGCCTTTAATATTTCCACTGGCATTAATAATCAGAGAAGAATTCTTGACACGCGCCAGGCTTACATTCATTGAAGCTTCTCCTAGGCGGCTGATGGCCTTTTAGTGATATATATTTCTGTCATTTTAGTGTTGCACGGAGCGCCCAGATAAGAGCCCGGAGGAGGCTGTCACCCTGCGCAAGGTTTATAAGACCAATAGTGGAAAAGACGTTACATTATGAACTAATTATGCCAGGTACTGGATTTTTTTTGTAGCAATCTAATGTGTCCCAGTCATCCAAAATCCGAATTTTAACCAACATACTGAGGTCACCGAGTCGTCACTGCCAGTCAGACGCCATGAGCACAGGATTGTTCACCAGTGTGCCGATTACACAACCGTAGTACAACTGATTGTAAGCTAGTAGAGGAATTTTTGCAAAGTGATGGCATATCCCTGGAATATGATTGGGAGGAGATAAAAAAATGGCATTGCTGTTTCAGAGTTTTTTGTCGGACAGCGGTGCACTGGCCACTCTCTGCAATGTGGATCAGTCATTCAATGGAAGTCTCAGACGTCAGGACCACCCCCCCACTAATAATAAAGCATTGCATATGCTATATACCCAGCACTTTTTAACATTGAGAGTATCCCTTTACATTTTTTCTACTGCAGTAGAACCAAAGGGTGCTGCTGAGATGTCCCCATAGACAAGGTGAGGGGCGCTTCAGAGTCCCATCCCACGACCTAACGATCAGCATTATATATGACTCCTTTCTTGGAGGTCAATGAAATCTTCTGGATTTAATCCCAATGGTGCAGGATAAATCATACATCTGGTGGGTGACCAGAACAATTTTATAGCTACTAGAAACAAAAAGTTACGTTTTCTATTCAATTAAAGAAAGCAGAAATCCTAAAAATATGATCTGCAAAGAAAGTTGGCGTTGACATGATCCCTTTAATTCATATAATAAAGAGGCGGTAAAGGAGTTTCCTCATCAATATAAACAGTTAAAATTGCAAAGTACATGGAAAAACAAGCAACTTTGTAATTTACCTCCTATTAAAAAAAAAGTGAACAATTTGGGCCAATGACTCATCCAAGCCGCTGGTATGAAATGTCAATCATTTAGCAACGTTACGTTGAGAAATACCCTTTAGTTAATGTCCCTATATCTTTATTACCAGTCTGCAACACATTGTGTAGCATGAGATAGCTCCCCAGATAGGTCTCCTGGACAGAATCAGCATTAATTACTAAAAGAAAATAAATTTTATACTGCTTTACCACTTGTGGACCACCCATAGACTTCAAACATCTGGGTGGTTTGTGTTCTATTTGCATTGACGTTCTAAAACTTCATTGCATAGTGAAGCAGTTGCAGGTAATTGAGCAGCTGTGGGATCAGGGAGTCCAATGTCAGACACGGGTGACCTCCCGATAGAAGGCAGAGAGGGTTTATTACTTTCTTTGCCTTCCTGAACGCTGAATACCCATTCTGAACAAGTGCCGCACATACAGTATAGGAAACACTAACAGTGCTTCCTTCTCCAGACCCAGCAGTAGTGGTTTTGCCGAATCTAGAGAGGAATCAGGAGCTTCTGGGTTCTAGGAGACCCAATCAGGTCTGCTATTTGCCCAGGAGGTTGAAATTTCACTATAACTGGGGCAAATATGCTAGTCTAAGTTACAGGGAAAATCAGATTAAAAATAAAATAAAGTATTATGGAGGCACAATATGAGAAATAAATGATAATAAATAAAAAGCAGGCAAAAAAATAAATAAAAATAGTCACTGACAACTTAAATCACTGTTACCAGCCCTGCCCCCATTGAAAAAAATATATATCTGATATACTGTATAAAAAAAAATAACAGAAAGAGGAACACATTTTTTAATGCATTTTTGTGGCCTATTGTGGCTGTAAAAATAAAATAAAAAAGTAAAAAATGCAGAGCAGTAAAATTATCATAAAAAAGAGAGTATTAAAAGGACATGAAAAAATAATTCCCAAATATATCACAGCAAAAAATGCAAAAATTATTTGTTGATCAGAACGAGAAAGAAAATTGAACAGTTTTTTTAAGCCACAAAAAAAAACAAAAAAACACAAAATGTGCCTAATCAGGAACTATAAACTGATTAAAATCCAGGCTAATGTTAGCATAATATACAATTCATTAGAGTTCAATGATGCCATAGTTATAGTAATACATGATCGTTATAATGAGCATCAGCTAGTTAGGTCATCCCTTGTTATTAGGGTTTTTAGGATTTTGCATTTCTAACACTCTACACTACACTGGATGAAGTCTGATGTAGGCATCAAATTGAGCTGCACTTCCTTTTCTTGCCACCAGGGGGAGGAAACAGAAAGAGAATAAAACCAGACAGGAAAGAAAGCAGGCAGCAATAGGCAGGCAAGGAGCAAGCAAGAAGAAATGTAGGATGGACTAGATGCGTGGTATGCTGTAAGGGGGCTGGGAAATGATGACTACATATTATATGTTATGTTTGAAACAATGTTCATCAGGTAACAGTTATATATAGGGGCAAAGTAGGCTGCAATGATAAGTTACCCTCCCATCTATAATCAAATAATAATCATAATATCATAATAAAGTCCACATCTTTATTCAGCAATATTAATAAAAAACAATTCATGAAGTCATATAGAGGATTTATAGGGAAACTCAAATACAAAGCAGCAGATCATATGTGCAATATATAAGCAATGCACAATCATAATACAGTGCAAGTATGTTAGAAAAGTGTGCTAGTGCATCTATGGCGCCCCTAAGGCTCAGTCGCCACAGAGGTACTGCACCTCCTCCTGAGGTGTGGTACCCCACCATCCAGGTAAGGTGGAGACTCCTGACCATGCTCCAACACCTGCACCCCACACCGCAAAGTAGTGTAGCAAAGCACCTTCGGCGGCTCCCTGCTTGGAGTATAGCAAAGCACCCATTGGTGGCTTCCTGCTTGGAACACGAAACGTGCTGGGAGGTGGGTGGAGTTAGATTACATTTCGAGGAGCGGGAAGAGTTTGAGTTAGTTGGTCAGTAGTTGGTTGGAGAGAGGAGAAGATCCCTAGAGAGAGGGATAAATGGATGGAAGTGCTGCAGCAGATCCCAGTGATCTGGGTCTGCTGGCACGGGAAAGAGAGAAAGAGAGAGCAACATAGACTGAAAGCTTGACTCTCCATAGAAAGAAAGGATTAGTACGGAACGTGAGGAGTAAAAGAGAACAGAGGACGTGGGTGAGAAGAGAACCCTTCCTAGAAGTTCTAAGCGCAAGGCCGGGGCCCGGTCCCCGAGGTTGTACGGATACTAATGGTCCTGCAGCAGACACCGGAGGAAAAGAAGTAGTGACCACTTTATTCCCACACAAGACTTGGGGGCACAACAGCAACTGGATAGTGAGCCGGGACCTAGTAGCAAAGAGTCCCTGAAGCAGGCTACAGCTGTCTGCCGTACAAGTAGAGTTCATAAGAACATCGGACAGGAGGAACTCCAGTGTAACTCAGTACTAGGAGTACTTCATCTAAAGGCGCTATAAGAGGAGACGTTCAGAAAGGCACAAGTTGGCGGAGTGTTGGAAAGGAGTATTCCATCTGGCCTAGGGGTTGACTGAGTCCCAGACCCGGAGGACATGGCACAGAAGCAGGCACCTGTTTGCACGACAGACTGTGAGTAAAGCTTTGGAGCTACATGCCCTGGTGTCCCCCACTTATTCCTGCGTCAACCTGCCCGGCACTGCTATCTCCCCTGCACCTGACACTACACCATCTAAGTGTCACCATATCTACTCTGCCCTGGGACTACAGCCCTGCCTGTGGAGGGCTATACCATCACTGCTGCACCACACTATCTGTCCCAGAGGATCTGGTTGCAGCGTCGGCCTAACATCTACATTGCTGAACACCACAGGTGGCGTCACGACTTATTCATTCACTCTGAACATTTACAATGGGCGCCCAGGGCCACCGGCCAGGTCACAGCTACCGTGATAACTTCCACTGAGATCCACCGGGCCCGGTACCGAGTACCCCACAGCCCTGGGTGTGAGGGCGTCCCACATCACAATGCTTGTGTAATGGCCCGAAGAGCATATTGCAGTGCACATCACAGAGCACATCGCAGTGCACATCGCAGAGCACATCACAGAGCATATCACAGAGCACATCACAGAGCACATCACAGAGCATATCACAGAGCACATCGCAGAGCACATCACAGAGAATATCACAGAGCACATCTCAGAGCATATCACAGAGCACATCACAGAGCACATCACAGAGCATATCATAGAGCACATCGCAGAGCATATCGCAGTGCACATTGCAGAGCACATCACAGACCATATCACAGAGCACATCATAGAGTACATCACAGAACATAACACAGAGCACATCACAGAGCATATCACAGAGCACATTGCAGAGCACATCACAGAACATATCAAAGAGCACATCACAGAGCACATCACAGAGCACATTGCAGTGCACATCGCAGAGCACATCACAGAGCACATCACAGAGCACATCGCAGTGCACATCGCAGAGCACATCACAGAGCACATCGCAGAGCATATCACAGAGCATATCGCAGTGCACATCGCAGAGCACATCATAGAGCACATCACAGAGCACATCACAGAGCACATCACAGAGCATACCACAGAGCACATCGCAGAGCACATAGCAGAGCACATCGCAGTCCACATCGCAGTGCACATTGCAGAGCACATCAGAGAGGACATCACAGAGCACATCACAGAGCACATCACAGAGCATATCACAGAGCACATCACAGAGCATATCACAGCACACATCACAGAGCACATCACAGAGTATATCATATCACAGAGCACATCGCAGAGCATATCGCAGAGGAAATCGCAGAGCAAATCACATCGCAGAGCACATCACAGAGCACATCACAGAGCACATCGCAGAGCATATCGCAGTGCACATCGTGGAGCACATTGCAGAGCAAATCAAAGAACACATAGCAGAACACGGGTGTGCACTACAGGGAAGGAGCTAATGCATCATCACAATTCTGCAATGTGCAAATCATGAGTGTGTGATATGGCCGCCACAACAATACTGCCCTGGAGTCTCTTATATCTGCACATGCTAATTAAAAATGTGCACACCCCACAGGCGCCAACTAACTAATTAGGGTGTTAGAGCATTTGGCTCCTTTGTCGGGTGATTGCTGACATGTTTGCTCCTAAGAATGTTCATCTGCGCTGCTGGTGTTTATAAATCTGGATACTATACACTACATGTTACACATACATACACTACATGTTACATATACACACTGCATGTTACACACATTCACACACACATTGCATGTTACACACATCATGTTACATATACACACTATGTGTTGCATACACAGTACATGTTAAACACACTGTATGTTACACACATACATGATGTTACACACATACACTGCATGTTACACACATACACACCGTAGAGGACATACCAGACTTTCTTCTCCTCTTTGGCTCTTCCATACCCCCACAGGGTAAAGGACTTCTGGTCGCATGATGACCATGATGTCACCAAAACAATATTACTAAACTTCAAACCAGACATCACCAGTGCAGTTTCAAGCTTGTAAGGGAAAGGAAACCCCTTTGAGGGTGACGACCCTGGGCAATTGCCTATTTTACCATCACTCCCAACTCCCGTTAGATTCTAAAAATCTCATCCACCCACGTTCAGCACATAAATTGACCTACGGTGCGAACTTTAAAACTCTACAGCATATCTATTTTTTGTGCGGCAGTCATTGAAGACTTCACTCTTTTCAATGCATAGGGTGAATTTCTTAACAAATCCCCCCCACCAAGAAAAACAAAACGTGGGAAATTCAAAATTAGACAATGTAGCTAAGCGGGAGTCATCTATATCACTACTTTACCCTTGAGACAGTTTAACTTTTCAAAAAACATTATACATCCGTTTTGTCATGGACTTTCACAGTAAGTACACCGGCCTCAACAGGTTCCAGAACTGAATTTAAGGGTTTTTGCTGTTTTAATTGTGAAATCTGGTGCCTCTTCCATTTAAGTGTCATAGATCAAACATATCTTTATCTGTAACTACAAAAACATGGATATCCCAAGGTCATTCTTTTCTAAGGTCAAGTCCTGGATGATAGTTCGGGGGTAGCTGAGTACTACTGACTTTGGCTATACTATGTAACATGCTGACTTTAGGGCTAAAAATGTTTTTTGCACATGGTGCAATAAACTCGTCCGGGGACAAGTGTCGGAGCAGATCCAGTGTCACCACATATAGAGTTACAACAGCGCATTGGCTCGCGAGACCTCATAAAGCTTCCGAACACAAAGATTACAGAAAAAAAGGTGGAAGAAAACGTTGAGGACGATGACACCCTGTCCAGATCATAAAGGCTTCCTTTGATGCTTCCTTTCTTACAGGCATTCCTTAGGCAAATGAACCTCATAAAAGTGGGATGTTATTTAACACAGACAGGGCTGACAAGTTTTTTTGGAAGAATCTCCTTGAAAATATCTAATTACTGTACAACTAATTAAAAAATGTACAGTTGGGAGCGATAAGACGTCTTACGTCCCAAGGCTGCAGGAAGCAGAATACTAAGCATCCTCATTACTGGCTCCTTCCTATGTGTGATATTAGGATACATCCATCACAATAAACGCACAAAATAGAATAGTAAATAACTAAAATAGCATAATATAATATCCATAATGTAACGAAATAATAAATAATATTACAAATGATAGCATATTTCACAGCACCATGTGCTATGTCATTGGCAGAAGCAGTGCTGGGGAGAATGTGGTGCCTCATTGTATAGTATATGTATAAGAGGTGATGGGGCTGAGTGTTGCTAAGTGCACAGTCCCTGGCGGGATATGCTATGGACCCACGGCCTGTGCCTTCATGAGATTCCACATTCTCCTACCGAGTCGGTGCTTCACGTTACTATAGTGTGGAAAATTCATACGCAGATCAATAAGATGGCTAGGAACGAGAATCTTAAAGGGGTTGTCAGGGACTTTAACATTGATATCCTAGGTTAGGTAATCAACATCTGATCGGCAGGGGTGCGACACCCAGAACTCCCCGCTGATCAGCTGTTCCCGAAGTCGGCGCAGCCGGAACTCGTAAGTTATGGAGCTACCCTGATCCGTCTACTGTATAGTGGCCGTGGCTGGGTACTGCACATCCGCCTATTCAAATCAATATTGGGTGGATGTGCAGTACCCGGCGCGACCACTATTCTGTCAACGGCGTAACTGAGCCAACACAATGAACAGCTGATCGGCGAGGGTGCTGGATGTCGCTCCCCAACCGATCAGACATTGATGTCCTATTCTTAGGATAGGTTATCGAAATCAGATCCGTGATTGACCGGCTCTTTACACTCGGTCCTTTGTGATAAAACCCAACATTGCTGCTGCTAGACGTACAGTGAGCTGAATGTATGGCGCACTGTAACCATAAGGCCAGGGGTGATGCGAGCAGGACACCCACTGATCTGATAATGATATCTTTTTCCTTATGGAGGACAAGTCACATGACATAAATATATATATATATATATATATATAATCTCTCTCTCTATATATATATTTCTTACCTGGTGTAAATGCCGCTCTTCTCCTGAATCCGGTGATGTTTTTCTTTTGTTCCTGCTCCTCTACACTCCTGAGATATTTCTCCCTCTTCCCTGTATATAAATCTAGTCTTGTTAACCAAGTGGGCGTGCTCCCCAATTTTTTCTCTGGGGGCCACACCCAGTTGGCTAGAACTTTTTAGATTTACATACTGGAAAGTCATATCTCAGGAACGCAGAGGTGCAGGAAGAAAATAAAGATATCCTCGAATTCAGGAGAACAGCGGCATTTAACCCTGGTGAAAAAAAAAAAGAAAGGAAATCAAGAAACCAAGAAATGGTATTTATTATGTAACGTGCTATTCAACGTCACCAAACTTTCCCAGATAAATTATATAATCTTGGCTTCATTTCTTGTATATATTTGCTTATCTAGTAAGTAGAAAATATGGGTCAGCAGCATCTTGGCCTCTTTGTTTCTTTTTGATATTTTTGCCTTCTTATATCATTTCTTACTTGTTTAATTGGTGCCGATCCAGTTGTCCATATTCTCAATCAATACAGGTCATTACATGGGGCTGATGGCTGAGGGAATAACGTGGCTCCTCCAGCTGCTCCTATCACTATGACGCTCCGTGCTTTCATGACGCACGAGCGACCGGCACGTCCTGCATGCCAAATGTGAGCACACGAGACGCCATCTGTACAGCCGGCCATTCTTCCCCCTACAGCTCATTACTCCGCGTTCTGTTTATTATCTACCGTCTTCTTAATGATACTCGGTTCGGTGTAAGGGATTCATTAAGGAAAATGTGCAAAATGTCAAAATTGTGCAGGACGGCTCAAAGTGCTACAAAAAACCACCGGTAAAAAATGAATATTTTCAGAAATAATGATGATGTCAAGAATTAGATTGTATGAAAGACAGTGGGAGTCAGAGACCCAACCGGCAGGGGCTCGGGGAATATAAAGGTACAGCCAGGCTAGTCCTGGAGGCTCAGGTGTGGTCCCTGCATTACCATGGGCCCTGGAGTATGATAACATGTGTGGGGCGGCCCTCCATTCCTAATTAAGGACAGCACCGCCTGCTCCATACTGCCTAAACAATAGATGTCTGTTCAGATCCACGTGAACTGAAGATCTCCAAGGAAAACCTGCACTGTCCGCATCTGTAGACTGGCACATAGGATGCTATGTTCCTGCCATAACAGCATAAAACACACAGGTATTGAGTTGTTCTCCTGCATCAAGTTTTAAAGGGAACCTTTCACATGATTCATGCTGCCCAAACCATGTACAAATACGACTGAGGACCATAGCCTGGAGCTGGCACCGGCAGACTTGTCCCGCACCGGCAGAATTCTCCCGCACCGGCAGAGTTCTCCCACTCCGGCAGAATTGTCCCGCTCCGGCAGAATTCTCCCACACCGGCACAATTCTCCCGCTCCGGCAGAATTCTCCCACACCGGCAGAATTCTCCCACACCGGCAGAATTCTCCCGCTCCGGCAGAATTCTCCTGCTCCGGCAGAATTCTCCCACACCGGCACAATTCTTCCGCTCCGGCAGAGTTCTCCCACACCAGCAGAGTTCTCCCACTCCGGCAGAATTCTCCGCTCCGGCAGAATTCTCCCACAACGGCACAATTCTCCCGCTCCGGCAGAATTCTCCCACACCGGCAGAATTCTCCCGCATCGACAGAAGTCTTCCGCACCGGCAGAGTTCTCCCACTCGGGCAGAATTCTCCCACACCGGCACAATTCTCCCGCTCCGGCAGAATTCTCCCACACCGGCACAATTCTCCCACACCGGCACAATTCTCCCGCTCCGGCAGAATTCTCCTGCTCCGGCAGAATTCTCCCACATCGACAGAAGTCTTCCGCACCGGCAGACTTCTCCTGCACCTTCTAGGTGATTTCTTGGCACTCCCATAGCTAGAGATCTGTCAATCACCAGGACTGGCGCTGGGAAAAGCCAACCATGGGTAACGTCATTTTGTTTCATCTCTGGCAATGATCTTCTGCCAGATCTTCTAATTACATTTTCTTTGAAACACCAGAACGTTTCAGAGAAAGATCGTGTACAAAGCGCCACCAAATTTTATCAGTTGTTTCAGATATCGGCAAAAAAAAAAAGTCTGGACACAAATGGTGGAAGCTTGTATTACGGCTTCCATAATGACTTCTGTTGTACCTTTGTATGAAATCGGAGGCATAGGGAAGTGCAATGGGCGGATGTACACAAGTCTGGCAGTTCACGACCGCTGTAATGCAAAGTACTGGAGGAGTCGTACATACTTTTTGTACTGCGCTACAGACTCTGTGTTAATGCCAATAATATATTAAATAAATATATACTGTATATATATATATATATATACAGTATATACTGTACAAGCTTATGTTGATGGGTTATATAACAGTAGCCATTTCAATATAATCACTATATTATATCAATGATACCTTCTATTCAATACTGCAAGAACAAAGTCACCTTCTTCTTCAAGGGAAGCTATCAGGATTTTGTGATAAATGTAGTTTTGAAAAAAAAAATATTGTATTTGTTTGTTGTTTTGTACATATTACAATCTGTATTAAAAAACAATAAATAGAAATCCTGCAATTCGCACACCAGCCACTGGGGCCTTTTTAGACTCTAACTTCCTGTCGTTTCAGGAAACAACACATGTACACAGGCACATTGGTGGGACTCTGTCCTTTTGCATCGAAGCATGTAATGAGCAGGTGCAGAGGTCATTGTGGGTGGGGGTGGGGGGGAGCAGTGTCAGCTGTGACATAACCTATTGTGATCGGTGGGTCAGCTGTGAATAGCGGTAGCAGCTGTCATTGTAACCCTGCCTCAAATGATAAACTCTTCTTGAAAAGACAGGCAGTCTGGGTCATTGTAATCCTTCCTCTGATGATAAGGAGCCTGCTGGAAACTCTCCATGACAGAACAGGAAACTATTAGTCTAAAATATCCAGAGTGAAAATTGCAATATTACTCTTTTTGATATTTTTTTTTAAATAAAGATCAAATTATGAAAAAAACAGCAAAACACTGCTTTTTCAAAAAAACAAAAAAGTGACATAAAAACCTGATTTAAACAGTCGGTCATTTTCTAATGATAACTGACAGGGATCTCTGAACAGATAGCAACATCAGACTTTGTTTGAAGCCTGTCCAAGAAAACAATATCCTTGGCAGAGTTTTATCTGATTCCTTCAAGTCATTCTTGGAGTATTTATTCC
Source organism: Dendrobates tinctorius (assembly GCF_039654945.1). Classification (NCBI taxonomy): domain Eukaryota; kingdom Metazoa; phylum Chordata; class Amphibia; order Anura; family Dendrobatidae; genus Dendrobates; species Dendrobates tinctorius. The sequence continues at coordinate 23,310,449 of NW_027361706.1, forward strand.
TCCCTTCTAACAGTTGGAGACTTGGCCTTCCATCCCAATAAGTGACCCCCGGTTTAGGAGACCCCCACCTCCTCTGATAAAAGCAGCCGGTCGGCCGCCAAGTTTCCAGTTTATTATTTATGCCTTAAATGTTCAAACAAATCTGTTGTAATGGAAAAATGGAAGAGTTTCCGAAACTTCACTTTATCGGCCATTTACTACACCATCTGCATTGAGAATCGTTATCACTTGTTTTAGCATTTCCATTACCTGGGGCGTTCTCCAGGAGACGATTACTGAAAGACTAATCTGACACCTGAACCACAGGAGAGGACAACAAAGCAACCAGATTGTTCCTCCCAAGTGTTGTTCCAAATAGTAGTTAAAAGGAATCTGTCAGCAGGTTTTTGCTATGTAATCTGACAACAGCATGATGTAGAGGCAGAGATCCTGATTCCAGCGATGTGTCTGGACTGGACTGCTTGGTGCAGTTTTGATAAAATCCCTGTTTTCTCTACTGTAGATGTGTAGATGTAGCAGTGGCCAAATCGCTGAGCTGTGCTTTATTCTGTGCATTGTCAGCAAGCTGCCAATCAGTGGTGGGAGGCGGGGTTACCTGGACTGTCAGGCACGTGATACCTAGTCCTACAGGGATAATCTGCTGATGATAAAACAATGATTGTATTAGACTAGTCATCCAAGAAGCATAGTCCGCAGTCGGACAAAGTATGTTTTATTACCGTATACAAAAGCGCCAACTTCTCATAGTATGACCTATCTGGCTGCATCCTGAATTTTTAATAAAGCGATTGCCAAAAAATCCCTCCAAGAAAATACAAGTGGAGCAGAATGATGTTTAGGTTTCTAGGACAAGATTCAATATAACTTGTATATTATTCATGGCAATCTCTGATGTTTGCATGTATAGGAGTCCAGTGGGTGGTGCTACTAGTGATTGACAGCTCTCTGCATGCACAGTCATACAAGGAAGACTGTGTTTGTGTAACGTGCTGGGATTAGGTGTTATCTGAGCATGCTCGGGTGCTAGCCGAGTGTCTTCAGCGTGTTCGAATACTATGTTTGAGACCCCACGGCTGCATGTCTCATGGCTGTTTGACAGCCACAACACATGCAGGGATTGCCTAACAAACAGGTAGTCCCTGCATGTGCTGCGACTGTCGAACAGCCGCGAGACATTCAGCCATGGGGACTCAAAGATATTACTCGAGCACGCCGAAGACACTAGGCTAGCACCCGAGCATGCTCAGATAACATCTTATCCCGAGGACGCTCGCTCATCACTACTGTCAATCACTGATTAGGACCACCCACTGGACTCATATACACTATAAACACCAGGAATTTCAATGAATAAAACTAAATAATAACAATAATAATAAAATCAGTCCTCTTCATATGATAAGCCATCCTCTAAAATGGCATCGGTTATGTCTGAAAATAGCCGGAATACATGTCACTGATATCGTACAATGGGATTTTCTAATCTTTGTCCCATAAATATTTCACACTTCATTCAATGAGATTTTGCAAATAAATAGGAGACAATTACTTGGAGCAGCTGTTGAGGGACAGAGTCGGTCCCTGTGGGACTGGTCTATGCTAGCACAGACATACTGTTTGTCTTTTCTAGGAACACTTCTCCCCCCCCCCCATCCTTTTTATTTTTCCAATTAACCCTTAACATACCATTAAATGGAAAAAAAGAAATCATATAGTCAGTGATGTCTACTCTTCTCACTGCCCCCTCGGATCTTTAGTCCTAGCTCATTAAATGTGCTGTCATGTAACAAAAGCCTGAGTGACTATTCGTCGCAGTGCACAAACTGCAAGATACCTACACGATGGATAGGAAAAGCGGACTGGTGCGACATAGCGGGAGCATTCTGCCGTACATGGCACCTGGGTCCTCTTTTCAAGAATAACTTTCATTTTTATTTTTTTCCCCATAAATCAATAGTACGCATGAAAATAATACATCTTATTAGAGTAGTAAGCTTGGAGTGATCATTCATTCTCAATTTATGGGTAAAATCAGTCTCAAGTGAAAATAGATTTTCCCATTCCACTGAGATAGGAGATGACAGTTGGAGCTTAAAAGATTCTATGGAGAGGGAGGAGCTAGAACCAGACACAGACATTCTGCAAGTTCTCCTGAAACGACGGTTACAGTTTAGGGTACCGTTACACCTAGCGACTCACCAGCGATCCCGACCAGAGATATGACGCGGTCAGGATCGCTGGTGCATCGCTAGGTGGTCGCTAGTGAGCTGCCAAACAGGCAGATCTCACCAGCGACATCGCAGGGGACAGGGATCGCTACTTACCTGTCACACCAGGCGATCCTGCGTCCTCCCGCCCGGCTCCACGCGTCGCTCGTCGGCGCCACAGGAAGCTCAGCAGGAAGTGGCCGACAAGGAATGGTCCAGCAGCTTCTTGCGCGATCAGCGATAAGCAGCGTGGGAGCGGGTCGGAGGTAAGTATCACATGCAGCGATATCGCTAGCAATATCGCTATAACGTCACAAAATCGGTGACTAAAGCATAACCGTCGTTTTAATATTTATATCATCATAAATCAATAGTACATGTGAACATAAGCAACTTTGTAATACTGTATATTTTATCAATTTTGCTTCTCTCACTCTCAATTCATGGGTAAAATCTGTTGTCAATGAAAATTTTTCTATTACTGAGATAAGAGTTGACAGGTGGTGCTTATAAGATGGAGAGAAAAAAGGGATTCTGCTGCAAGTTCTCCTGAAACGTCAGTTACAGCTCACCATAGAATTTTATGAGCACCAACTGTCATCTCCTATCTTAGTTGATGGGGAGATCTTCATTCGCTGAAGACCTTTTATCCACAAAATAAAGATTTTGAGAAGGAAAATTCAGTCCAGAAGGAGGAGAAAAACAAGTGGATTCCATAGTATGATATATTACAAAGTTTCGAATTTTTTACCTGTACTATGGAGTTATGTAAAAAAAATAAAACAATGGTTACTCTTTAAATTTTGTAGGTTACACAATAACGTACAATAAGGAACCCCAATCATACACACCGCTTCTGAGTACAATGCTTATTACCTCCATACAATCCAGCTCACATAAAGCAGAAGACTGAGCAGAAACCTTCACCCACCCATGATGAAGGTCAAAATCTAGCTATATTCACATCAGTGGTCTTTTCTAGCTGCTACGTGCACTAGGATGACACATCGAATGAAGGTCATAATCTAGCTAAATTCACATGTCAGTGGTATTTACTAGTTGCTAAATACACTAGGATGCCACGCCGGATGAAGGTCATAATCTAGCTATATTCACATGTCAGTGGTATTTACTAGCTGCTAAATACACTAGGATGCCACGTTAGATGAAGGTCATAATCTAGCTATATTCACATGTCAGTGGTATTTACTAGCTGCTACGTGCACTAGGATGCCAAGTCATATGAAGGTCATATTCTAGCTATATTCGCACATCAGTGGTCGTTTCTAGCTGCTATGTGCACTAGGATGCCAAGTCGGATGACGGTCATAATCTAGCTATATTCGCATGTCAGTGGTCTTTTCTAGCTGCTACGTGCACTAGGATGCCACGTCATATGAAGGTCATATTCTAGCTATATTCACATGTCAGTGGTCTTTTCTAGCTGCTACGTGCACTAGGATGCCACGTCATATGAAGGTCATAATCTAGCTATAATCACATGTCAGTGGTCTTTTCTAGCTGCTACATGCACTAGGATGCCACGTCATATGAAGGTCATAATCTAGCTATATTCACATGTCAGTGGTCTTTACTAGCTGCTACGTGCACTAGGATGCCATGTTGGATGAAGGTCATAATCTAGCCATATTCACATGTCAGTGGTCTTTACTAGCTGCTACGTGCACTAGGATGCCATGTTGGATGAAGGTCATAATCTAGCCCTATTCACATGTCAGTGGTATTTACTAGCTGCTACGTGCACTAGGATGCCATGTTGGATGAAGGTCATAATCTAGCTATATTCACATGTCAGTGGTATTTACTAGCTGCTACGCGCACTAGGATGCCACATTGGATGAAGGTCATAATCTAGCTATATTCACATGTCAGTGGTATTTACTAGCTGCTAGGTGCACTAGGATGCCACGTTGGATGAAGGTCATAATCTAGCTATATTCACGTGTCAGTGGTATTTACAAGCTGCTACGTGCACTAGGATGCCACGTTGGATGAAGGTCATAATCTAGCTATATTCACATGTCAGTGGTATTTACTAGCTTCTACGTGCACTAGGATGCCACGTTGGATGAAGGTCATAATCTAGCTATATTCACATGTCAGTGGTATTTAGTAGCTGCTACGTGCATTAGGATGCCACGTTGGATGAAGGTCATAATCTAGCTATATTCACATGTCAGTGGTATTTACTAGCTGCTACGTGCACTTCGATGCCACGTTGGATGAAGGTCATAATCTAGCTATATTCACATGTCAGTGGTATTTACTAGCTGCTACGTGCACTAGGATGCCATGTTGGATGAAGGTCATAATCTACCTATATTCACATGTCAGTGGTATTTACTAGCTGCTACGTGCACTAGGATACCACGTCATATGAAGGTCATAATCTAGCTATATTCACATGTCAGTGGTCTTTTCTAGCTGCTACGTGCACTAGGATGCCACGTCATATGAAGGTCATATTCTAGCTATATTCACATGTCAGTGGTCTTTTCTAACTGCTATGTGCACTAGGATGCCACGTCGGATGACGGTCATAATCTAGCTATATTTGCATGTCAGTGGTCTTTTCTAGCTGCTACGTGCACTAGGATGCCATGTTGAATGAAGGTCATAATCTAGCTATATTCACATGTCAGTGCTATTTACTAGCTGCTACGTGCACTAGGATGCCACGTTGGATGAAGGTCATAATCTAGCTATATTCACATGTCAGTGGTATTTACTAGCTGCTACGTGCACTAGGATGCCACGTTGGATGAAGGTCATAATCTAGCTATATTCACATGTCAGTGGTATTTACTAGCTGCTACGTGCACTAGGATGCCACGTTGGATGAAGGTCATAATTTAGCTATATTCACATGTCAGTGGTATTTACTAGCTGCTACGTGCACTAGGATGCCACGTTGGATGAAGGTCATAATCTAGCTATATTGACATGTCAGTGGTATTTACTAGCTGCTAAATACACTAGGATGCCACATTAGGTGAAGGTCATAATCTAGCTATATTCACATGTCAGTGGTATTTACTAGCTGCTACGTGCACTAGGATGCCACGTTGGATGAAGGTCATAATCTAGCTATATTCACATGTCAGTGGTATTTACTAGCTGCTACGTGCACTAGGATGCCACGTTGGATGAAGGTCATAATCTAGCTATATTCACATGTCAGTGGTATTTACTAGCTGCTACGTGCACTAGGATGCCACATTGGATGAAGGTCATAATTTAGCTATATTCACATGTCAGTGGTATTTACTAGCTGCTACGTGCACTAGGATGCCACGTTGGATGAAGGTCATAATCTAGCTATATTGACATGTCAGTGGTATTTACTAGCTGCTAAATACACTAGGATGCCACATTAGATGAAGGTCATAATCTAGCTATATTCACATGTCAGTGGTATTTACTAGCTGCTACGTGCACTAGGATGCCACGTCATATGAAGGTCATATTCTAGCTATATTCGCACATCAGTGGTCTTTCTAGCTGCTATTTGCACTAGGATGCAAGTCGGATGACGGTCATAATCTAGCTATATTCGCATGTCAGTGGTCTTTTCTAGCTGCTGCGTGCACAAGGATGCCACATCATATGAAGGTCATATTCTAGCTATATTCACATGTCAGTGGTTTTTTCTAGCTGCTACGTGCACTAGGATGCCACGTCATATGAAGGTCATATTGTAGCTATATTCGCATGTGAGTGGTCTTTTCTAGCTGCTATGTTCACTAGGATGCCACGTCGGATGACGGTCATAATCTAGCTATATTCGCATGTCAGTGTTTTTTTTCTAGCTGCTACGTGCACTAGGATGCTACGTCATATGAAGGTCATAATCTAGCTATATTCGCATGTCAGTGGTCTTTACTAGCTGCTACGTGCACTAGGATGCCATGTTGGATGAAGGTCATAATCTAGCTATATTCACATGTCAGTGGTATTTACTAGCTGCTACGTGCACTAGGATGCCACGTCGGATGACGGTCATAATCTAGCTATATTTGCATGTCAGTGGTCTTTTCTAGCTGCTACGTGCACTAGGATGCCACGTCATATGAAGGTCATAATCTAGCTATATTCACATGTCAGTGGTTTTTACTAGCTGCTACGTGCACTAGGATGCCATGTTGGATGAAGGTCATAATCTAGCCATATTCACATGTCAGTGGTATTTACTAGCTGCTACGTGCACTAGGATGCCATGTTGGATGAAGGTCATAATCTAGCTATATTCACATGTCAGTGGTATTTACTAGCCGCTAAATACACTAGGATGCCACGTTAGATGAAGGTCATAATCTAGTTATATTCACATGTCAGTGGTATTTACTAGCTGCTACGTGCACTAGGATGCCATGTCATATGAAGGTCATATTCTAGCTATATTTGCATGTCAGTGGTCTTTTCTAGCTGCTATGTGCACTAGGATGCCACGTCGGATGACGGTCATAATCTAGCTATATTCCCATGTCAGTGGTCTTTTCTAGCTGCTACGTGCATTAGGATTCCACGTCATATGAAGGTCATATTCTAGCTATATTCACATGTCAGTGGTGTTTTCTAGCTGCTATGTGCACTAGGATGCCACGTCATATGAAGGTCATATTGTAGCTATATTCGCATGTCAGTGGTATTTACTAGCTGCTACGTGCACTAGGATGCCACGTCGGATGAAGGTCATAATCTAGCTATATTCACATGTCAGTGGTATTTACTAGCTGCTACGTGCACTAGGATGCCATGTTGGATGAAGGTCATAATCTAGCTATATTCACATGTCAGTGGTATTTACTAGCTGCTATGTGAACTAGGATGCCATGTTGGATGAAGGTCATAATCTACCTATATTCACATGTCAGTGGTAATTACTATCTGCTACATGCACTAGGATGCCACGTCACAAGAAGGTCATAATCTAGCTATATTCACATGTCAGTGATCTTTTCTAGCTGCTGCGTGCACTAGGATGCCACGTCATATGAAGGTCATATTCTAGCTATATTCACATGTCAGTAGTCTTTTCTAGCTGCTACGTGCACTAGGATGCCACATTAAATGAAGGTCATAATCTAGCTATATTCACATGTCAGTGGTATTTACTAGCTGCTACATGCACTAGGATGCCACTTCATATGAAGGTCATATTCTAGCTATATTCGCACATCAGTGGTCTTTTCAAGCTGCTATGTGCACTAGGATGCCAAGTCGGATGATGGTCATAATCTAGCTATATTCGCATGTCAGTGGTCTTTTCTAGCTGCTGCGTGCACTAGGATGCCACGTCATATGAAGGTCATATTCTAGCTATATTCACATGTCAGTGGTCTTTTCTAGCTGCTACGTGCACTAGGATGCCACGTCATATGAAGGTCATATTGTAGCTATATTCGCATGTCAGTGGTATTTACTAGCTGCTACGTGCACTAGGATGCCACATCATATGAAGGTCATAATCTAGCTATATTCACATGTCAGTGGTCTTTACTAGCTGCTACGTGCACTAGGATGCCATGTTGGATGAAGGTCATAATCTAGCCATATTCAAATGTCAGTGGTATTTACTAGCCGCTAAATACACTAGGATGCCACGTTAGATGAAGGTCATAATCTAGCTATATTCACATGTCAGTGGTACTTACTAGCTGCTACGTGCACTAGGATGCCATGTCATATGAAGGTCATATTCTAGCTATATTTGCATGTCAGTGGTCTTTTCTAGCTGCTATGTGCACTAGGATGCCACGTCGGATGACGGTCATAATCTAGCTATATTCGCATGTCAGTGGTCTTTTCTAGCTGCTACGTGCACTAGGATGCCACGTCATATGAAGGTCATATGCTAGCTATATTCACATGTCAGTGGTCTTTTCTAGCTGCTATATGCACTAGGATGCCACGTCATATGAAGGTCATATTCTAGCTATATTCGCATGTCAGTGGTATTTACTAGCTGCTACGTGCAGTAGGATGCCACGTTGGATGAAGGTCATAATCTAGCTATATTCACATGTCAGTGGTATTTACTAGCTGCTACGTGCACTTCGATGCCACGTTGGATGAATGTCATAAACTAGCTATATTCACATGTCAGTGGTATTTAATAGCTGCTACGTGCACTAGGATGCCATGTTGGATGAAGGTTATAATCTACCTATATTCACATGTCAGTGGTATTTACTAGCTGCTACGTGCACTAGGATACCACGTCATATGAAGGTCATAATCTAGCTATATTCACATGTCAGTGGTCTTTTCTAGCTGCTACGTGCACTAGGATGCCACGTCGGATGACGGTCATAATCTAGCTATATTTGCATGTCAGTGGTCTTTTCTAGCTGCTACGTGCACTAGGATGCCATGTTGGATGAAGGTCATAATCTAGCTATATTCACATGTCAGTGGTATTTACTAGCTGCTACGTGCACTAGGATGCCACGTCATATGAAGGTCATATTCTAGCTATATTCACATGTCAGTGGTCTTTTCTAACTGCTATGTGCACTAGGATGCCACGTCGGATGACGGTCATAATCTAGCTATATTTGCATGTCAGTGGTCTTTTCTAGCTGCTACGTGCACTAGGATGCCATGTTGGATGAAGGTCATAATCTAGCTATATTCACATGTCAGTGGTATTTACTAGCTGCTACGTGCACTAGGATGCCACGTCATATGAAGGTCATATTCTACCTATATTCGTATGTCAGTGGTCTTTTCTAGCTGCTACGTGCACTAGGATACGTCTTTTGCATTGCCCAGATGTGGGCGATGATCTGTATCCTTTCTTCCTGCACATAAATGTGTAGCACTAATTTTAAGATACATAAAAGAGCGCAGACATCATAATGAAATCTTCATACAACTGAAATCTAATATATATGTACTTACCGCCGGCCTGGATATCATCCCATCCAGTATACGAGGTAGATCCAACTTTAATACTAAACCCCTCTTCTGTCTCTATCCTTGTATCAATTAAATGTCTTTCCTGCAACTTCTTGATCCCTAAATTAACCTCCCTGAGAAGGGATTACTGTTTGCAGGAAAAATAAAAGGGGCTTTGACCGTTCCGCCCTTGAAAACAAAACAAATTGGAAAAAGAACAAAAACCAACAAGATAATCTTGGGGCTTGTTTGATACTGTGAGAGAAGAGAACCCTATGTCAATGTGTCTGTGTTCAGAATCTTAATGCAGGGCCCCTGGAAGAAGGACAGCGGTCTGTAAGGATACAATGGAACAGCCCTGTAATATCATGGCTCTGCGGAAAGATGTCGCACAGGGATATGCACAATATGGGAGCTCTGGCCGGATCATGTGTCCGTGGTCTAAGGTTTCACAGCATAGCGGGACTTTGTTTCCGAGGACACAGCTAAACTTACCATCCTGGAAAACTTCAGAATTATAGTTGTCTCAAAGTTCTCTTTTTTTAAGGTCAATATAACGGGCCAAAAATGTCCAACAGTAGACATAGAGGAGGCAGAAAAATGGAGTCCTTGTAAAGATCAAGCACCTAAAGAAAGAAAACCGCCTCAGCCATTCCTTCCCTTCCTGCAGCACACTACATTATTCAATAGGCTGGAACCGTCATGGGGTAAAGGTGATCCGGGCATAAAACACCGCTAACATGAGTGCTCGGCTTGCCAACAAATTATTTACACTCATTAGTGTTCCTTCTGTCTAGATAGGAAATGTTCTGCATCGTATCATTTGGTCAATTCATGAACTTTGGAGAAAAAGCGATTTCTACTTTCCATATAATGAGGACACTGTGCTAAATGATACTAACGGTCCAGTTACTTGTGTATCGAAGAGATGAAGGACACGTGAGCAAACATCCGGGTCTATTTGGTGTTAAAAAGGTTTTCCAAATTTGGAAAACCCCTGTCCCCCAGCTGCTTTACTCGCCCCCTCCGAGTCCAATGCTGGGTCTTCTCCACTGCTCCCAGGGTCTAGTATTGTTTGCAGAACTGATGTCATATCAATAGCGCTGTAGTCAATCATTGAGCCCAGCGGTTCTTGTGCTTTCAAATTTGGCAGACAATAACATATATCAGGAACAGCGGCGAAGACTTAGCACCGGACCTGGGTAGGATGAGTAAAGTAGGTTTGTTTGCTTCCATACACTTTACATACCAGTTGGTTTAATGCTCGTTATGCCGACAGCTGTTTCCCCTGACACCTCCTATACATACTGTGCATACACGATCTGCCTGGAAAAGTGTGTTGGAGTTTTTAATGGAGAGATCTCTTCTGAGAAGAAAGATATCAGACACGTCGAAATCCAACAGCCCAATCATACTCTCCACTATTTGGAAGCGGGCTAGGAGGCCAATATACACATTAGATGGTTGACGGTATTTAAAGGTAAGCATGCACACCGAGATAGCAAACCTGAGTCATGGTCATTGTCAGGACCATGTCTAACCAGGAACGATTCATTTCTTTGATTTTTTTTGGGGCACCCTCTAATCTACTGCCAATACCTTCCACCTTCTAACCATGTCCTACAAACCATTCCTCATTCTTGCCCGAGACAAATAGTGTTATGAGACAGGAAACTGGTGTTTAGATCGAGAGTGATTCAGTCATTCATCATACACAAGAGACGTGCATCAAGTCAGCAACATGAAGTCAGCAATCACATGTCCCTGTCTATAACGGGTTGTCCGACATTGAAACCAACCCAACTCAGGTGTTTGCAGGCTCTAGAAGTGTCCATATATCAATAAGACCACAGGTTTCATTGGCGAGGTGACCGGAAGAGCGCAGCGTCAGGGAAACATCCGACAATGCACTCTTCACCTGTCCACCAGAGCCATTCACAGGCTTCAGTGGACCTGTTGATATACCTCCTCTGGATCCATGGGGGTGACTGAAGGGGAGTATGTCTGTGTGTTATTTTGAAAATATACATGCATAAAAAAAAGTTTATAATATCACAAACTCCCCTTTAAACTGTTTGTCTCAGAACTTGCTGTATTCTCACTGCATAACTAGGCTGCAAGTGTGGGGGTCTTGACACAGTGTTCCTATGGATGTCTGTATGAACCAGTACTCACACCAAGAACCTCATCAGATAGCTTCAACTCGACTAAAGAGGCATGCATGAAGATTTCAGAAGAAGATTATTCTGAAGCTGAAATCTTGGATTATGCAGGATAGTAACAGCAGAAGCTGCAACAGCTGAAGTGGGCAAAAAGACAATTCTGAACCAGAGAGGTAAAGAGACAAACCAACAAAGATGGCTGAAAAACACTAAGTGGAGAAGAAGGGAGGGGATCCTTACATCAAGCTGGACTACAGTGAGAGATACGGAACAAACATCTAAAGGCAAACCTGCATGATCTTTTACTTGCTAGATTTTGGTTTCATCCTGTTAGCATCAATTAGAACTTGCAACTTCCCCTAGACAATTTTAATAGTTTAAAAAAATGACAAGACGTAAAAATCTGTGAACAAGTTGTGCAATTACAATTGCTCAGTGATCCTCTCATTACATTGCTAGACCAACATAATGTATAAATACAGTAGGGAAAATAAGTATTTGATACACTGCCGTAGAATGGAGAGGTCTGTAATTTTTATCATACGTACACTTCAACTGTGAGTGACAGAATCTTTAAAAAAATCCATAAAATCTCACAAAGTATGATTATTACAAAATAAATTTGTATTTCATTGCATGAAATAAGTATTTAATACAATTGAGTACAATTGGGTACAATTTGATTCTATTGAGTTCAGGTCTGGAGACTGGCTAGGCCACTCCAGAACCTTGAAATTCTTCTTACATAGCCATGCCTTAGTTACCCTGGCTGTGTGTTTCAGGTCATTGTCATGCTGGAAGATCCAGCCACAACCCATCTTCAAAGCTCTTATTGAGGGAAGGACGTTGTTGGCAAAAATCGTTTGATTCATGACATCATACATTCTCCCTTCAATACGATGCAGTTGTCCTGTCCCCTTTTCCGAAAAGCAACCCCAAAGTATGATGTTTCCTCCACCATGCTTGACGGTTGGGATGGTATTTTTGGGGTTGTAGTTATCCTTCTTCTTCCTCCAAACAAGGAGAGTGGAGATGATACTAAAAGAATCTATTTTGGTCTCATCTGACCACATGACCTTCTCCCATGCCTCCCCTGGATCATCTAGATGGTCATTGGCAAACTTAAAACGGGCCTGGACATGGTTGCATGACCTTATGTGCCCTGCAGGATTTTAATCCATCTGTGTGTTACTAACGGTAATGTTTAAGACTGTGGGCCCAGCTCTTTTCAGATTATTGACCAGGCTATCCCATGTAGTTCTGGGCTGATTATTGACCTTTCCCAGAATCATCCTTACCCCACTGGGCGAGATCTTGCATAACTGAGGAAGATTGACAGTCATCTTGTGTTTCTTCCATTTCCTAATATTTCTGAAACAACTGTTGCCATCTCACCAAGCTGCTTGCCTATTGTCCTGTAGCCCATCACAGCCTTGTGCAAGTCTACAATTTTGTCCCTTGTCCTTAGACAACTCTTTGGTCTTGGCCATGGTGGTGAGGTTGGACTGTGATTGATTGAGTGGGTGGACAGGTGTCTTATATAGGTAACGAGTTCAAATAGGTGCAGTTAATACAAATAATGAGTGCAGAGTAGGAGACTAAAAATCATACCATGTGATTTTCTTTATAAGATTCTGTCTCTCACAGTTGAAGTGTAGGTGGGAAAACTTGCAAAATCATCAGTGTATCAAATACTTATTTTCCCACTGTATACACACACATATATATACTGTATATATATATACTAAGGATAGGTCATCAATATCATATGTTTAGATAACTGCTATACAGTAGCACACTAGTGACAATTATCATCTTGTACAAACTGCACCTGTTTGTAAATTCACTGACCCGTTTTTAGTGCCATTTTGGTCCTCGTCTACATTGCGTGACCTAAACGGTGACCAGACAAATCACACAGTGTCCTCTGTGTGAACCAGAAGTCACTTTTGTAACGGTCTCCTATCTGACTGTGAGTCTCCGAGACACATTTTAAAACCTTTTGCCCATTTGATTCCCACAAGGGAGAGGGACTATCATCTAAAAACAGAAGACGTCCTTTGCTACATTACTGTAACCTCCCAAGAACGGTTATTGTTAGAGGAACAGTAACATCATCTCTTATTTAAAATGTATCAATTACAAAATGGAAAATAAAAACAAGAGAAAACAGATCTGGTGACATTTCCTGTAATGTCGATTAATTCCTCTATCATTAGGGTTTCGCTGGAACATGGCTTTCAGGAGTTTGGCCGCACAGATTCCACTGAGTGCAGTAACAGTTTTCTGGCAATGTCAGTTCTACTATCCATTACATACAGTATATATATATATACGGTAGCTAATAAAATATTTTTAGCACTAAAGAGACCTATATGTCCAAAAACTGTACTATATAAGATAGGGAGCTCTTTGGACAGAGACCAAATACCATTTTTTAGATACAATATTGCCATCACCAATAATTTTTAAAATTGTTCCAGTATACTGGAAATAAAAAATTATATTTTTTGAAACTAGTCTTGATGACTTTTTTCAACACTTTTATGTACCTATGAATGATGTATCTTCCTGAAAGAGAACTTTATAAACTATTTATAGTGTAGCACTCTCTATTCCCACTTATCCATGGTGTAATGGTGCTACTTCTTTGCCGCTTTCGCTCTGCTCTTCCCTATAATTGGTCCCTTCATTCATTTCATAAATGCTCACTTGTCCCATCGCATTCCCTGAATCACCCGGTGTCCAGGCTTGTGCTGTAATAGAGGGCGGTTCAACATCACTAGCACAATTAGACTTTTATGGTGAACAGGAAAGTGTTTAAACCTCCCACCAATATTCTTAGGGATGGTTTTTAAAACTGTGCCATCCAGTTCTAGCCAGGGGTGTATGTTGGCTTGTGGACGTCCTGCCGGCTCAATAGACCCATTTTTATTTTATCGTTATCTATTAATAATTCCAACTGATGAAGTATTACATTGTCCCAAGACTACTATTTATAGAGTATAATATAGCGTGGAACTACTGCAGGGTGCGCAAAGAGGTTACCCAAACCAAAGCTCAATAGTGAAGAGTAACTTGGCACTCAACTTAAGGGTCCATAGAGGAAAATGTTATTATGCAGTCTGCAAAACGTTTCGGCCTACATGGCCTTCATCAGTCTGCGATAAACCATAAACATAAGCATATAGGGAATATGTCCTGCTCATAATATGTAAAAATCATATAATTCACGAACGTGATAATAATTACGATAGTATGGTAAAAAACATTATCAAGACAAAAAAATAATACCAAAAAAATAAACACAGTAAAATAACCATATGTGCGGAGAACCAGCTGGGAAGACTGAAAAAAGAAAAAGAAATCGAATAATGAACCTACCCGACTGCTTAAAAGTATTGTGGAGAAATGGGGAACAAGCGTGAGTTCCTACTGTAATAGAAAACTTGTAGGTGAGCTGTCCGGCTCCCTAGTATCATATATTAATTCAGCAGGTCCTTAATGAGGCATGGGGGGTCAGTGGTGATGGGCGTCAGGCTGGACGCGGTTGTCTCGTCACAGAGTCACCACTGACCTCCCATGCCTCATAAGGACCTGCTTATACTTATCAGATATCTATAGGGGAGAGGAGGAAGGTAATTTTGTGCCTTCTAAATCCAGATATAAAAATCATGGATGAATGTCAGCTTCAGATACAAGACACTGCAAGTGTGGAACTAACACAGAGATGAAATCCATGTGATCTGTGACCTGACGGGGACTCGATTTTAGGCAGGGATTCGGAGTCTCTCCCCCATGTACAGAGGATAAACACAGCAAGGAATGTTCTGATGTTTCCCTTTTGTATTCCGCAGAGTTCAGTTTGGATGATGTGACAGGTCTTATAAACATTATCCGCAGAGATAGTGATGAAACCGCTTTTGGAAAAAAAAAAAGGGAAAACTCTGAACTGTTTATGTAAATACTGAACTGCCTGATCTCTCGCCTCTTTGCACTTATCCCCAGGCTGAAAGGAGGATAAGGGGAAATATGAACAGAAAACACAAAGTGGAGCCGCAAAATGTAAATACAGAATTACTTATGTACCGCAGACGCACATGTAACACGCAGATAATCCGGCGTCTGATGGATTCCAGCAATGCAACAGAAGACATATTGGGAGCCCGATAGGAACCTATTGTAGCACTGATTAGCTGTAACTTTGTAACATAGGTTCTAAAAAAAAAATAGAAAGTAATAGTGTATACAAAAGACAGGATGTCACTTGTTTAAAAAGCTAGAAAAAGAAACATAAACCAATGATCAAGTGTCATCTTTTCATATTTAATATTTTGTGTTGATCCATAGATCAATATTTTATATAAATCTTTCTGCATAAAAGGAAGGGTAACAATGCTATTCTTCCACCACTAGGGGGAGCGCAGGACAATATTTAGTATCAATACTATGCAGTACGTTCTCAAGCTCCCCCTAGTGGTGACTCCAGGCAGGCAGAATTTCATCATTTACAATGTAAACAATTTGTATCAGAAAAACAGATCTTCAACCCCATACAGATATATGAAATACCGTAAATAAGCACAGAATCATGGACCTAATAAAAAATGGTATAAGACTGGAGCAGCAACAAGAGGCAGTGCTGTGCCCTGGAAATGTGAAGGAAAGCTCAGGTTTTTTTTTTTCCATCTTTGAGCCTACAGAATAATAATCTTTGAAAAAGAACGAACACTTTAAGTTTTGAATCTCAAGCAAAATAATCCTATACTAATAAAATACAGTTATTACACAAAACCAGGCCTCCCCAGATCTGAGAGTGTTTTACCACAGAGACAATACAAGGTGTCGTCCATATTTGGGGGACACAATTTTTTTGAGACTGAAAATCATTTTAGCAATTGGATATCATCAAGAATTTGGCCCCTTTTGCCTTCTACAGCCTCTGTTGTTACAATGTCTATTGCTGGCGACAGAATGAGTTCACCGAGAAACTATCAGTGAGCTCATTCTATAGGTGTCAGGGAACTCTTGTTTGTCTTTTTTTGAACTTTTGGCTGATTTATGACCATAGACCACATCAAAGTTGAATATGTAGGGAAACAAAAAGAGACTGTAAAAGTCACATTTTGCAAGATTTTTCATGAAACAAATTGATTTCTAGTCTCAAATAGATGCATTAATTAAAAAAAAATCCTTAAAAGTGGACAACCCCATTAATACAAAGCCGTCTAAGCAACTCATGTACGGTCCCACGTGATGGATCATTTATCTCTTTTGGCTTCCATTCCTCTATTGTCCTTATATTATATACATAGCCATTGCCTCATTTCTATTTAAATATTACAAGCTGTAATGGACGTACAAAAGAAAGAATAAAATAATAAAATAAAATCTGAATATAATCCAAATAATTCACCTAACGAACGACGACTAAATATCACCCAGAGACGTGGTCGGCGGTGCTGCTGTGTCTGCGGAGAATCCTGCACTGTAATCTCGCTGATCGGGCTGACAGCCATGTATACATTTCCATACATAGTAAGTGTCTGGGATACAATAAGATGTCAGCGCGTCCGAACAGCACACTGTCACCACCATGACTTCATCGGCTGCTCGCATACCTGTTTACATTCATTCTCCTTACACCAGAACGGATGAGGCACTCTGCATATAAATCAGCTTTATTTTAGGCATTCGAAAACGCTGTAATTGGGTCTGCTGGGTTCTCTTGCTCCAGATACATTAAAACAAACCTCAGGTATTGTGAATATTCAGACATGGTGGTCATATAGCGCAAGACGGATGCAAAATGCTGCTTTCTCCTGTCTGCAAAGTTGCTGCAAAACTTTGGAATTTGCACCATTGGTAGCAAAAAAGTGCACAAGCAATGTATCTCCTATCAGTGCGACTCCAAAACTTTTTTCCAATATACTTTGTCTAAGTACCAGATTTTAACAAAGACTAAATAGCAGCAAGAATCCTCATCTAGGAAATATTCTCCATACCCAATGAGACATATTGGTAAGATTTTATATGTACTAAAGGCTTACTATAGCATCCGTATCATAGCTGCAGCATGACATCCCAGAGATCTATTGATCCAAAATTACACCACCTAAGACTCTATAAGCATACATGTCCAGGTCAGACTGAATCCCAGACAACCCGGGCATTACGGCTGTAAGGCAAAAAATAGGGGCGCATTTTTAGGTGCAGAGTTCTGGAGCCAAATCCATGAGTGAATTCTTGAGATGAGCAGATTAGTCCACAGAGGATCAAGTTCGAGTGCCACAAATTCAAACATTCGCAAAGAAAACACTTGCCCGGCACCATTTCCCACATGGCTGAAGCATCAGAGAATGTGCTAATGTAATTTTGCATTGCTGCATGGACTTCCCCATAATGTCCTGCAACTATGACATCTAGCGGATTATCATACCATGTATCTTGGTCAGTACCTGGTATATCACAGATCAGCGATACCCAGGGAGCAGTTTGTCAGTCAGTGGGTAAGTCTCTCTCTCCTCAAGAGCGCAAGCTCTTATGGTCAGTGAAGTCTCTTTTGTGAAGAGTGTAAGTTCTTATGGTCAGTGGAGTCCTCTTTTCCTCAAGAGTGTAAGCTCTTATGGTCAGCGGAGTCCTATCTCCTGAGAAATGTAAGCTCTTATGGTTTGCGGAGTCCTCTTTCTCAAGAGTGTATGATCTTATGGTCAGCGGAGTCCTTTCTCTCCTGAGAAGTGTAAGCTCTTATGGTTAATGGAGTCCTCTTTCTCCTCAAGAGAGTAAGCTCTTATGGTCAGTGAAGTCTCTCTTGTGAAGAGTGTAAGTTCTTATGGTCAGTGGAGTCCTCTTTTCCTCAAGAGTGTAAGCTCTTATGGTCAGCGGAGTCCTATCTCCTGAGAAGTGTAAGCTCTTATGGTTAATGGAGTCCTCTTTCTCCTCAAGAGAGTAAGCTCTTATGGTCAGTGGAGTTCTCTCTCTTTCTTCTCCCCCCACTTGTATTTTCCAAGCAATTAGAAGCTTTCCAGTAGTGATATTTGAGCAAATTAATTTGCCAAAAATTTAATTTTTTGGGGAAAATTTGGCAAAGTCAAATTTCAAAAGATCTCTTCATCACTAGTGAATTGAAAAAGGAATAGGAAATATAAAAGAAGGACGTATACTGTATTTCTCATTCTTCTTGCCAAATTTTAATTCTGACTTTGGCTCAAAAATTGAATCGAACACGGAATCGAAAATGTATATTTTCAGCTAATATATTTAAATGAACCATGTGAAAGTGTTCATCAATCTAGAACTCATTAGTACCCACACACCGTTGGTTATTGTTTCTCTAGTTCTTAACAGTCACACCTCGTAACCACAGCTTAGAAGTCTTTCAATATAAGAAATCCCTATTTCCAGAAGCTCTTCTGATGCCTTCAGCCAACAGATATTCATTTGTATTAATCATGTAGTCTAACGCCTGGGTAGGAGACTTGTGTGCAGGACAGCAGTTACCCTACATTGCCCCCTACTAAATATCACAAAAATGTTTCATCTCATCTTATTCGTATACTTTGACCTTACCTTATAGTTCGGACCGAAAGGCAATATTTCCACATAAGGTTCCACATTGCTCCACCATCCTCCTTCATGACCACCTGGGATGTCCTGTACAATCCACTTATAAAGGTACAACTGAAGACACAAGCTCAGATCAGTTCAGGACTCGCGAAGGTGCAGTAGAAACCAAAACACTTCAACTTGTAGAAATTCTCAGACTTCTGGGATGAAAACTTCAGTTGAAGCTTCATCTCATGTTACTTCTTCATGGTTTACAGGAATCTGCGTTACGCTGAATATTATGCACATTTTCCGAAGAAGGAAAAAAAAACAGAACGTAACCTCAAAATGACTGGTTTGGGTTTTTCCTCTAGTCAAGATTTCATCCAAGGGTCTCTTTATTAAGCTTTTTCAGAGTCTCCGTACAACTATGCTCTCTCTGAAACTGTAAGTGAAATCATCTACTTGAGACTGCACAAGACCACAGCTGTCTGCAAACTATCTGACTTGACTGCTGTGTAATAAACTCTTTCCCAGGCCAAGCGCCCTAATGAATCATTTTCCAATAAGCAAACAAGGAGCTTGAGACTTAAATGAACCAGAGTAATGTGAAGCTCCATCTCTGGACGAGCTAGACATAGTAATCTTTTTTTAGTACAAGGAAATGAAGCCGTGTTAAGGACACACTGGTGGATTCCTGAAATGGAACATTCAATCTAGAATCATTTTGTCTTAATGTGCTTCTTCAGAAATAAGGAGGGTACCTTGGATGAGAGACTTGGAAGAAACACCATACGTCTTATATACACAGACTCCTAAAAAACTTACATTTTATAGGAGAAAGTACTCCAACAGTACTCCAACAGGATCCAATCTTGTATATGTAGTTAAAATAAAGCTACAGGGAAGATGTAATGCAGGTTTATGACTAAAGCTAACATGGCATATATATATATACACTGTTAGGTTCAACCAAACTGCATGAACCATCTCGACAGACCTTAAAATGGGAGAGAGAGGTGGTGAGTTCTCATTCAATGGAAGTCTTCAAACAGAGGCTGGACAAACATCTGTCTGAGATGGTTTAGTGAAACCTGCATTCAGCAGGGGGTTGGACATGATGACCCTTGAGGTCCCTTCCAACTGTATCATTCTATGATTCTATGACCCCATCCTGGATAAATATACCATCAGATGTTACGCAAAAACCCAGTGATTTGATCAAACCGGGAAGCCCTCTTTCATCATGCTGTGGCCATAGACTGCACCAAAAACGGGTTAAACGACTGGATTCCTCTGATTGATGCTCTAAGAACAGGAGCTTTTACCAACAACCCATCCTTAGAGTCGGAGTTCTCGCTGAAGTGCTCATGAGCCACTTCTGTCAAAAGACATATTTGCAAATTACTGTAAAAGCACCAATCACTGCCAAATGGAAATGGATGATCCTGAAGATGATTTTAAAGAAGGAGAAGCTGAAGATGACACTCTGCTGCAACAGCTGGGATCGGAGAAAAATCCCACTTTGGCTCTTTAACCACTTGCATGTTATAGTCAAACCCAGTGGTCCGATCGAGTCATTAAGCTTCAATCTTGGACCATTGTGATCAAGGACCTAAATAACCAATATAATGGAGGTTTAGCCATTCCCAGATATAGTCAAGAGGCTGCTCTAAGAATAGAAGCTGTTAGGTACTGTGCTGCAGGCTACACACCTGCCAAGCCCACCATCAAAAGAGAGTGGGAATTAATTCACATGTTTTTAAAGGGGGGGAAATAACCAGGTTCTGCCCCCATGTGGAACTGAAGAATATGGTCATTAGTATTATAATTATAAGCTCTGTTCGTGATAGTCTGGCAGCTCTGAAAATGGATTCCACAGAAAGACTTTGTACAAGCCGCTTTGTCTATCAGGTCCCAAAAGAACCCTTGACTTTACCCATTAACTCTTGTTCAGGGTGGGATACTTGGTACCGGGCCGGTATCAGTGGGACGTGTCACAGCAGCGGTGACCCGGACCGTGGCCCTGGGCGCCCAAGTAATAGGAAGATGTGAATGGTGGAATGTAGTTAGATGAATAGTTCGTGATGCCACCTGTGGTGCTCGGCATGGGAGGTGTTAAGCCGACGCTGCATGCAGATCCGCTGGGACTGATGGTGTGGTGCAGCAATGATGTTATAGCCCTCCACAAGCAGGGCTGTTGTCCTAGGGCAGGATAGGTGAAGAGACACTTAGATGGTGTAGTGTTTGGCGCAGGGGATATAGCATTGCCAGGCGGACGGACGCAGGAAGGAATGGAGGACACCAGGGCATGTAGTTCCAAAGCTTTACTCACAGTTTTTAGTGCCCGCTTCTATGCCGTGTCCGCCGGGTCAGGGACTCAGTCAACCTCCAAGCAAGATGGAATGCTCCCTTCCACACTCCGCCAACTTATGTGCCTTTTCTGAACATCTCCTCTATAGCGCCTTTAAGTGTGAAGATCTCCTAGTACTGAGTTACACTGGAGTTCCTCCTGACAGATGTTCCCAAGAACTCTACTTGTACGGCAGACAGCTGTAGCCTGCTTCGGAGACTCCTCTCTCCTGAGTCCCGGCCCTCTATCCGTGTTGCTGTTGTGCCCCCAAGTCTTAGATGGGAGTAGGGCATTTACAGCCCATTACTCCACCGGTGTCTGCTGCAGAACCATTAGTGTCCATACAACCTCGGGGACCGGGCCCCGGCCTTGCGCTTAAAACTTCTAGGCAGGGTTCTTCCTCTAGCCCACGTCCTCTGTGTTCCCTTTTACTCCTACGTTCCGCACTAGTCTTTCTCTCCTATGGAAGATCAGGCTTCAGTTCAATGTTTTTCTCCTTCTTTCCTTTCCCGTGCCAGCTGACTCAGATCACTGAGGCAGCTGCAGCACTCCTTCCTCCCTCTTCTAGGGATCCCCACTCCTCTCTGAGTGGCTTCCTCTCTCAGACTCCCCGTCTGACTAACCGACCTATTGACTGACCTGTAATCCTAAACTCTCCCGCTCTTTTATGTATTCTCAACTCCACCCACCTCCCAGCACGTCTAGCGTTCCAAGCAGGGAACCACCAAAGGTTCTCTGCTTCTCTCTAAGCAAGGAGCCGCAATGTGGTTTTGCTGAACTACTCTATTGTGTAGGGTGCGAGTGTTGGAGCGTTGTCAGGAGCCTCCAACTTATCTTGATGGTGGGTCACCACACCTTAGGAGAAGGTGCAGTACCTCTGTGGCGACTGAGCCTCAGGGGCGCCACATATTATTATTATACAGTAAGTTTTGTTCGTGATAGTCTGGCAGCTCTGAAAGTGGATTCCACAGAAAGACTTTGTACAAGCCGTTTTGTCTATCAGGTCCCAAAAGAACCCTGGACTTTACCCATTAACTCCTGTTCAGGGATTTGGACTTACACAAGGCTCCCTGGGTTGGCACTGCTGGCCGGTGGAGCAGTGTAACAGAGAAGGATCGTATAAGCCAAATCAAGTCAGAATTGTCAGGCAAAGAAACAAGTTAATACAGTCTGAGGTCAGCAACTAAATACCACACAGGATTAGGGCAGTAGAGGTAAAGGACCAAAACCAGGTTCAGGTGTAACCTATGACTGGGAACTAGAGGCAGGGAGCTAAGAGCTTACAGTGGGGCAAAAAAGTATTTAGTCAGTCAGCAATAGTGCAAGTTCCACCACTTAAAAAGATGAGAGGCGTCTGTAATTTACATCATAGGTAGACTTCAACTATGGGAGACAAACTGAGAAAAAAAAATCCAGAAAATCACATTGTCTGTTTTTTTTTCATTTTATTTGCACATTATGGTGGAAAATAAGTATTTGGTCAGAAACAAAATTTAATCTCAATACTTTGTGATATATTCTTTGTTGGCAATGACAGAGGTCAAACATTTTCTGTAAGTCTTCACAAGGTTGCCACACACTGTTGTTGGTATGTTGGCCCATTCCTCCATGCAGATCTCCTCTAGAGCAGTGATGTTTTTGGCTTTTCGCTTGGCAACACGGACTTTCAACTCCCTCCAAAGGTTTTCTATAGGGTTGAGATCTGGAGACTGGCTAGGCCACTCCAGGACCTTGAAATGCTTCTTACGAAGCCACTCCTTCGTTGCCCTGGCGGTGTGCTTTGGATCATTGTCATGTTGAAAGACCCAGCCACGTTTCATCTTCAATGCCCTTGCTGATGGAAGGAGGTTTGCACTCAAAATCTCACGATACATGGCCCCATTAATTCTTTCATGTACCCGGATCAGTCGTCCTGGCCCCTTTGCAGAGAAACAGCCCCAAAGCATGATGTTTCCACCACCATGCTTTACAGTAGGTATGGTGTTTGATGGATGCAACTCAGTATTCTTTTTCCTCCAAACATGACAAGTTGTGTTTCTACCAAACAGTTCCAGTTTGGTTTCATCAGACCATAGGACATTCTCCCAAAACTCCTCTGGATCATCCAAATGCTCTCTAGCAAACTTCAGACGGGCCCGGACATGTACAGGCTTAAGCAGTGGGACACGTCTGGCACTGCAGAATCTGAGTCCATGGTGGCGTAGTGTGTTACTTATGGTAGGCCTTGTTACATTGGTCCCAGCTCTCTGCAGTTCATTCACTAGGTCCCCCCGCGTGGTTCTGGGATTTTTGCTCACCGTTCTTGTGATCATTCTGACCCCACGGGGTGGGATTTTGCGTGGAGCACCAGATCGAGGGAGATTATCAGTGGTCTTGTATGTCTTCCATTTTCTAATTATTGCTCCCACAGTTGATTTCTTCACTCCAAGCTGGTTGGCTATTGCAGATTCAATCTTCCCAGCCTGGTGCAGGGCTACAATTTTGTTTCTGGTGTCCTTTGACAGCTCTTTGGCCTTCACCATAGTGGAGTTTGGAGTCAGACTGTTTGAGGGTGTGCACAGGTGTCTTTTTATACTGATAACAAGTTTAAACAGGTGCCATTACTACAGGTAATGAGTGGAGGAAAGAGGAGACTCTTAAAGAAGAAGTTACAGGTCTGTGAGAGCCAGAAATCTTGATTGCTTGTTTCTGACCAAATACTTATTTTCCACCATAATATGCAAATAAAATGAAAAAAAAACAGACAACGTGATTTTCTGGATTTTTTTTTCTCAGTTTGTCTCCCATAGTTGAGGTCTACCTATGATGTAAATTACAGACGCCTCTCATCTTTTTAAGTGGTGGAACTTGCACTATTGCTGACTGACTAAATACTTTTTTGCCCCACTGTATATGGTGTGAGCCTGACCTAAGTCTCACAGAAAGGAGACAATGATATGATTATGTTCAGGAATTAACCTCCAAGTTCTCTGCCTGGACAACATCATGAGTCCCAGAATATGATACAGAGTTTCTGCACTGTTATCCCGCTTCGCCCGCAACGAAGGCGCGGTGTCGCCCACTGACAGAAGCTGAAGCCGAGGGAATTATCATAGACATAGATGGAACAATTATGTTTCAATAAAGAGATTAAACCTGTCAGCTACTCAACAGCACCTAGAATAAAGACCCCATTTTTGTAGCTATAGATTCAACCCTTTACTTGGCATGAGAGAGAATGACCATTTTCTGGGGAACTTTATAGTGAAAAATTGCTTATTTTTAAGTCTATGTACATACTCATGTATGTGAGTAAATGTAAAGGACTTGAAAACTTGGAAATACTTTAAAACAACTGAAATATGTGCGAATTAAAGACTCTTATTCCTAAATCGTAGTCTAAGGGGTAAATGACGTATTTGGGACTGGGCCAGATCTGCTAAGACATGACTTTGCAGATTTCCAAGGAATTAAATAACCTAAAAAGGGACTTTGCCGGCAGATTGTATATTTCTAACAAAAGCCCTGTAGATCTGGAACTAATTAGGAATGAGCTCACCATGGGTGGAAACGGGAATTGTTATGACCCGGCAGTCCCTCAAATCAAAATATTGAGAAGTCAGGAGACGACGATGTCAGCCATGGAGGCCACTCAGACTAGTTCTTACAGGAAAGTAGAGATTTGGTTGGGTGCAGCAAGCTATCTTTCGACTTTTCCTTGGTAAACACAGTAATAACCACAGTGAAAATCAAAATGAGAGCCAACTCCATGGGCTGGTAAAAACCACAATGCTCCTAGGGGCTCGTGCACATGACCGGTTGTATCGGACTAGTGACATCCCTGGTTTTCATGGATAATACTTGTACCCGTGATATTCTATGGGGCTGTGCACATGTACAATTTTTATTTTGGACCGAGTGATCCAAGGAAAAATGTTAGATTTGTCCGATTTTGATCTGAATGTTGAATCAAAATCGGCAATACAAGTCTTTGCGTCCATGAAAAACACCGGACGACATCCAAGTGCGGCCTGATTTACACCGGCTGACAGAATGGAAAAGATGGAGAAACCTTTTTTTTTTTCTCCACCTCCAAGAAAAACTGATGACACTCTGATCAAAGTCTGATCAGAAGCATCAGACTATTTTTCTGGGATGGAGAGAAACCTGAGACTTCCTTGTCACATACAAATTTTCAGGGGTTTTGGTAAACAAGGGTTTTTATTATGTTTTTTTCTGTTACATAGTGTATTTCAAATTACTTTTTTCTGTTTTGGTTTTTATTTCAACCTATAGTCCTCTGCAGTTAAAAGAAAAATGCCACAAAAACACTGAAAACAAAGGCGCTGTACAGTATATGCAGATTTTCAATAATTTGCTATAGTGTGAAAAATACTACAAACCAATGGTTGTGAAACCAGTCTAAAAGCTGTTTCTTAAGAAAATAAGGGCTGCAAGAGTTTCAGGCCTGTTCTGCTATTCCCTATTAAGAAACCTGTGTGCTTCCCTCTGAAATCGGAGCATAAAGAAGTACAGTAGGGAAAGCTAGAAGACTACGGGTAGCGTTTTTATGGGTCTTAGTAGTGTGGTAATACATACTGCATGTGTACATGACAATGTGGCGCCCCTGAGGATTCAGTTGCCACAGAGGTACTGCACCTCCTCCTGAGGTGTGGTACCCCACCATCCAGGTAAGTTGGAGGCTCCTGACCACGCTCCAACACTCGCCATCCCACACAACATGGTAGTTCAGCAAAGCCACATTGCGGCTCCCTGCTTAGAGAGTAGCAGAGCACCTTTGGTGGCTCCCTGCTTGGAACACGAAACGTGCTGGGAGGCGGGTGGAGTTTAGAATACATAAAGAGCGGGAAGGTTTAGGTTTTCAGTCAGTCAGTCAGTGAGTGGAAGAGAGAGAGTCACTCGGAGAGGAGTGAGGATCCCTGGAAGAGGGATGGAGGAAGGAGTGCTGCAGCTGCCTCAGTGATCTGAGCCAACTGGCACAGGAAAGGAAAGAAGGAGAAAGACATTGGACTGAAACCTGATCTTCTATGAGAGAGAGGGATTAGTACGGAACGAAGGAGTAAAAGGGAACAGAGAGGACGTGAGTTAGAGGAGAACCCTGCCTAGAAGTTCTAAGCACAAGGCCGGGGCCCGGTCCCCGAGGTTGTATGGATACTGAAGGTCCTGCAGCAGACACCGGTGGAGTAGTGGGTAGTAAATGCACTACTCCCATCTAAGACTTGGGGGCACCACAGCAATGTGAATAGTGAGCCGGGACTCACGAGAGAGGAGTCCCCGAAGCAGGCTACAGCTGTCTGCCGTACAAGTAGCGTTCTTGGGAACATCTGTCAGGAGGCACTGCAGTGTAACTCAGTACTAGGAGTACTTCACACTTAAAGACGCTATAAGAGGAGACATTCAGAAAGGCACATGTTGGCGGAGTGTTGGAAGGGAGCATTCCATCTGATCTGGAGGTTGACTGAGTCCCTGACCCGGAGGACACAGCACGGAGGCAGGCATCTGTGTGTGCTACAGACTGTGAGTAAAGCTTTGGAACTGCACGCCCTGGTGTCCTCCAATTATTTCTGCGCCAACACACCCTGTACCACTACATCTGGGTATCAGCTTGTACACCGCCTGCACCTCTCCTCTGCCCCACATCTACACTGCCCTGGGGCTACAGCTCCACCTATGGGGAGCTTCACCATCTTGGCTGCAACACACCACCAGCCCCAGAGGATCTGCAAGCAGCGTCGGCCCAACATCCCACTTGCCGAACACCACAGGTGGCGTCACGAACTATTCCATTAACTACAAACCACTATTCAACACCCCTGATTACTTGGGTGCCCAGGGCCACGGACCGGGTCACCGCTGCTGTGACACATCCCCCTGACACCAGCCCGGTACCGAGTACCCCACGGCCCTGGGAGGGCGACCCAGCTACATAGGATAGGTCATCGATATCACATCCGTAGTGGTCCGACACTCAGAACCCCATTCCCCCACGATCAGCATTTATCAGCTCCGGATGTAAACAATTTATGGAATCGGAACATTGCAGATTTACAGATTTTTTAGTAGCCGCCCTTGAATAGGATGGTCCTAAGGGCCATTCTGAGACCCCCTAGGCACAGTGCTGTTTAACAAATATAATACGCCAATCATACAAGTGTTTGTTTCAAATTATCTGGTTTACTACATTTAAAATTAGACGGATTTAGAAAACCGAATAATCAGGGTTTTACATTTCACGCAATTTAGTAATTAGTATCGTCTGTCTATTTTTCATAAAATTAGAGAGATGCAATTGTGGTATCAAAAACATTTCTAGGCTTGATTGAAAAATGCCTCTGTTGTACACAGATGGAGTCATTAGACTATTAGTAGTAGTAGTGAAATTAAATTATGGCTATAAGCCAAAAAGTAATTAACCTGCATAAGTCATTAGCCATTATATAATATTATCAAGCTGTAAACATCTTAATTACTGATAAACACTCATTATTACCGGGTATATTAGACTGGATCATGTGGTTAAAGTTATTTTAAGTTTTATTGCATATTTATGCTTGTATACAGTATATATTACACACACACATATTATATATATATATATATATATATATATATACGGTATATATATATATACACACTCGTATATAGAGAGAGAGAGAAAAAGAGACTCTGAGGGACCATCCATATCATCCTGAGAAGTGCAAATTTCTTCTATCGGATGCAAGTGTGACTTATATGTAATATATATCACATGCCTTTGGAATAATGGTCAGAGAGTTTCAGATATTAAGCTGCAGAAAATGGTCCCCATCGGTCTTTGTTTACTGCAATTCTCTCAAGAGATGATGCGCCATACAGTCACATGACGACTTCAGCCAATCGCTGGTCTCAGCGGTGATGCCAGCTGGTAAGGCACATGACTGCAGAGGCAAATGATTGGCTTCAACAGTTACATGAATATGTGGCACATCATCGGTCAAAGCGAAAAAAAACAAAGACCATCAGAGGCAAAGAGCAGCTGCAGCTCATTACTAAATTATCTGACAACCTCAACCTACTTTAGCAAGGTTGGGACATTTTGGTGTTCATTCATCAGATTTTGCCAAAATTCTGACTTAAAACTGCTTGAAATGTTGCACAATACTTTTTCAATTTTTGGCATTTTTTACACCAGTCTTAGCCATCTCCACCGACTTATTGAAAAGTGAGCGCAGCTTAGTGGGGGTGGGGTATGTCCGAACATGATGTGGAGGTTTCAGCTCTTTGGTAGCCGCTTGGATACACACAGGTTTTACTATCAAACCAGAATAAAGTATATTGTCCTTCATAAACTTTACAGCTTCCAAACGGAAACTGCTTTCTTCAGCACAAATGAACAAAACCAGTCTTTTCTTCAGCACAAAAGAATAAACAAAACCAGTCCTTTCTCCAGCACATATCAGTAAATAAAAACTGTCCTTTTCGCTGTGTAAGGCACAATAAATCAAAACTGTCTCACCAACTTGGTGTCATAGGAACATCTCAGGATACAACACAGAGTATTAATAATAAGAACTATTTTGGAAAACAAAAGGTTTCTCATTTACTGCAGCATAGCCGTTCAACATGATATCATCCTCCCTTATTATTAATCATCTGTAAGAAGTTTTTCTCCTCCAGCCATGGGGCCACAGCAGCAGTTACACGTGTCTACAGGTGGTGTGCCTTCACACAAGACCGCCAGGTCAGTGAATACTCCCGCCTTTTACTTTCCTTACCAGGCGATACTGCTCTACATGTGCGCTTTTCTCAAAAACAGTTTTCAGCACATTAAAATGGTCGCACAGTCACAGGAACATGTAAGGCTATAACACAGAGTATTCAGCAGCTCCATCTTTCTCCAGCTTCAGCACACTTCTGCTACCTCAGCAAGACCAGGTACATTTTATTAGCCCATTAAGACTGGGGGTTGAATATGGGAGTGACCTTCCCCTCCCCAGGCTGTTTTGGTCACTCCTAAATCCCAGATCCAAAATTCAGTCAAAATAAAACAATCTCAGTGACACATACCTGCCATCTAGGACCTTACCTCCTGCTTTCTTTCAATTGGCAACATCAGAATTTGGACCATAACAATGTTATAAATTCTAACAGAAATATAAACCAGTACCAGACTACATTTCTTCACGTTGGTGCAAGACATCTGAGATCTATGCCAAAATAATTTACAGGTGCACGTTCCGTCATGAATTTTGTGCTTCTTGCTCTATAGCAGACCCTTCATTAAGACTGGCGTACTCCACCATTGTAATCTTCTAACATGTCTCAACGACAAAACACATTGAAGACCATCAAGATTTCATTGTAGCACTGAAGCTTCGGGCTACTCGGCATCTATGGTAGATGCGTTGTGGTCAGTCTCAGGGTCCAAAATACCACCAATCAAGTTGGTTAGTGGACAGGGCAGGGAAGGTTCAGCAGCCGATCAAGGATCAACTTCCCAGTTTGAATTTCTCTGTGGCAGTGAATGTAGTCTATAAACCACCCAGAGTGTTCATCTGGACTGTGATTCCAACCTTCCTACTCGGCTACCTCCCAGACCTTTCTTCTGAGTAAACTCTTGGGTGGTTTGACCTGGGACAATCTCCCTATTTTCGTTTTGCTAATTCTGTTTGACCTTCTGGATTCTAACCCTGTTGTTTTTATCTTTGCTTCTAGTTCTGATTCTGCCTTATTGCACACACTAGATACTCACTGTCACTGGTGTGTCAAGAAATAAGAGAACCTATGGTCAGTATATGATCAAAGAACATCTTCTAACAAAAAAGTGATTGCCCACAGTGGACAACCTTACGTACAGGGGTGGACCTACCGGCCATGCAGACAGTTCATTGAACGGGGGCCCCGGGGGAGAGGGGGGCCCCTCCAGCCTCCTGCACCACATGGCTAATTATTCAGTTTTCAAATTAGCTATGTGGAGCGCAGGAGGAGAGCAGCGCAAAGCGTTGGAGGACCTGTGGTGACGTCATCGTCATGCGATCAGGGGGCGGAGTTGATCACAGGCCTTCACCATTGATCAGCTCTGCCCCCTGATCACATGAAGATGACATCACCACAGGTCCTTTAGCAATAGCTGAGCTCACACAGGAGCTGCATCTTCCCGCAGGATGCGGCCAGGTAAGATTTTTTTAATTTATTTATTTAATTATTATGTTTCCCCGCAGGATGGAGACACATGGACCAGATTGGAGACAGGGGGAGGCAAGATGGAGACGGGTAGGATTGGAGAGAGGGGCAGGATTGGAGACATTGGGGTCAGGATGGAGACGGGGCAGGATGGAAATGGGGCAGGATTGGAGATGGGCCAGGATTGGTGGCAGGGGCAGGATGGAGATGGGGGCAGGATTGGAGGCGGGGGCAGGATTGGAGGCGGGGAATGATTGGAGACATTGGGGTCAGGATGCAGATGGGGCAGGATGGAGACATTGAGGGCAGGATGGAGATGGGGCAGGATGGAGACATAGGGGGCAGGATTGGAGACATTGGGGCAAGATGGCAGGCACTGGGGGCAGGATGGCAGACACACGGGGCATGATTGGAGACACGGGGCAGAACTGGAGACACGGTGCAGGACTGGAGACACGGGGGGTAGGATTGCAGGTACAGGGGCATGATTGCAGACATAGGGGGCATGATTGGAGACAAAGGGGACAGGATGAAAGACACAAGGGGCATGATTGGAAACAGGGTAAAATGGGGACATGGGGCAGGATTGGAGACACAGGGGGCAGGATTGGAGACAGATGGGGCAGGATTGGAGACAGATGGGGCAGGATTGGAGACAGATGGGGCAGGGTCATGGGGCAGGATGGATACGATGGAGACAGATGGGGAGATCATATGGGGCACAATGGATACTAATGAGGGTGGGATGGGAGAACATATGGCTGAAGCCAGGAATGAGACACATGGGGGCCAGGATGGGGGATATTATTAACATTGGGGCTAATTAAAGGATATTATTACTGCAGTGATGTATTTATTTTATTTTTTGAGTATATTGTTTTAAATGGGGGGGCAGTCCTGCTACTGTGTAGAGTGACACTATGTTGCCTTTTTTTAATCATGTGGTGTAGTGCAGAAGTTGGGAAAAAAATAAGTAATGTGTTCTTCTAGATAACTGTGTTATTTCCTGCAGAGACGAGCCCTGGCTGGAAGAAGTGATGGCGATCTGTGCTGGATGAAAGATGAAAAGCAAGGATGAAGGACTTTACCTAGAGATGTCACTGGTGAGTTAGTGTGTTTCCTATAAACTGACACTGTTACAGAGGTCCTGTGTATAATGTCACCAGTGATAACTGTGTTACCTGTACATTATATACAGAGCTCCTGTGTATAATGTCATTAATCACTGTAATACCAGTACACAGACACTGGAGAGTAAGTACAGATCCCCTGTGTATAATGGCACTTATGGCGATAGTATTGTTTTTTTTATTACTGATCAGTATTGTAGTATTCAGTCACTATGTGGTGGTAATATGTGGTCTGGACATGGTGTTGCGGTATTTGTCCCTTGTATGTGCTATTATTTGGTCACTTTGTGGTGGTAATATGTGGTCTGGTCATGGTGCGGTGGTATTTGTTCCTTGTATGTGATAGTATTCGGTCACTGTGGTAGTAATACAGTATATAGTCTAGTCCTGGTGTGGCGGTATTTGCTCCTTGTATGTGCTATTAATTATAGGTCACTATGTGGTGGTAATATTGTGTCTGGTTATGGTGCGGTGGTATTTGTCCATTGTATGTGATATTAATGGTCATTTTAAAAATTGAAAAATTAATACAAATGTACCTAAATTGTATTGCATATTTTAACAAATATTTAATAGGTTACAGTAGAGTAGAGCTCGGCCAAAAGTGTCTACAGTGTTGTGATGGCGGCTTAAAAAATATTTTGGCGAAAAAAAAATCTGCCAGCTATATATGTGTGATCTGGTGATGGGAACTGTTAATGTGTCATTGATGAGAAGTGGAGTTTTCCAAGAGAGGGTGGTGGGACTGTGGACAGTTTGAAGGGTGGAGGCAGGGCTGGGGTGGAGCCTGGGCGGAGTCTTACTGGGCCCCAAAAATTTTCCCAGTATGGGGCCCCGAAATTCCTAGTGGCAGCCCTGCCCCTACCCATATGCTGCGCAGTTAAGGAATGTGCGGAGTGCGGACACTGGACAGTGTGGAATAGATGGATCCTCTTGGTCTGGCCTGCCCTACCTGCTCCAGGTAAGAGTACTGCCAGAGCTGAGCTGGACTGAGGGACTGGGACCAAGGCGCAGGCATGATTTTGGGGGGCTCCTGGGGTGGGGGAGAACTGAACATGGCAGACATGATTTTGGGGGGCTCCGTCCTGGGGGAGAACTGAAGCATGTTGGCCTGGCTGCTCATGAATGGGGGGCCCCTGGCCTGGGGAGAAGGGAAGCATGGCCTTGGCTGCTCATGAATGGGGGAGCCCCTGGGGAGAAGCATGACTGCTCATGAAAGGGGGGGGCCCTGGGGGAGATGCTTGGCTGCTCATGACTGGGACGGCTCATGAGGGGGGAGAAGAAACATGAATCGGGCGGCCCACATAGGGGGAGAAGCAGCATAAACTGGGGGGGGGCACATTGGGAGAAGCAGCATAAACTGGGGGGGCCACATAGGGCGAGAAGCACTATGCCAAAAGTAGACCGCATATGGGGGAGAAACAAAGGGAAACGGGGGTACCTATATATATTACCTATCTATATGTTTACATAACTCTGTTGCCCTATGAAGGACGGGGGGGCCCGAAAAATTTCTTGCACAGGGGCCCACTACAGTCTGTGTCCGCCCCTGCTCACGTATCAGACCTTTTTCAAGTGACACCTTAGCAGCCAGCCATTTTCCACCCT
Organism: Dendrobates tinctorius; assembly: GCF_039654945.1. NCBI lineage: Eukaryota > Metazoa > Chordata > Amphibia > Anura > Dendrobatidae > Dendrobates > Dendrobates tinctorius. The sequence goes on from NW_027361706.1 coordinate 23,343,537, forward strand.
TTTCATTTCTGTCTAGAACCTAAGGCTATGTGCACACGCTGCGGTTTTACCTGCGGATTGGCCTGCGGTTTTCCCTGCGGTTTATCACCTCTACAATGGAGGAGATGGTAAACCGCAGCAGAATCCGCAGAAAAGAAGTGACATGTCATTTCTTTCTGCGGATTCAAAACCGCAGCTTTTCCGCAGTTAAAAATCCGCAGCATGTGCACAGAAAATTGTAAATCCCATAGGATAACATGCTACTGTACACTGTGTGCTGAACTGCTGCAGTTCTGCTGCGGCCAAAACCGCAGCGGAACGTCAGCAAAAACCGCAGCGTGTGCACATAGCCTTAAAGATGAGTCAGTGGATGCTATACAGGTCTGTGGAGCCACAGAGCCGGAGTGAGTAGAAATGTACCAACTATGACTTCAGCTTGAAAAAAAAACAAATAATAGAGTATAATTAATTAATTTTCATAGGAATTGAGAAAAGTTTTGAAACGTTAATAAATGTTTATGTCCTTCAGTCTAATGGGACTGATTATTAAAAAAAAAAAACGGGAAAAGCTACTGTAAATTTGTTATTAATTATTGGCAATTTATGAAGTAAGGTATTTGGAAAATTAAAAAAAATATCAAAGTCAAAATTTTGGCTTCATGACTCCATAGGAACAAAAGACTTTTATAGAATTACAATGGCTCCTCATGGGATGGTCACTTCATATTTCGTGGTTCTGCGACAATGAAAATAATATTAAGGGTTGTTTTTATTTATTGCCCAAATGTTTTACAGTTGTGGCCAAAAGTATTGCCACCCCTGCAATTCTGTCAGATAATACTCAGTTTCTTCCTGAAAATGATTGCAAACACAAATTCTTTGGTATTATTATCTTCATTTAATTTGTCTTAAATGAAAAAAAAAACAAAAAGAATTGTCTTAAAGCCAAATTGGATATAATTCGACACCAAACATAAAAAAGAGGGTGGACAAAAGTATTGGCACTGTTCGAAAAATCATGTGATGCTTCTCTAATTTGTGTAATTAACAGCACCTGTAACTTACCTGTGGCACCTAACAGGTGTTGGCAATAACTAAATCACACTTGCAGCCAGTTGACATGGATTAAAGTTGACTCAACCTCTGTCCTGTGTCCTTGTGTGCACCACATTGAGCATGGAGAAAAGAAAGAAGACCAAAGAACTGTCTGAGGACTTGAGAAACCAAATTGTGAGGAAGCATGAGCAATCTCAAGGCTACAAGTCCATCTCCAAAGACCTGAATGTTCCTGTGTCTACCGTGCGCAGTGTCATCAAGAAGTTTAAAGCCCATGGCACTGTGGCTAACCTCCCTAGATTAGATTTGGACGGAAAAGAAAAATTGACAAGAGATTTCAAAGCAAGATTGTGCGGATGTTGGATAAAGAACCTCGCCTAACATCCAAACAAGTTCAAGCTGCCCTGCAGTCCGAGGGTACAACAGTGTCAACCCGTACTATCCGTCGGCATCTGAATGAAAAGGGACTGTATGGTAGGAGACCCAGGAAGACCCCGAGACATAAAAAAGCCAGGCTGGAGTTTGCCAAAACTTACCTGAAAAAGCCTAAAACGTTTTGGAAGAATGTTCTCTGGTCAGATGAGACAAAAGTAGAGCTTTTTGGGCAAAGGCATCAACATAGAGTTTACAGGAGAAAAAAAGAGGCATTCAAAGAAAAAAACACGGTCCCTACAGTCAAACATGGCGGAGGTTCCCTGATGTTTTGGGGTTGCTTTGCTGCCTCTGGCACTGGACTGCTTGACCGTGTGCATGGCATTATGAAGTCTGAAGACTACCAACAAATTTTGCAGCATAATGTAGGGCCCAGTGTGAGAAAACTGGGTCTCCCTCAGAGGTCATGGGTCTTCCAGCAGGACAATGACCCAAAACACACTTCAAAAAGCACTAGAAAATAGAAAATGGTTTGAGAGAAAGCACTGGAGACTTCTAAGGTGGCCAGCAATGAGTCCAGACCTGAATCCCATAGAACACCTGTGGAGAGATCTAAAAATGGCAGTTTGGAGAAGGCATCCTTCAAATATCAGGGACCTGGAGCAGTTTGCCAAAGAAGAATGGTCTAAAATTCCAGCAGAGCATTGTAAGAAACTCATTGATGGTTACCGGAAGCGGTTGGTCGCAGTTATTTTGGCTAAAGGTTGTGCAACCAAGTATTAGGCTGAGGGTGCCAATACTTTTGTCTGGCCCATTTTTGGAGTTTTGTGTGAAATGATCAATGTTTTGCTTTTTACTTCATTCTCTTTTGTGTTTTTTTTTCATTTAAGACAAATTAAATAAAGATAATAATACCAAAGAATTTGTGATTGCAATCATTTTCAGGAAGAAACTGAGTATTATCTGACAAAATTGCAGGGGTGTCAATACATTTGGCCACAACTGTATTTATGAGTACATGTTGCTTCCATGCATTAATGCTTACGACCGCAATAAACTTTGATAAAAATTTTCATGGAGGGCAACTTGTGTTTTGGATTGTTTTAGGCTTATTGGTCCTTTAAGTGAGACATCCGTCTTATTTAGTCTAAAACACTTGGGCTGGAAGAGAAAGATTTAAAGTCCCGCGTTTACAGCCGAGAATGTGAAACGCTACTCTAAATCATTATTCACATAAACACACTGAACACAAATGGATTCAATTCCAAAGCTGCAACGCAGCGCAATATCGAATTCTAAAAATAGAAGATAAAAAAAAAGATATCAAAGAGATGAAAGGGATAAAAGCACAAAGTCTTCATCCACAGCGAAAAAAAAAATCTTCGCTTTACTGAACGTCACCACAATCAGAGCATTTTCTGTCAACAAGAATCTTACAATCAGGAGAACATATGGAAAACCAGATTATTTAAGATGTTTCACGCTGGGTCTATCCAGGTGCTCTTTAAAGGGTTTTATGATTTGTTCTCGGCATACAGCACTCTGTGAAATACCTGGGCAAAGATTTTAAAGCAGACTGGAGTTTCAAGATGTGCCGTTCAAGCTCTTGGGAAAAAGCATCAAGAAATGGGCAACTCTGAGAACCATAGATGCAATGGTCAGCCAAGGAAACTTAGTGCAGTAGATGAAAGATAGATCATGCTTACAGTACTTCCCTTTGAAATCGAAAGATGTCAAGCAGTGTCATCAGTTCAGAACTGGCAGCTACACCAATCTATTATTTGGAGAAGTCTGGCCAAAAGTGGTCTTCAGGGAAGAAACAATAAACAAGACCAAGCAATTCAACTATACACCAAACCTTAGGACCTGAGGTACAGAAAAATGGCAGCAGGTGCTCTAGACTGATGAGTCAAAATGTGAAACATTTGGCTACAATATGACAACAAACCCAAACATACAGCAAATTATATTAACAATTATCTTCAGGGCAAAGAACAAGAAGTCCTGGCAGTGATGTTATGGCCGCCACAGAGTCCTGATCTCAACATCATCCAGTCTCTGAGGGATTACATGAAGAGACAGAAGGATTTGTGCAAGAAGATCTGTGGTTAGTTCACCAAGATGTTTGAAAAAACCTTCCTGCTGAGTTCCTTCAAAACTTTTGCGCTAGAGTACCTAGAAGAATTGATGCTGTTTTAAAGGTAAAGGCTGATCATGTCAGATGCTGGTTAATAAGATGTGACCTCCGAGTAACACCATGTATTTTTAAAATAGTCTTTTTTATTGTCTTTTGTTCATGGATTTTTTTTTCTGTCTAGCAATTGACGCCACATGTCAATATATCCTAACAGTTGACCTAATACCATGACATGAGCATAGTGTACTGCTCCACTTCACAGCTGCAACACTTGTTATATACAAGGCCTTTGTTTTGGATAGAAAACCGTAGAGGAGAAAGAAGGTGGAGTAGAAGATCTTGGCGTGTGTGTGTGTGTGTGTGTGTGTGTGTGTGTGTGTGTGTGGGGGGGGGGGGGTTTATATATGACCAAGATGTGAACTTTCTCCTGAGGAACACAAGAGATTTGCAAATACTTTCCACTAACCTAGCATCTGACTAACTCAAGGGTATGGAAGTAATCCAAACTCAGTGTTATACTTGAAAGAGCCAGCGATCAACAAATCATTAGCGAGGCCAGAAAAACAGCGCATTTTACATTAATTATAAACAATTCTAAAGGTTAAGATTGAGAGAGGTCGATAACAAAATCTATGCAATGAGAAGAATGCTGTGATAGTCCAAGATTGAGGTCCCCTTATTAAAACAAAGCCTAATTATCATGGGGTTCTCGCTGCACGTTCCTCGCCTTCTGCATTTTCTCAGCTTGGCATTGAAAAGCAAACATGGAAAACAATGAGTAAGCAGGCCGGAAGAGCCACCTCCATTATAATTGTAGATTAGAGTCCTTCAAGTACCCTAGTGGAGAATATTCGACCATGCGGCTTGTTAGGGCTCATCCCCATTTGCGAGAAAAAAAATGGTCCGTTTTCTGGATGGAAAAAACGGACCGATTCTGTGCAATTGTCATGCGAGTGTCATGCAATTTCAGAGTGATTTTTCAATATGACATGCGTATGACATCCGTATGCAATGCGATTGTAACATGAGGTTTTACGTAGAGCAGTTCTCTCCATGTAAAAACTCATGTTAAAATAGCATTGTAAACTAACACTGTACACATCGTTTTAAAAAAAAAAAAACCTTCAAAACATTATATATATATAAAAAGATAGCAGAATAGCCGTTAATTCATTTGTCGGCTTTTGTAAAATAATTGCAAAAGCCGACAGGATATGAGACATGGTTTACACATAGCAAACCATTTTATTTCATTTAGTTTTTTATATGTACATATATACACATAGAGTGCATACATATATATATATATATATATATATATATATACACATATGTCAGTGACACACACATACTGTATATATATATATATATATATATATATATATACATATATATATATAAAATATATCTAATATATATATATATACATTCACATGTTAGTGAGAAATACAATTATTCTAATGTTGGTTCTAAATTATGGATATGTATTTATTTAATACATGATTATTTCAAGGAACAAAATGTCGTGGGGTCCCCCCTATTATTTATAGTTAGCAACACTATACTACGGTAATTGTATATGTCTCTGACATATATATATTATTATTATTATTATTATTATGCATTTATATAGCGCCAATTTATTCCATGGCGCATTACATGTGAAAAGGGGAAATATAGACAAGTATACCGTATATACTCGAGTATAAGCCGACCCGAGTATAAGCCGACCTCCCTAATTTTGCCACAAAAAACTGGGAAAACTTATTGACTCGAGTATAAGCCTAGGGTGGGAAAGGCTCCATAGATTGTTCCCCCATATGCTGCCCCCATAAGAAGCTCCATAGATTGTTCCCCCATATGCTGCCCCCATTAGAAGCTCCATATTGTTCCCCCATATGCTGCCCCCATAAGAAGCTCCATAAATTGTTCCCCCATATGCTGCCCCCATAAGAAGCTCCATAGATTGTTCCCCCATATGCTGCCCCCATAAGAAGCTCCATAGATTGTTCCCCCATATGCTGCCCCCATTAGAAGCTCCATAGATTGTTCCCCCATATGCTGCCCCCATTAGAAGCTCCATAGATTGTTCCCCATAAGAAGCTCCATAGATTGTTCCCCCATATGCTGCCCCCATTAGAAGCTCCATATTGTTCCCCCATATACTGCCCCCATTAGAAGCTCCATAGATTATTCCCCCATGTGCTGCCCCCATTAGAAGCTCCATAGATTATTCCCCCATGTGCTGCCCCCATTAGAAACTCCTTAAGATTATTCCCCCATGTGCTGCCGCTGCTGCAGCATGTAAAAATAAAAAAAATGACATACTCACCTCTCCGTCGCTGGGTGTCAGATTCTCACCTGTCCTGCGTCCATGGCTGCTCACCGCTATCTGCAACGTCATCAGTCAGTGACGATCAGACCGCAGGGGGCGCGGCGCGCACTAATCACGTCACCGCGCCCTCTGCTGTCTGAAGTTACTGACCGATGACAGACAGCAGCAAGCAGCCATGGACGCAGGACAGGTGAGTATCGCTGTACTTACCCGTCCTGACGCTGTCTCTTGAGCCCACAGCTTCTCCGTGCTCTCTCTTCCTGCCTTCAGCGGTCATGTGATACCGCTCATTAAAACTCATGAATATGTGCATATTCATGAGTTTTAATGTGCGGTACCATGTGACCGCTGAAGGCAGGAACAGAGAGCGCGGAGAAGCTGGGGGCTCAAGAGACAGCGTCAGGACGGGTAAGTATGACCTGACACACCCGCCCCCTCTCCCCCTCCGACCCCCCGGTGTATATGACTCGAATATAAGCCGAAAGGGGGACTTTCAGCCCCAAAAAACGGGCTGAAAATCTCGGCTTATATTCGAGTATATACGGTAATAAACATGTGTAAGACATGGGACACACAAGTACATAAGGAGAGGGGACCCTGCCCGCGAGGGCTCACAGTCTATAGGGATGGGTGAGGATACAGTAGGAGGGGGTAGAGCAGGTTGTGCGGTGGTTCAGTAGACCGAGGATCATTGCAGGCTGTAGGCTTGTTGGAACAGGTGGGTCTTCAGGTTCTTTTTGAAGGTTTCCGTTGATGGTGAGAGTCTGATGTGTTGCAGCAGAGAGTTCCAGAGAATGGGGGAAGCACGGGAGAAGTTTTGTATGCGGTTGTGGGAAGAAGAGATGAGGGGGGAGTAAAGAAGGAGATCTTGAGATGATCGAAGGTTGCGTGCGGGTAGGTACCTAGAGACCATGTCACAGATGTATGGAGGAGACAGGTTGTGGATGGCTTTGTATGTCATGGTTAGGGTTTTGAATTGGAGCCTCTGGGCAATAGGAAGCCAGTGAAGGGCCTTGGATAGGGGGGAGGCTGTGGAATAGCGGGGAGACAGGAGGATTAGTCGGGCAGCAGAGTGTAGGATGGACTGGAGCGGAGCCAGAGTGCTAGAGGGGAGGCCAGAGAGTAGGAGGTTGCAGTAGTCGAGGTGGGAGATGATAAGAGCATGTACAAGATGCCTTGGAAGGGGGTTAAGAAAATGCTGAATTTCAGGAAAGCAAAGTTTGATCAGCTTAGAGAGGACCTTCGCCGAATTGATTGGGACAATGTCCTCAAAAATAGGAGCACAGAAAATAAATGGGAAATATTTAAATCAGTTTTACACACCCACTGCGAGCTAGCCATACCGTACAGAAATAAAAGGGCTAGGAACAGGAGAACACCAATGTGGCTAAATAAGGATGTAAAAAGGGCAATAAGTAACAAGAACAAGGCATTTAAGAAGCTAAAACAAGAAGGCAATGAAGAAGCATTAAAAAGTTATAAAGAAAAAAATAAAATGTGTAAAAAACAAATACATTTAGCAAAAGTGGAAACTGAGAGACTCATTGCTAAGGAAAGTAAAACAAACCCCAAACTATTCTTTAATTATATAAACAGTAAATAGATTAACATTGATGGTGTCGGCTCTTTAAAGAACAATGAGGGTGAAATCATAGAGAGCGATGTGGGAAAAGCACATGGTTTAAATACTTTTTTCACAACAGTGTTCACACAGGAAAAGGATTTGCCAGGGGAAATGCAGAGTGATAATGTAAACTCCCCATTAAGTATTACCTGCCTAACCCAGGAAGAAGTGCAGAACCGCCTTAGTAAGATTAAAATTGACAAATCACCAGGCCCTGATGGCATTCACCCTCGGGTATTAAGGGAGTTAAGTAATGTGATAGACAGGCCTCTATTCCTTATATTTAAAGACTCTATAGAAACAGGGTCTGTTCCTTTTGATTGGTGGCAAGCAAATGTGGTACCAATATTCAAATAGGGGTGTAAAAGGGAACCTGGAAACTATAGGCCGGTAAGCTTAACATCTGTTGTGGGTAAAATTTTTGAAGGGTTTCTAAGGGATACCATTATGGAATATCTCAATGTTAATAAATGTTTAACTCCATATCAACATGGATTTATGAAGGATCGCTCCTGTCAAACTAACCTGATCAGCTTCTATGAGGATGTAAGCTCTCAAATGGACCAAGGAGAATCATTGGATGTCATTTATCTCGACTTCTCTAAAGCATTTGACACTGTCCCATATAAAAGATTGGTAAGTAAGATGAAAAAAGCTTGGGCTAGGGGAAAATGTGTGTAGATGGGTAGGTAGCTGGCTTAGTGATAGAAAACAAAGAGTGGTTATTAATGGGGCATACTCAGATTGGGCCAGGGATACTAGTGGGGTACCACAGGGTTCTGTATTGGGCCCCCTACTATTTAATATATTTATTAATGATCTAGTGGATGGCTTACACAGTAAAATATCAGTATTTGCAGATGATACAAAACTATGTAAGGTAGTTAACAGAAAGGAGGACAGTTTGCAACTACAGACAGATTTGAGTAAATTGGAGAATTGGGCTGAATAATGGCAAATGAGGTTTAACACAGATAAGTGTAAGGTTATGCACATGGGAAGGAGAAACAGATGCTATAATTACTTACTAAATGGGAAACTGCTGGGGAAATCAGACATGGAAAAAGACTTAGGCATCTTAGTCAATAAGAAGATAAATTGGAGTGCCCAGTGTCAAGCAGCTGCCACCAAAGTAAATAGGGTCATGGGATGCATTAGAAGAGGTCTGGGGACACGAGATGAAAACATAATTCTCCCTCTGTACAAATCACTCGTCAGACCACACTTGGAGTATTGTGTGCAATTTTGGACGCCGGTGCTCAAGAAAGACATTACTGAACTTGAAAGGGTTCAAAGGCAGGCTACTAAAATGATAAATGGAATTGGTTCACTACAATACCCAGAAAGGTTATCAAAATTAGGTCTATTTACTCTAGAAAAGAGAAGACTTAGGGGAGACTTAATATATATGTACAAGTATATCAGAGGGCAATACAGAGATCTCTCCAATGAACTGTTTGTACCTTGGACTGTGACAAGAACAAGGGGGCATTCTCTTTGTTTGGAGGAAAGACAATTTCTGCACCAGCATAGAAGAGGGTTCTTCACGGTAAGAGCAGTGAGGCTCTGGAATTCTCTTACTGAGGAAGTGGTGATGGCCAACTCACTGAATGAATTTAAGAAAGGAATGGATGCTTTTCTTGTGAGTAACAGTATAGAAGGTTACGAATAACAGAATATTATAGGCAGATGGTTGACCCAGCTTAGGGGAAGGAATTTTTTTCCCTATGGTGGAAATTGGCTTCTAGTCTGTGGGTTTTTTGCCTTCCCCAGGATCAACAATGCAGAACAGCTGCACTAAAAATAGGTTGAACTAGATGGACATAAGGTCTTCCTTCAGCCTTCAAAACTATGTTACGATGTTACTAATGTTTTTGTGGTTTCGTGGTTGAGGAATGAGCGGATCCGGGAAATATTTTTGAGTTTGAGGAGGCAGGAGGAGGCGAGGGCTTGGATATGTGGTTTGAAAGAGAGCGCAGAGTCGAGGATCACCCCAAGGCACCGAGCGTGCGGGACTGGGGAAAGAAAGCAGCCATTGACATTGATGGATAGGTCTGGTGGAGGGGTAGAGTGAGATGGGGGAAAGATGATGAATTCTGTTTTGTCCATGTTCAGTTTGAGAAAGCGAGCAGAGAAGAAGGCTGAGATAGCAGACAGACATTGTGGGATTTCAGTCAGTAAGGAGGCAAGGTTGGGTCCAGATAGGTAGATCTGCGTGTCATCGGCATAGAGGTGATACTGCAAACCGTAGGATTCTATGAGCTGTCCCAAGCCAAAGGTGTAGATGGAGAATAGTAGGGGTCCTAGGACAGAGCCTTGAGGAACACCAACAGACAGGGGGCGAGCTGAAGAGGTGTTGTGTGAGAGGGAGACACTAAATGTTCGGTCTGTTAGGTATGATGAGATCCAGGATAGGGCCAAGTCTGTGATGCCAAGAGATGAGAGAGTCTGTAGCAGGAGGGAATGGTCTACGGTGTCGAAGGCAGAGGACAGGTCCAGGAGAAGGAGGACAGAGTAGTGTCGCTTGCTCTTGGCGGTTAGTAAGTCGTTAGTGACTTTAGTTAGGGCAGTTTCAGTTGAGTGATGCGGTCGGAAGCCAGATTGTAACCGGTCATAGAGGGAACAAGAGGAGAGGTGGGAGGACAGTTCAAGATATATTTGCTGTTCCAGTAGTTTTGAGGCGTAAGGGAGAAGAGATATCAGGCGATAGTTAGACACAGAGGATGGATCAAGGGAGGGCTTTTTGAGGATGGTGTGATTGAGGCATGTTTGAAGAATGAGGGAAAGACACCATTTGTAAGTGAAAGGTTGAAGAGGTGTGTTAGAGATGGGATGAAGACTGTGGCCAAGTTAGGGATGAGGTGAGACGGGAGTGGGTTGAGGGCACAAGTGGTGAGGTGTGATCTTGACAGAAGGGTGGAGAGCTGATCTTCTGTCATGGTGGAGAAGCTGGCTTTTGCAGAACAGGGCTGAGCGGCTAAGAGAGGCATTGGGGGCTGCGGGCCAAAGTTTTGTCTGATCTTGTCGATCTTCTGCTTAAAGAAGGAGGCAAAGTCTTCAGCAGAAATGAGAGGAGGGGGAGGAGGTGCTGTGGGACGGAGTAGAGAATTGAAAGTGTTGAAGAGTTGTTTAGGGTTGTGAGACAGGGAGGATATAGAGATGCAAAGTAAGTTTGTTTAGCGGCAGAGAGTGTGGACTTAAAGCTGGCAAGGGACTGCTTGTATGCGCTGAAGTGCTCAGTAGAATGGGTTCTCTTCCATCTCCGCTCTTCGGCCCTGGAAACCCGTCTCAGTTCTTTGGTCAGGCTGGTCAGCCAGGGCTGCCTGTTGATTGTGTGAGTTTTGCTCTGCGTGAGGGGGGCAGCCGAATCAAGTGTTGCTGTTATTGTGGTGTTATAAAAAGTGGCAGCAGCATCTGTGTCATTAAGGGAAGCTATGTCTGTAAGAGGGAGAAGGGACTCAGAGAGTGATTGTAAATTGAGGTGTTTGAAATTCCTGCGAGGGTGAGCAAGTTTATGGAGCAGGGGTTACGCAGTAGGAGAGGAGAGGGAAGAGAATGTCAGTAGGTTGTGGTCAGACAGGGGGAGGGGTGAGTTATTGAGATTAGTGAGGGAACAGAGATGGGTGAAGATAAGGTCCAGCGTGTGACCATCTTTGTGAGTGGCCGCAGAGGACCATTGAGTGAGGCCAAGGGAAGCCGTGAGCGATAGCAGTTTAGAGGCAGCCGGGGTGGAAGTGTCAATGGGGATGTTGAAGTCGCCCATGATGATGGTGGGGATGTCAGCAGAAAGGAAATGGAGTAGCCAGGTGGTGAAGTGGTCAAGAAAGGTGGAGATGGCTAGTTCTGGGGGGCAGTAGATGACAGCCAGTTGGAGGTTGGAGGGGCAATAGATGTGGACGGAGTGCTCCTCGAAAGAGGGAAGAGTAGAGGAGGGTGGCAAAGGAATTGGGGTAAAGGAGCAGGTATCGGAAAGGAGCAAGTCAACTCCTCCACCACGTTTGTTGCTGGGGCGAGGGGTGTATGTTTACATACAGTAAACCATTTCATTACATGTATTTTTATATATGTCCCTGACTAATAAATAGATTAGGGTTTGTGTGGAAAATTTGGGAAGCCGGCAATTGAATTAACCGCTTTTGTTCAATCTTACTGTGCAATATAAATATATATATATATATATATATATATATATATATAATCTGTAAAATATATATATATATATATACATATATATATATATATATATAAAATACATACATATCATGTATATAAGATATATAATATATATGCATATAAAATATATATTGTTAAAAAAAAAATATATATATATATACTGTATATATATATATATATATATACACTCACTGGCCACTTTATTAGGTACACCATGCTAGTAACGGGTTGGACCCCCTTTTGCCTTCAGAACTGCCTCAATTCTTCGTGGCAGAGATTCAACAAGGTGCTGGAAGCATTCCTCAGAGATTTTGGACCATATTGACATGATGGCATCACATAGTTGGCGCAGATTTGTCGGCTGCACATCCCTGATGCGAATCTCCCGTTCCACCACATCCCAAAGATGCTCTATTGGATTGAGATCTGGTGACTGAGGAGGCCATTTGAGTACAGTGAACTCATTGTCATGTTCAAGAAACCAATCTGAGATGATTCGAGCTTTATGACATGGCGCATTATCCTGCTGAAAGTAGCCATCAGATGTTGGGTACATTGTGGTCATAAAGGGATGGACATGGTCAGCAACAATACTCAGGTAGGCTGTGGCGTTGCAACGATGCTCAATTGGTACCAAGGGGCCCAAAGAGTGCCAAGAAAAAATTCCCCACACCATGACACCACCACCACCAGCCTGAACCGTTGATACAAGGCAGGATGAATCCATGCTTTCATGTTGTTTACGCCAAATTCTGACCCTACCATCCGAATGTCGCAGCAGAAATCGAGACTCATCAGACCAGGCAACGTTTTTCCAATCTTCTACTGTCCAATTTCGATGAGCTTGTGCAAATTGTAGCCTCAGTTTCCTGTTCTTAGCTGAGAGGAGTGGTACCCGGTGTGGTCTTCTGCTGCTGTAGCCCATCTGCCTCAAAGTTCGACGCACTGTGCGTTCAGAGATGCTCTTCTGCCTACCTTGGTTGTAACGGGTGGCAATTTGAGTCACTGTTGCCTTTCTATCAGCTCGAACCAGTCTGCCCATTCTCCTCTGACCTCTGGCATCAACATGGCATTTCCGGCCACAGAACTGCCGCTCACTGGATTTTTTTTCTTTTTCGGACCATTCTCTGTAAACCCTAGAGATGGTTGTGCGTGAAAATCCCAGTAGATCAGCAGTTTCTGAAATACTCAGACCAGCCCTTCTGGCACCAACAATCATGCCACGTTCAAAGGCACTCAAATCACCTTTCTTCCCCATACTGATGCTCGGTTTGAACTGCAGGAGATTGTCTTGACCATGTCTACATGCCTAAATGCACTGAGTTGCCGCCATGTGATTGGCAGATTAGAAATTAAGTCTTAACACACAGTTGGACAGGTGTACCTAATAAAGTGGCCAGTGAGTGTATATACACAATTAGTATAGTGTTGCTGTCTATAAATTATAGGGGGACCCTACGCCATTTTGTTCCTGGAAATAATCGTTTATTTATTAAATACATGCCCATAATTTAGAACAACACTATACTAATTGTATTTTTTTATTATTATTATTATTATTATTATTATTATTATTAATATTTATTTATATAGCGCCATTGGTTCCATGGTGCTGCACATGAGAAGGGGTTACATACAAATTACAGATCTCACTTACAGTAAACAAACTAACAATGACAGACTGATACAGAGGGGAGAGAGGACCCTGCCCTTTCGGGCTTACATTCTACAGGATGGTGGGGAAGGAGACAGTAGGTTGGGGGGTTGCAGCAGCTCCAGTGATGGTGAGGCGGTGGCTCCAGTAGTGGTGAGGAGGCAGCGGGGGTCATTGCAGGCTGTAGGCTTTCCTGAAGAGATGGGTTTTCAGGTTCCGTCTCAAGGATCCGAGTGTGGTTGATGAGTGGCCGGACGTGTTGGGGCAAAGAATTCCAGAGGATGGGGGCTATTCGGGAGAAGTCTTGGAGGCGATTGGGTGAAGAGCTAATAAGTGTGGAGGAGAGAAGGAGGTCTTGGGAGGACCGGAGATTACGTGAGGGAAGATATCGGGAAATTAATTCAGAGATATATGGAGGAGACAGGTTATAGATGGCCTTGTAGGTCAGTATTAGTAATTTGAATTGGATACGCTGAGGGAATGGGAGCCAGTGAAGAGATTTGCAGAGGTGAGAAGCGGAGGAGTAGCGAGGAAAGAGATGAATTAGTCGGGCAGCAGAGTTAAGGATGGACTGGAGAGGTGCAAGGGTGTTAGCAGGGAGGCCACAGAAAAGGATGTTGCAGTAGTCGAGACGCGAGATGATGAGGGCATGCACAAGCATTTTAGTAGAGTGAGGGTTGAGGAAGGGACGGATTCTGGAAATATTTTTGAGCTGGAGGCAGCAGGAGGTGGAGAGAGTTGGGATGTGCGGTTTGAAGGACAGGGCAGAGTCAAGGGTTACTCCGAGGCAGCGGACCTCCGGTACGGGGGAAAGTGTGATGTCGTCAATTGTGATAGATAGGTCAGGTAAGGAGGATCTGTGAAATGGGGAAAGATGATCAGTTCAGATTTGTCCACATTCAGTTTGAGGAAGCGGGAGGAGAAGAAGGAGGATATGGCTGATAGACACTCCGGGATTCTGGACAGCAGAGAGTTGACGTCTGGGCCAGAGAGGTAGATCTGAGTGTCATCGGCATAAAGATGGTACTGGAATCCGTGGGACTTTATGAGTTGCCCCAGGCCAAGTGTATAGATTGAGAAGAGTAGGGGTCCTAGAACAGAGCCTTGGGGAACTCCAACAGAGAGAGGGTGGGATGAGGAGATAGTGTGGAAGTGGGAGACGCTGAACGTGCGGTTGGAGAGGAGAGGTATGAGGAGATCCAGGATAGAGCAAGGTCTTTGATGCCAAAGGAAGAGAGGATCTGTAGTAGGAGGCAGTGGTCAACTGTGTCGAAGGCATGTGGCACTAACATATATATATATATCTTTTATATATATATATATATATATACACACACATATATATATATTTTTAGTATATTTATATTATGCATTATATGTATATATAAAATATTAATATATTAAATATATAATATATATTATTATAATATATATATATATATATATTATATGCATACATATTCCCTATATCTTTATATATTATATATATTATTTTGTGTGTGTATATATAATGTATATATAATATATATATATAAAATGGATATATATATTACATGTAAATTATATATAAATATTATTTTATGTATGTATTTATATTATATATATTATATGTGTGTGTGTCACTGACATATATATATATATATATATATATATATATATATAAATATATATATAAATATATGTATTCTATGTGTTTATATCTAGTTTTTTGTGAGCTGTCATTGTGATTTTCCAAATATATATGTATATATAGATACACCTATTCTATGTGTATACATGTAGTGTGATTATAGCCGCATATGAATTGCCGGCTTATCTATCTATCTATCTATCTATCTATCTATCTATCTATCTATCTATCTATCTATCTATCAATCTATCTATCTATCTATCTAATATAAATACATATATACATGTCAGTGAGACACACACACATATATATGTATTTATATTAGATAGATAGATAGATAGATAGATAGATAGATAGATAAGCCGGCAATTCATATGCGGCTATAATCACACTGACAGCTCAAAAAAGAATAGATAGAATAGATGTATACACATAGAATACATAGATATAAACATGTCAGTGACACACATATATATATCTGTGTATTCTATGTGTATATATCTATACTATCTGTTCTATTCTAACATATCAGTGTGATTATACAGTAGCCGGAGATGAATTGTCGGCTTTTTTCAAAGGACACCGGTGCGTATAATTTGGACAGCACTCACATGGTGCGAGTGCTGTCAGATATTGTATTGCACCCATTGACTTGCATTGGCGATTTTCACCTGAAAATCGCAGCAAATCGAAGCATGCTGCGATTTTTTTCTCAGTCTGATTTTGGCTGAGAAAAAAAAATCACAAATGAGATGTCACCCATTCACTAACATTGGTCAGAGTGCAATGCGATTTTTAATCGGATTGCACTCATCCGATGTTCGCACCAGTGAGTATGAGCCCTTAGGCGATAGCCCATGATGTTGGACAACAATGCTATGTAGGGGTGACAAATATTGATTTAAATGCGCATTCCTTCCTTTATTTTTTTTCTTTCCAGGTAGTTTGAGGATTACAAATATTAAAGTTTTCAGGACCTGCCATTCTCAACAGAATTGGCCGACAATGTAATGTCCTTCTTAGGCTATGTGCACACGCTGCGTTTTTTGCTGCGGTTCCGGCCCTGTGGAACCGCAGCAGTTCCGCAGACATGGTACAGTACCATGTAACCCTATGGGTTTTCAAAACCGCAGTGCTCACGCTGCGTTTTTTTGCCGCGCGGTTTTGCTGCGTTTTTTTTTCCGCAGCATGTCAATTGTTTCTGCGGATTCCGCTGCGGTTTCACACCTTTAACATAGTAGAGGTTTGAAACCGCAGGGCAAAACCACAGACCAAACCGCAGGAAAACCGCAGGTCACTTTACCTGCGGTTCCACGGGAAAAAACCCGCAAGTGAAACCGCAGCGTGTGCACATAGCCTTACTCTACCCAACCGATGCTGTCAAGGAGAGAGAAGGACTGAACCGTTTGCATTTAAGTGCCCAATTCTTTTATTCTTCAGAAGATAAGCCACCGCCAGATCTGTCTGACAGCGTCTTTCTCCGCTCTCCTGATTAAAAACACATGAACCTTCAGCTGAAGCAGTATGGAGGAGTTGAAAGAGACCGCAGTTGGCCGATAGCTATCACCTGCGAATGGGCAACATTACCTTGTAAGTACAAGCAATCCAATATCCACATAAAAAAACTGTATTAACCAAAATTAGAATTTCAGTAATATTTATTGATAGCCTGCCCATGAATAGAGCTGAGCAGCCGCACCAGACAGAGCTGCTGTGTCTGCAACAGCAATAACGATTGTAGAAAATGCTGTGATCTTTTCATTCAGCTAACCGTGGGGGTCCAGAAGGATGTACGGTATATTTATAGCCATAAATGAATATTTATAGAAAACCCCTTCAAGGCGTCCATCACCCAGTTATTGAATTCTAGGCATATATTAACAACTGATTTGTTTTTTTTTCTTCTATAGAGAAGTCTATGGGTAATCACATGAAAAAAAAGACAGACCTAGAATAAACTGCGTTTGAAAAAAAATATGCCAAAGAACCAATGAACACACCATGAGTCTACGTGTACATAACATTTTTCCTTGGAGGAGAAACTTTCAAAATTCTCCTCTAAATCTCAAAACTCCTCAAAAACTTTTAGTTTCTGCTCATTTTCAGCTCCCAAACCTCTGCAAAAATACTACGTGTGTATATAGCCAAAATTTTTTAAAAAGGCCAGAAGAAAACCCCAACACTTGGCTGCAGATTTTTTTTTTTGCTTCTGCAAACAAGGTAATAAAAATAGCAGAAAAAAAAGCAATGAAAAAAAATCGCATTTGCAAAAAAATACAAAACACATCCTATTAGACACTTGTAGGAAATCCTGTACAAAAAGGGCCTTTTGTGTACATTAGGGTGCCCTCGACGGCCGCTGTGCTCATCTCCGTGAGAACGCTCGCCATGAGTCAAATCTGACAAATGTCTTGAGATCTCCACATCCTCAAATTTGTAACTGTACCTAACAGAGTCAGTCCATGGCATTGACAATGAGGACGATATTGTGGATCCCTCACCGGAACCTACTCAACAAGTTGTTTTTTAGCAGATATGACCAATGTGATCAGTTTCCAAAGGGCGGGTGTGAGGACAACAAACTGCAATCTCTGTAAGGCTATGTGCACACGTAGCAGAAAATTTCTGCTTAAAAACCAGACTCCCTTCCCAGAAACCGCACGTATTTTTCTGCGGTTTTCCAAGCATTTTTTATGCGTTTTTTTCCCGCGCAGTTCCAGACCCATAGAAATAGCCAGAAATGCGGAAAAATCTGCGAAATTGATGAGCAAGCTGCGTTTTTTACCGCAAAGCGTTTTTTTCGCGGTAAAAAACGCATCAATATGCACAAAAAGTGCAAAATGCATAGAAATATCGCTGTAAAGTCACCGATTTTGTGACGTTGCAGTGATATTGCTAGCGATATTGCTGCATGTGATACTTACCTCCGACCAGCTCCCCTGCTGCTCATCGTTGGTCGCGCGAGAAGCTCCTGGATCATTTCTCGTCGGCGCTTCCTGTGGCGCCGACGAGCGACCTTGGACGCGGGCGGGTGGACGTCAGGATCGCCGCGTCTGACAGGTAAGTAGCGACCCCCGACCCCAGCGATGTCGCTGGTGAGATCTGCCTGTGTGGCAGCTCACTAGCGACCACCTAGCGATGTACCAGCGATCCTGACCGCGTCATATCGTTGTCGGGATCGCTGGTGCATCGCTATGTGTAACGGTACCCTTATTCTCAGTGTAGAAGGGTTAAACCCATAGTAATTTCCATTGCAAATAAGCACCAAAATCCGCATGTTGCACGTGTGGATTTTGCTGCAGATTTACCATGGGTTTGTATGGATTTTCACCATGCAAATTTGCCGCAGAATTTTCCAAATCCAAAATTTGGTAAATGAGTACAATTTCCTTAGGCTATGTTCACATTGCGTTTTAGCCTACGGTCAGTGGTTCCGTCGGGACAACCAGTGATGGGGCAATTGACTATAATAAAGTAGACGTGAGCTCTATCGGACATTACTTTTGGCCATATACGTCCATTTGAGGCAGGTTCCAAGACAGAGTTGACCACGACTTGGAGCATGCCTCAAATAGGCGTGTAATGAGTCCGATAAAGCTCATAGTGACTCCGTCTGCATCATTACAGTCAATGGCCCCATCAACGCATACGCCCAAGTCCGTTTTCCAGCACTTCAGACATAAGCCCCGACAGAGTCACTGACCTCACGCTAAAGCAAGATGTGAACATACTCATACCCTTTTTTGTGCAGCGATGTCTAAGTATCCAGTAACAACCTGTACATAAGAATGTTTAGGGGGGCACCGACTGGTGCCACCAATGATGGCCATCGCTGATTGTATGAGGGCAGCATTTTTAGCAGCCCTGTGACGCTTTCTGCATGTGCCAAACATACTGTCCCTCTTCAAAATCTTCAATTTCAGCAAAAAAAAGAAAAATCTAGAATCGCTCCTGGCAAAACTGAACCTAACTGAACCTTGAGCTAACGGCCAACATAATCAGACGTGTAAAATGGCTCCGAAAACATTTACTCTTACAAAGTGAGAACACGACCGAAAAAGAGAATTTCAAATAACCATAAAAAGCAAAACTACATTTTAATGATAATTCTCCTTCACGCTTCAGTGGTCTAGATGTAATTAATGCAGCAATCCCCCAGCCGTCAGCCTATCCCAGTTCAAAGCGGTGACAGCATAAATCACCGAATTACAGAGGCGAGGTCCGCGAAATCTAAACACATCATTTACAATCTGTACAGAGTTTGGTGCGGGACAATCAACAATAAACCCAAAAGCTTGAACCTTATTTAATTCCTCATTATTCCATCCACAATCTCTCGCCTTGCACAGACCGGAACTCATTTGGAAGCAAACTGCAGAAAATTGTCTTGAAAGATTTGGATTGGGAAATGAAAATGCCGAATCTTCTTCCCATGCTCTGGGAGGACTTTCTATTGTACTGAACTGGAGGGAAAGAACTTTGGCCTAATTCCTGGTCCCGCCGCAGAGCATCACTCCAGAAACTTTTGTTAAAGGAACAGTGATGGGTAACAAGAGATTAATGTATCGACCAGTGACCGTAACCTCGCCAATATGTGATAATAAATCACATGCCTTGTAAGCCGCTCACCATCATATTGCCCCAAAACGTATTCACGTTGCATCTGTCTGTATATTGACGTTGCCATTTTAATTAAAAAGCTCTTTGTGTAGTATATAGATCTGATCAATATAATCCCCAGATGGCAACATAATTACTAGGAGGAGAAAAGCAATTTCATACTCGGTGACAATATATGAACACTGATGTACAGCCAGGCTCTGATGCAGAAGAAGGTTCCGTATAGCAAACAATTACATCTGTTTTCCTATTTTTAATGCAAGTTTATATAATTAGGGATGCAGTAATATCTCCATTTGTGCCATCTACTCGCTTAGCACCAGCATATTCCAGAGCATTTTACAGACATCATCAATGTCGCCATTGGGCTCACAATCTAGATCCTCTATCAGTATGTCTTTGGAATGTGGGAGGAAACCGGAGAACCCGGAGGAAACCCACGCAAACACGGGGAGAACATACAAACTCCTTGCAGATGATGTCCTTGGTGGGATTTGAACCCAGGATTACAG
The DNA here is from genome assembly GCF_039654945.1 of Dendrobates tinctorius. NCBI lineage: Eukaryota > Metazoa > Chordata > Amphibia > Anura > Dendrobatidae > Dendrobates > Dendrobates tinctorius. The sequence goes on from NW_027361706.1 coordinate 23,363,629, forward strand.
ATTTGATCAGATTGTGCAAGCACATCCACCGGATCTCCTGACCCAATCTCGATAGCCTTAGGCCGGAGTCACACTGGCGAGGAATACGGGCGAGTGAGAGGCGCTAAAAGCACGCATTAGACACGGACAAATGATTCTCTATGGGGTCACTCGCACCAGGCGTATATTTCACATCCGTATCCTACGCTCCGTGCCAATCGTAGCATGCTGCGATTGTCAGCGTACTACGCCCGTAGTACGCCAATGCAAGTCTATGGGTGCGCAAAAAATACGGATTACACACGGAACACACGTGTGACCTGCGAGCAATACGCAGGTCTTTTGGCTGGTGACAGGAAATGGGCCAATCCATCATCAGGAAGCGTAGACATGCAAATGAGCTCAAAAAGCGCTCCAGACATCCAGGAAGTACGCCTCCACGGAGTACAGCAGCAGCATGGCGTCCACCTACATTAATGTTGAGATTCTCATTGTCCTGGTGCAGGAGCGTCCCGAAATATGGGACCCACGCGATGCAAATTATGCTAACCGGACAAGAAAGGAGGCGTCATGGAGGCGCATCTGTCGCCAGATGTACCATGATTTTGGTGGCAGACCACGTGATAAGCAGAATAAAATTCGTAAGTGCAACCATAAATACATCATTAACCTTAGCGCGCCAAAAAAAAAGGATCTAGAATCAGCACCCCCCTTCCTGAGCATGTACTTTTAGCCTCATGAGGCCGTTACATTTGGATGTGACACATGCCTTCACACAGCCATAATTTGGGGTTAGGCCACAAGCTCCTCATCCTCCTAGCCCAAAAAATTAGTTTAAGTCTAGCTAATGAGACCCTGTGTATCTGCCCAATTACATATGCCACCATGGGTAGAACGCACACCCCAGAAGGCCCCATGCCTAGACTACTGGTAGAAAATGTGACCTCTCAAATATGTGAATTTGACAATATTTCCTGTCACATTGCAGTGGAAGATGTGATGAAACGCTGGCGAAGCATCCGGGACCAGTTCCGCCGGGAACGCCAGCAGCGGTCCAGGAGTGGGGATGCTGGATATGTCAAAAGAAAGTACATATACTACGATCGGCTGAACTTCCTCGCCCCAATTCTGGATCTGAGACCGTAAGTACATACCTCACACCACATTACACAAATACATTACACAAATACTTTACAGGGACAAAAATATTGATGTATTTTTGCCTCTGTTCTAGTTCATAACAGAACTCAATCCAACCTTACGGATCGAGGAACGGCCTCAGAGGCAGAGCCCATTATAGATCCTGTAGGGGATGAGGTGGCTGGCCCATCTTCTCCCCCTACAAGAAGGATGGCTGAAGATGAGGCATCACAAGACAACACAATGGCTGGCCTACACACAACACCACCAGGACGGTCTGCTGCTGCCACATCACCCATCCTGGAAGAGCCGTGCAAGTTGAGCAGCAGCCCAACTGCCCAGATCAGGTCCTCCCCACAGGCTGCTCTAACATCACGGCGAACAAGAAGAAGGTGCCAGGTCACTATTCAAGAGAGCAGGACCAATGTGGACACAGGGGTGCTCAATTATTTGTCTATAGTAACTACAGATGATGGGGAGGAGGCCTATGCATGTAGCCTCACCCTTTATCTCCGTGCCCTTACCCGTGAGGTCCGGCTCCGTATTAGGGGGATGTATTCAGATCCTGCTTGATGCAAGCACCCCCCCAATACCCCATATGAGGTTTTTGAATTTCTGGAGAGGTGGCAGCTCTCACCACGAAATTTAATGCGCATGAGACCATCCACACAGATGCTTGCTCAAGCAGGGTCCGAACAGCCCCTAATACGTGGGCCAACACCTCAACCCCTTCCTCCCCCTACCCAACCTTCTATTCCGCAGCCCCAAATGTCATCCTCAAGCCAACCCCACCAATATGGCCACTTGTACCCACCCAGTGTTGGAGGCTGGTCCCAACCTGGTTGGGGACGATCTGGCTATCTTGGTGGGTATGAGCCACGTGCCTACCAGAGCCAACAAGAAGCCCCTCACCATCATCATTACTCTGGCCAGTATCCCCAACAGTCCCAGGAGGCAGGACAATTCCAGCATCATGGGCAACAGTATGGCCCCACACAGGGCGATGTTGGCCACAGTGTCCAGCAGCACCCACAGCCTGTTCTTCCACGTTCCCCTTCCCCAACCTATGAGGATTTATAATTCTGATGGGTGGAGATGTCCAGTGAGTTTTAACTGGTGCTCCTAATAGAAAGGAAAAAACAGGTGTTCTCCATCACCAACATTTAGAACATAATTTAACATTCACATTTTTAAACAATGTTTTCCAAACATATGAAACAATCCATCATGACAGGCAACGCTACCTCACGCCTTTCACACAGATATTACATGTGTGTAGAAAAGAGAATATTTAAACGCGCTATACTGTAAAATGAAAGGATGAAAATACACTACTCACTTGCTAACGCCTAGGAAAGGCGTGCTGCCCTTAGTGAAGTAATCACCTTTTTTGCTAGCAATCTCTAGTAAAAAAATTCAAGGCAACCAGCATTCAGAATATCACGCTCTCTCTATGTCTTAACAAGTGAGTTTTGTATTTTCATCCTTTCCAGTATAGCATGGTTAAATATTCTCTGTTCTACAGACAGGTAATATCTGTGTGAAAGCTGTGAGGTAGCCTTGCCTGTCATGGTGGAATCTTTCTATGATTGGATAACATTATGAGGAAATGTGAGTGTTATCTTTTAGCATTTATTTTGGTGATGGAGCTCACCTTTTGTTGGCAAATCTAGTTTAATCTAGTCATGCAGCAATGTTGTTATTGCCTAATCTTTGTTGGTGTTTTGTTATGTAATGTTAATTTTACAAAAAGTTAAAGAAGGCACAAAGGGTCATTTTGCCCATTGCCAAAATTTTCTTATGGCAATATTATGTTTGCCTTTAAGCAAAACAAAAAAAAAAAAAAAGGACAAAACTAAATATTTGTCTACTCTACTTAACGTCTCTGTGTGATTTTTCACAATCCCTCACAACATACTAACAGACACAAACCAATGCAATGAAACACTCATAGAATCATAAGGGCTTGAGTAATATATATTTAGACACAATTAAAGAAACAAATTATAACATAGACACAGCATGCTCTTGCCAAGAAGTTGCCCCCTCAGGTGAGATAATGTAATTAGTGAAAATATCACGCACTTTGAGGCCAGAGAGCGGTCTACGTTGAGGGTTCATAGGTGGTCTCACCTTGCGCACATTGTCCGGCCTACGCACAACACCATCAGAGGAGGAACAATCATGTATCCTGGTGAAGTTATGCAGAACAACACAGGCTTTCACAACTTCATTCACATTTTGCTCACTCAACTGAATGGCAGACTGGCACAAAGAATCCCAAAGGAACACTCCACCAGTCGCCTAGCACGTGATAGGCGCAAGTTAAAAATTCTGCGCCTGTGGTCAAGGTTGCGCCGGGGATATGGCCTCATGACATTGCGCGATAACTGAAAGGCCTCATCTGCCACAAGGACATAAGGGACTGATTGTTCGGGGGAGCCTGGTAGCTGGCGTGGTGGTGGTAGATCCAACTGGTTGGTGCGTAGCCGCCGACCCATTATGGAAGTATTGAAGACTCTAGAGTCTCCCGTCCTTCCATAGGCCCCAATGTCAACAATTATAAACTTGTATTGAGGGTCTACCAGAGCCAACAATACAACAGAAAAGTATTGTTTATAATTGAAGAATTGGGAGCCAGAGTTCGGCGGCTTACGCACCCTGATATGTTTGCCATCCAGGGCCCCAATACAATTTGGAAACTGGCAGTCCTCCTCAAAGTCCCTTGATATCCTTAACCAGTCTTCCATCCTGGGCTCGGGCATGACAACTTGATGGAGTCTTGTCCAGATTTCTGCACATGTAGACCTCACTATGCCTGAAATGGTTGACTTTCCAATGAGAAACTCATGGTGGAGGGCGGCATAAGACAGGCCAGTGGACAGGAAGCTGTAGAACAACAGAAATAGTAAAGTTTAGAATGGCTAAAGTAAAAAAAAATCAGTTACATGCCGACCAAACTTGGTAGGAATTGAGAGAGAATAACACACACATATTTGGTGGCACAATGACTAAGTGATATGCAGGACATATTAGATGTAACATTCTGGTGTGTCAGTTGAAACATATTTGGAGTAAGATGAGGGCATTAAACTTTGTCCAAGAAGGCCAAAAAACATACTTTAGCCTACACATTATGAACATAGAGAATGTGGTTGTGTAGTACATACCGTATTGTGAGTAGAAGTCGCTCCTCTGCAGATATGGCTTTGCGCATCCTTGTGTCCTGAAAGGTTATCCCAGGGCGCACTGTCTCCAACAGTCGATCAAATGTGGAAATGCTCATGCGACAGTACTGGTAAAGTTTCTCCGGATGCTCCCGCAGAGAAGAATAGAGGCGGTGAAAATTACCTCTTGTGAGTCGCTGCCTCAAAAGTGTATGCGTCTCCTCCTCCGCGGATCCACTATCACAGGATATGGTTGCCCAAAGCGCCGTGACAAAAGCCAGGTAAAGAGAACCTGCTCAGTTGTATTGAATCGCAGACCCTCTGCCATGCTGCACAAAGAACACCAACACACCTTGTGAAAGCAATGTGACAAATGGACAGAATGTAGGCAGTCACCTGTTTCTGAGTGTCTAAATAGGGTGCAGGCTAATGATTTAAATTGTTGGCAGGCCTCAAAACCGTTAAATGTCCATTTTGCAAGGCTGCGAGAAAATCTCGCCATACGGATTGCATACGGATGCAGACATGCGCAAAATATGCGACCTCACCTTGCTTACGGATGACCTATGGAGCACTATTTAGGGGTCATTCATCCGTATTACGCATGTAAACTACGGACCGCATTTTGCGCAGGTTAGTGTGACTCCAGCCTTAGGCCGGGGTCACACTAACCGACGCAAAATACGGTCAGTATTTTACATGCGTAATACGGATGAATGACCCCTAAACAGTGCTCCGTATGTCATCCGTAATCAAGGTGTGGTCGCGTATTTTGCGCATCTAAGCATCCGTATGCAATCCGTATGGCGAGATTTTCTCGTCGCCTTGCAAAGTGGACATATAATGGAGCCCTATGCCAGGGTTTCTAACATAAACGAAATAATAGATTAGACACATAGAATGCATATATATATATGTATTCTATGTGTCTATATCTATTCTTTCGTTTCTTTATTAAACCTGTGTGAGTTTACTGTATAGCGCACTGAATTGCCGGCTTTGCTAAAAGACACCGGGTGCGTATTTCTGGCAAGTCACATGTGTGGTCCGTGTGTAATCTGTATTTTTTGCGCACCCATAGACTTGCATTGGCGTACTACGGTCGTAGTACACTGACAATCGCAGCATGCTGCGATTGGCACGGACTGTAGAATACGGATGAGAAATATACGGCTGGTGCGAGGGACCCCATAGAGAATCATTGGTCCGTGTCTAATGCGTGCTTTTAGCGCCTCTCACTCGGCCGTATTCCTCGCCAGTGTGACCCCGGCCTTACAAATACCTATAGGTTTGTGGAGTAAAGGCCCTGTCACACACAGCGATCTCGCTAGCGAGATCGCTGATTTTGTGACGCCACAGCGATCTCGCCAGCGAGATCGCTGTGTGTGACGGAGATCAGTGACCAGCCCCCCTGCCGGTTATCGCTGATCGTGCAGCATCGGCCTGGGCCGTTTTTCGATTGCTGGTCTCCCGCTGGCCAGCGCGCATCGCTGCGTGTGTCAGCGAGAGACCAGCGATCAGCGACGCTGGTTTCTAATGTAAACAGCGGGTATCCATGAGTCACGCGGCTCTTAGATACCCGATGTTTACCTTAGAAACCAGCGTCCAGCGTCGCTGGTCCAGATCACTGGAGGGGCTGTCTTGTGACAGCTCACCAGCGATCAGCCTAACGATGTCCCAGCGCGATCCCATCATATCAGATCATTGGTGGGATTGCTGGGACATCGTTATGTGTAACGGGGCCTGCAGCCATTCCGTACATCATGATCTGTACTTGGATTGTGATTTGCATCAATATTTGTTCCTAAATCCATCCAGCGCTATCCTATTACAATCCCGAATCGAATCCCGAGAATGAGATCCACAAAGATAGTCTAGTCTTTGAAACTGGACTGAACTCAGAAGAGAATACTCATTGTAGACATAGTAGATCCAAGTGGTATATTCTGTTTTGAAGGTATGGCAATAAGCCAACGGGCAACTCGATTCAATAAAGCCAAGAGAAAGACATCTGGAATCTCTGGTCTCGCGTCGAAAGGCCAAGATTAGTGGAAATCCAACTGAGATGTTTTAGGACTCAATCAGATATAATTTTTTAGTGTACAAGTTCTTTCCATATTTTTCATAGATAACATTTATACCTAAAGGAGCTGTTCACATGACTGCATGTTCTGGTGGTCCAATGCTGTCTGCAAAAAATCATGGAAGGAGATGTGTCAATATTTGATCCAAGTCTTGGAACAGAAAGCCAACGCAGATCTATGGTGTTAGGGCTGGCGTAACGCACCAAATAATAAAGATGGTAATAACGTGCGTTCGCAGCCCGGGGTCCACCGTGCAGGGGTGGTAACCTGCTGCTCAGTAATGGCGGATGCTATATGGCGGTATACTATAGGAACACACGTGGGTTATCGTCACCCGGTGTGTACAGGGGCGGACTCTGTTGCTTCACAGAGCCGCACTACCGTTGAACATAAACGCCAGAGCCTGTTTGTGCTCACAGAGCTCGGCTAAAAGAGCACACACAGTGTACGGCCACAGAACGCTACCCCAAGGACACGGGGTTAGGGTCCCTCTAGGCCCACTGAGCGCGCGGCGTCGCTGCCACGAGCGCCGCTAAAGACGCTGGCAGTGGAGTGTGGAGCACGTGCACTGAGGCGTGCTGGATCACTGGTGAGGACCAATGTTTGACTCAAACCCTGACGTACCTACACCTAAGCCTGGGCGCTAGCAGGCTAGGCTGCACAACGCATGCGTACCAAAGGAGTCAATCACCAGATACATTCATATGTGCATACATCTCTCACACCTCATAGTCTGTAAATACAGTCTATCCTAGCGCATGGGCGAGCGGCCATGCGAACCTTTTATAGCCACGGGCGTCCGGGACCTTCCTGGCTTCTCGGATGGGCCAATCCGAACAAGAGCAGGACCTGAGCACGTGACCCTCGATCTCCAATGGGAGATCACTCCACGGGCATGCTCAGTGGCCCAACAGGAGGACTTAGTCCCAGGAGAATCTCGCTGCTGAGCAGCATGCATTGTCATAGCTGTGCCAGAGGTGGCAGCAGCAAGCAAATCCACGGAGTTGGCCTGGGCAGAGCGCCGGGACCGACGAATCTGCTGAGCAGGCTCCACTGCGACTGAAGAAGAATGGGAGACCGCTGGCTGCAAGGCTCTGGATTCCTGCTGTGCAGTGGCAGGAACCTGACGCCTAACATTACCCCCCTCCTAGGGCCCCCTCTCCTCTGAGCCTCGCTACGTTCAAATGCCACAATGAGGAGCGGAGCATGGATGTTCTCCACTGGCTCCCAGGTCTGAGCCTCTGGACCATGACCCTTCCAATCCATCAAATAAAACTTTTTGCCCCACATCACCTTGCATCCCACGATGGCATTGATCTCAAACTCGTCCGAAGAAAAGTCTGATGTCCCGGCAGATGACTCGGAGAACCGGGACAAGTGAACAGGCTTAAGGAGGGACACGTGGAATGTATCAGAGATAGCCAAGTGTGGTGGAAGAGCCAGATGATAGACCACAGAGCTGATCTGCTCGAGGACCTTGAAGGGGCCAATGTAGCGCAGTGCGAACTTAGCGGACTCTACCTGCAGCCTGATGTTTCGGGCGGAGAGCCACACCAAGTCGCCAGGGGCAAAAGTCGGAGCAGGGCGCTGGTGTGCGTCAGCAGAGGTCCTCATTCTCTCCTTGGAAGCCCGGATAGCATCCTGAGTGCGATCCCAAATGTCGCGTGCCTCCACCGCCCAGTCTGCCACCCTGGAGTCGGTGGATGACACGGGCATGGGCACAGGGACGTGCGGATGCTGACCGTAATTTAGGAGGAATGGGGTCTGACCGGTGGAGTCGGCCACAGCATTGTTCAATGCGAACTCTGCCCACGGCAGCAAGGATGCCCAGTCATCCTGCCTGGCCGAGACAAAATGTCGGAGATATGTGATCAGGGTCTGGTTGGCTCTCTCTAACAACCCATTCGTCTCGGGATGATAGGCCGAGGAGAGATTCAGCTCAATGCTGAGCAGGGAACAAAGCTCTCTCCAAAACCGGGACGCAAACTGAGGACCCTGGTCACTGACAATTTTGTCCGGCATGCCATGCAGGTGGAAAACGTGCTTAGTGAACAACTCTGCCAGGCCCTGCGCAGAAGGTAACCGAGAGAGAGGTACCAAGTGCACCATCTTAGAGAAATGGTCGGTGACAACCTAAATGACCGTGCTGCCACTGGACTTGGGTAGCCCCACCACAAAGTCCATACCGACCATCTCCCAGGACCTGTCCGCTACCGGCAGAGAAAAAAGAAGCCCAGCGGGCCGCTGCCGAGAGGACCTATTCTGGGCGCAAGAGACGCACGCCTGAATATAGTCCCTGACGTCACGGGCCATATGCGGCCACCAGTATGTCCTCGCCAAAAGCTCAGAGGTCCGTTTTGTCCCGAAATGTCCACCCACCCTGGACAAATGACCCCAAGAAAGGACCTCCGGTCGCAGACGGGCAGGGACAAATTTCTTGCCCGGAGGTACTGACTCAAGGGCAACCGGAACCACAGTCCTCAGGCTCTCGGATGGGACAATCAGCCGAGACTCCTCCTCCTCTTCCTACGATGACACCACGGAGAGGGAGAGAGCATCGGCCCGGACGTTCTTCTCCCCGGAGAGAAAATGGAGGGTGAAGTGGAACCGGGAAAAGAACAAAGACCATCTGGCCGCTGGGCTGTTTGCAAATACACCAAGTTTTGGTGGTCGGTGAACACCTGGAAAGGGTGGCGAGCCCCCTCCAGGAGGTGTCTCCACTCCGAGAAGGCCAACTTCTAGCAACTCCCTGTCCGCGGTGGCATAATTCCTCTCCGCCGGTGTGAAGGTCTTGGAGAAAAAGAAGCATGGGTGCTTCCGACCTTGCGTGTCCTTCTGAAACAGGACCGCTCCAGCACCAACGGAAGAGGCATCCACTTCCAGAATGAAGGGCTTATCTACATCGGGGCAATGTAGAATGGGAGCGCTAGCGAAATGGGACTTAATGGAGGAAAAGGCCTTGGAGACCGGTTCCGACCACAACTTGGGATTTGCACCCTTCTTGGTAAGGGCTACCAAGGGTGCTACCAAAGTCGAGAAGTGGGGGATGAATTGGCGATAGTAATTTATGAACCCCATAAAGCGCTGCACCGCTTTGAGAAAATGAGGTTCCTGCCAATCCATCACTGCCTGTAGCTTGGCAGGATCCATGGCCAATCCCCGGGCGGAGATGATATAGCCCAGAAAAGGCAAGGACTCCTGCACAAACACACACTTCTCCAACTTGGCATAGAGGGAGTTTGCCCGCAGGCGATCGAAAACTTTGCAAACATCTCTCCGGTGGGAGTCAATATCTGCAGAGTAGGTGAGAATATCATCCAGATAGACTACAACCGAGGTGGTAAGCATATCCCGGAAGATATTGTTCACAAAGTCTTGGAAGACCGCCGGGGCATTACAGAGGCCAAAGGGCATCACCAGGTATTCATAGTGCCCATCCCTGGTGTTAAATGCCGTCTTCCATTCATCCCCATCACGGATACGAATCAGGTTGTAAGCCCCCTGCAGATCAAGTTTGGAAAACACCCTCGCTCCCCGTAGCCTATCATACAGCTCTGATATCAGGGGCAGAGGGTACTTATTCTTAACGGTGGTGGCGTTAAGATCCCTGTAATCAATGCAAGGACATAGTTCCCCACTCTTCTTCTGGACGAAGAAGAATCCCGCCCCCGCTGGTGACACTGACTTCCTAATGAATCCTCTTGCCAGATTCTCCCTTATGTATTGAGACATGGCCTCTGTCTCCTGAAGAGATAGGGGATAGACTCGACCCCGGGAGGCTCAGCACCAGGCAAGAGGTCAATAGGACAGTCATAGGGGCGATGCGGTGGAAGGGTCTCCGCCCCCTTTTTGGAGAACATGTCCGCATACTGTTGATAGTGTTTGAGGAGCGAGGAGAGATCAGCGGGAACCTCGGTGGAGGCAACCTGAGCGCACTCCCTCAGACATCTACCTTAACATGATTTACTCCACCCAATAATCCTCCCTGAGGACCACTCTATATGGGGGGCGTGGTACCGCAGCCAGGGGACCCCTAGAAGTACCTGGTCAATACCCTCGGGCATGACGAGGAGGGATATCGTCTCCTGATGAGATGGAGCCACTGAGAGTAACAAGGGGACGGTCTGGTGGGTTATCTGTGAGGGTAGAGTGGCGCCGTTCACCACTCTGACGGTGACTGGTGTAGACATCATAACCAGGGGTATAGTGTGCCGTTGAGCGAAGGCTGACGACATAAAATTGCCCTCTGCCCCGGAATCCACACAAACCTCCACCGCCAGAGTGGAAGAATCAAACTCAAGTGTCCCCTTAAAGGACAGCTTGGAGGAAAACGTCGCTGATTCTAGTGCGACGCCTCCTACGGCCACTAGGCGCGAGCGTTCTCCCAGCTGCTGTGGGCACTGGCTGGCAAGGTGACCGGACTGCCGGCAAACATGACAGCTCACAGGAGCTCGAGCGGACCGGGGCCTGGATCCCTCACGGGAAGCCCCCTGAAGCTTGGACGCCCGATCGGAAGATTCTAGAGGTTTAGCAAAACTAGCTGCCAACCTAAACCTCTGCCTACACTGGTCCCGCTCCAACCTTCGCTCGACGAAGCGAAGATCTATATGGGTGGAGACAGTGATAAGCTCCTCCAGTGTAGCGGGAATCTCCCTGGTGGCCAGAGCGTCCTTCACATGGCCAGCCAAACCTCTCCAGAATGCCAGAATGAGGACCTTATCTGGCCACTCTAACTCTGAGGCCAGCGTCCGGAACTGGATGGCAAAGTGGCTGACCATGGACGAGCCCTGTGACAATGCCAGCAGCCGGAGCGCGGTGTCATGGGTGACTCGTGGTCCCAGGAAGACCTGCTTCAGAGTGTCCAAGAACCGCGAGACACTCTGCACCACCTGATCACTATGCTCCCACAGCGGTGTGGCCCACTCCAAAGCCCTGCCCGACAAGAGGGAAATAATAAATCCCACTTTAGCACGCTCAGAGGTGAATCGTGCGGCCAGCAGCTCCAGCTGTATAGAGCACTGGCTTACGAAACCCCTATAGCACTATCACCCGAGATAGCTAGACCCTGGCGCTAGGATAATGTTAGGGCTGGCGGATTGCACCAAATAATAAAGATGGTAATAAGGTGCGTTCGCAGCCCGGGGTCCACCGAGCAGGGGTGGTAACCTGCTGCTCAGTAATGGCGGATGCTATATGGCGGTATACTATAGGAACACACGCGGGTTATCGTCACCCGGTGTATACAGGGGCGGACTCTGTTGCTTCACAGAGCCGCACTACCGCTGAACATAAACGCCGAAGCCTGTTTGTGCTCACAGAGCTCGGCTAAAAGAGCGCACAGTGTATGGCCACAGAACGCTACCCCAAGGACACGGGGTTAGAGTCCCTCTAGGCCCACTGAGCGCGCGGTGTCGCTGCCATGAGCGCCGCTAAAGACGCTGGCAGTGGAGTGTGGAGCACGTGCACTGAGGCGTGCTGGATCACTGGTGAGGACCAATGTCTGACTCAAACCCTGACCTACCTACACCTAAGCCTGGGCGCTAGCAGGCTAGGCTGCACAACACATGTGTACCAAGGGTAGGGGTTTCATAATGAGTCAATCACCAGATACATTCATACGTGCATACATCTCTCATAGTCAGTAAATACAGTCTATCCTAGCACACGGGCGAGCGGCCATGCGAACCTTTTATAGCCACGGGCGTCCGGGACCTTCCTGGCTTCTCGGATGGGCCAATCCGAACACGAGCAGGACCTGAGCACGTGACCCTCGATCTCCAATGGGAGATCACTCCACGGGCATGCTCAGTGGCCCGACATGAGGACTTAGTCCCTGGAGAATCTCACTGCTGAGCAGCATGCATTGTCATAGAGGTGGCAGCAGCAAGCAAACCCACGGGGTTGGCCTGGGCAGAGTGCCGGGACCGACGAATCTGCTGAGCAGGCTCCACTGTGGCTGAAGAATGGGAGACCGCTGGGTGCAAGGCTCTGGATTCCTGCTGTGCAGTGGCAGGAACCCGACGCCTAACATATGGGTTTGTGAAAGATATTGGACACCACTTGGATGCCGTCCATGTGCTGTTAATTTTTCGCAGACTTTTTGATATAAGCAGTTTTATCATTTTTTTTTGTTGTTAATACGAGAAAAACTGATGGTTATAACTAACACACTGACCAAACTCTCTGATGTCTGAATTTTATTCACTTGTATAACGTTATTAATTCCACAGTGCTTTACTGACATCATCATCACTGTCCCCATTGGGGCTCACAATCTAGATTCCCTATCAGTATGTCTTTGGACACGCAAACACATGGAGAACATACAAAGTCCTTGCAGATGTTGACCTTGCTGGGATTTGAACCCAGCGTTGCATAGCTACAATGCTACCTTGTGAGCCACCATACAGTGCTAACCACTGAGCAACTGGATTCTATTATATCTTTAAAACAAAATTGGAAACGTAAGCAGACGTGTCCATGGTTATCTACCAAACAAAATTTCCAAGATGTCCACCTCACACATCAGTGGGTCAGTCCTTCACATTGAAATCGGACGGTTTAGCCGACTTTCATCTAATGTGTATTGAGGTTTTAATGTGTATGGCCAACTCATAATTTTAAAGGGGCTCAAGTGGCCAAGCACCATAGATAAAAGTTGGCTAATGGTTGAACACCTATTGAATTAATCGTACCATCAATGCAGCCATACAGTTTCCCTTTCCAGTTGTTTAAAGGAACAATACATGTTCAGTTACGCCCGGCGGCCAATGTACTGTAAGGCCCGGCCAGGACTATAGTCATGGCCAGAGACACTAAAGCATTAGTGTCCCGGCCTACCCTCACAGAAAATTGCATTTCACTGTTCAGCATACCTGCGTTTCCAGGTTCGAGTCCAAGCGGCGATGACCCTTCTCCGAGGCGACTCCCAGTAATTGAGACACAGTCCATAGTAACTTGAACGGTTTCTTTACTGATAACTTCACACAATATATCCAAAGTTGGCACATTGTTGAATACACATCCATCTTTACTTGCTTCCTCAGCTTTCCCTACTTTGCTGACGCTTCTATACGGCACACGTCCGAACTAGATCGTCTTAGACTGCTTCCCAGCTTCTACCTGGCCTAACCTCGCCATGATGACATTTCCTTCTGCCTGTTTCACCCCAGACTTGAAATCATCCGCCACCCAGTTTGGTTGGCTCTGGAAAAGCATCCAGACCGTCTTTACCGCTCCATGTGAAGCTTCAGCATCCTTCTGTTCCTCACTCCAACCGACTCCCACCCTAAAGGCGTCCGCCCAGGCTATGAGTCGCCACATCTTCTCTCTACTGTACTGGCCCACTGTATTGATGTCCAGTGGCCGTGGATAACTTGGGCTGTCTTCGCTTAATGTTGCGTGGCTACCAAGCTGTCCTGGGCCTATAGCCTATGTGGAGTGGACACTTTGGGCACCCTGGCCCCTTCTGAAATAACTTCCCTTCTACTCTATCCTTAACTCCCAGCAGCCCCTCCTACACTTAACCCTATCCTACTATGACTTCTATACACTAGAGTGCCCCCCTCTAGTGTCCCAAAAAGAGCACTACGCTTTCCCTATACTGTAAATGACAAACCATGAAATGCAGTAAACATTATCACAACTATGTGCAAATAAAAGCAATCATACAATAAAACGTAAAGACAAAGCAATGGTAATACCGAGAAGGGGAAGCAGTACCATGTCATACGTGTGGTAATACATGTAAACATGTAGCAGTACCAGTTAGCAAAGAGTAATAAATACAACAATGAACATTTTTTGCTTAACCCCCTTTACAGTACTGACAGATGTGACGTGTGACATTTGGTGTAGATAACTGAAAAATCTTGTGTATGTATGTGATGAAAAATTCAAGCATGGCTGACTCTATTTCCAACCATGTGGATGAGTGCTAAAACGATTCATCATTGCCAAAATCCAGCAAGAGAAAATCCAGCATGCCATCCTTACCGAGAACTATGTATTTATTGTTGCTTTATCCCATAAGTGCTAAAAGCACTGAACACAGGCCATGAAACAACTGACGCGTTTTGGAAGTAAACTTCCTTATTCACCCACTTTTGTCAACTTTAAATGGGTATCCCCATCTCCAAGATCCTCTCCCAATATGTAGTAGGTATAATAATAATAATAATATTAACTAATACCGCCAATTAGAAATGTAGTATCGTTTTTCTGATTACCTATGTCTCTTTCCTCATGTGCAGGCATTGCAGGACCTTAGGTATCAAAGGTTAAGACTACTAGCAACTAGCTCAGTGGTGGCAACCATGGATATCTAAGGTCCTGCAATGCCTGCACATTTGGAAAGAGACACAGCGAATCAGAAAAACTATACTACATTTCTAATTGGAGGTATTTGTTAATATTATTATTATTATTACTACACCTATTACATTTTGGGAGAGGATCTTGGAGATGGGAATACCCCTTTAACTTGATATGTATCAGCACCATTATGATTTTTATGTTATTTTCTTGGAATATTTCCAGCGCAGGTTCTGAAAATTTAGTCTCAAAGTCTAATTTTTCACTTCTTTGACCCAATCTTATTTGCACAGCTATCGGCGTCTATAAGTATCCAGTTAGTACATACACAGTAACTTCCCACCGACATCTACATACTGGTATTTCATTGTCAGATGGGGGGGTGACTCGGATTAGAGAATGATCTGCTCTTTTTCAGACTGATGAACCTTTTTGAACCCAACTTCTACGCTCCAGTATGTCGCCCACAGGCCACGCCAACAATGTGAACTTGGATTTCCGGCTGCTTTCGATAACAGCCATTCGCCTGCCTGATTTCCTGTTAGAATAATCTGGCTCACAAGAGACGCAGACACGGTTTTATGCTTTATTTACTGTACTGTCAAAATATTTGTAAAAATCTGTCAGAAGGAAAACTTTAACGAGAAGCATAATGGGTCATAAATATGCAAATATGCTAATGAGTGCACTGCAGTTCCCGTTCCATTGACACTTGTACTCCGGCCAAATGGTACCAATTCCTTGGGAATATTACGCCCCTGCCAGATAGATCATATGGAGCTAAATCTGCCGGCTTTGCCAGCAAGTTGGCTATTTGTTAACTGCCAAAGGCAGGCGAGAAGAAAAATATTTTATCAAAATTGCAAATGTATCAGAAGAGGGTTATCAATGACGATGCTCTTACTGCCAATACCGGAGAGTTCTGAGCAGAAGACAAGGAGGAAGGAGCGCTACTCGTCATGAACTTGGCTGTGACCCAGTGCATAATATAGCTGGGACTCGGCAGCACCAGGGACTCCTGACTCCATTTTTCGAGTCAGGTGAAATCTTGAAATAAAATGAGATAAATGCCAAGATTCTAGAGAAGACACAGCCAATGCAAGCCCAACAGATAAATCTTAGGACAGGAAAATGTGACAGATTCTCTTTCTTAAAGCTAAGGTTAAATAAAGATAAAATGAGCACATACCGCCTCGCATAAATGCTGATTTATGAAAGAGTCTTGTCCATAGGGAACGAGCTCATACAAACAATGTCTCGCTACGCCACTGCAGACGCAAAATGTGATCTGAAAGGTGAGCATTACTTTTTTTCTGTTTTTTTTTTTTGTGCCAGAAATGCTTCTAAAAAATGTCCTGTGTTTCAAGCGACTTTAATATTGCTTTGTACAAGTGGTTTTTTTTGTTGCTGTTGTTTTTTTGAATGGGGAGGATTTCTCGTAAGAAACATCATGAATTTTATGATGTTAGTTCAATTTAAGCATTTGTAAAAAAAAATAATGTTCTTCCGCGTGTAGGGTATTTTGAATTTTATGCACATCTACCCACAATCTTTTTGGGTAAAAAAAAGCTACGAAAACGGCACAACTTCTCCCCCCCCCAAAAAAACAAAAAAACAAACTACATTGTATGAAACCAGCTTTTAATTTATAACATGATTTTTTTTTCCAGTATTGTTCATGCCCTATAGGAAAGTAGGAAAGCTAATAAGAAAAAAACGCTAGAAAATGCCATTACCAATTCAAGCTGTGATTTGAAGAAAAAAAAAGCCACAAACTTCAAAAATACCAAAAAGAACTAACCTAATCCTAAAAAATTCCTAACCCTATCCATCCTCCCTTTAGTACAGTGCAGCCATCCTTTCCCCTTGGCAGAAAAGTATGATGATTTCTCCACCATGCTTCATGGTTGGGAAGGTGTTCTTGGAGTTGTACTCATCCCTTTTCTTCCTCCAAACACGGCGAGTGTCGTTGATACCAAAAAGCTCCATTATGGTCTCATCTTACCACATGACCTTCTCCCATGCCCCCTCGGCACCATCCAGATGATCATTGGCAAACTTTAAACAGGCCTGGACATGTGCTGGAGTGAGCAGGGGGACCTTGCCTGCCCTGCAGAATTTTAATCCATGAGGGTGTAGTGTATTAACAATAATGTTTGAGACTGTGGTCCCAGCTCTCTTCAGGTCATTGACGAGGTCCTCTAGTGTAGTTCTGAGCGGATTCCTGACCTTTCTCCATATCATCCTAACCCCATGAGGCAAGATTTTGCATAGAGCCCCAGACCGAGGAAGATTGACAGTCATCTTTTGTTTCTTCTATTTTCTATTAATTGTGCCAACAGTTGTTGCTTTCTCACCAAGCTGCTTGCCTATTGTCCTGTAGCCCATTCTAGCCTTGTGCAGGTCTACAATTTTGTCCCTGGTGTCCTTAGACTGCTCTTTGGTCTTGACCATGGTGGAGAGGGTGGACTGTGATTGAGAGTCTGGACAGGTGTCTTTTATACAGGTAACAAGGTCAAACAGGGGCAATTAATACAGGTAATGAGTGCAGAGTAAGAGGCTTCTGTGAGATCTGTGAGAGCCAGAATTCTTGCTGGTGGGTCGGTGATCAAATACTTATTTCATGCAATAAAATGCAATTTAATTATGTAAAAATCATACAATGTCATTTTCTGGATTTTATTTTTAGATTCTGCCTCTCACAGGTGAAATGTACCTACGATAAAAATTACAGACCTCTCCATTCTTTGTAGGTGGTAAAACTTGTAAAATTGACAGTGTATCACATAGTCATTTTTCCCACTGTATATGCTGATTGACCTGTTGACGCATGAAAATCCAACGCATGGAGGCAAAAACTGAAAAAAAAATGACAAAAATATCTAATATCTCTTAGACTAAATGTATAAAAATTATAGGGATTGCCCACTTTTGGGGACAATTTTTTTTTTTTTTTACTAAAGATTATTTTTGGGATTGGCTCATTTAAAAAATAGGTTGCATCGTTTGCCTTCTATAAACCTCTGGGTTGCACTGTCTAGTGCAGGAGGCAGAACGAGTTAACTGAGAATCCTTCAGTTGGGAGTTTTTCAATCTTTTTTTTCTGAGCTCCTCTCCTTTGATTTATGACCACAGGAAATGAGGAGGTGCAGGAGACAAAGAGCCGTAAATTTAAAATAATATCTATTGCAAAAATAGTGTTCAGGCCCAAATGGCCCCATACGTGAACCAATATAAAGAATTTTAGTAGAAATCTGCATATGGCTAAGGCCAC
This sequence comes from Dendrobates tinctorius, assembly GCF_039654945.1. NCBI lineage: Eukaryota > Metazoa > Chordata > Amphibia > Anura > Dendrobatidae > Dendrobates > Dendrobates tinctorius. The sequence goes on from NW_027361706.1 coordinate 23,381,586, forward strand.
AGCTGTGGGGGAGATGGTAGGTTTGCATTTGTGCTGATCACGTATAAGGGACAAATCCATAGGGATCTGGGGATGTCTTGCCCAAGGGAGAGACACAATAATACAATCACACCCCTCGCCTCTTCTGCAGCTGTGGTCGTCCTCAGACATCACAGGAGTGAGCCGGTTTCTTTAGCCAGATTTATATTTTTTTGTGGACATCCCCTTTAAGTAGCAGAGCAGTGGAAATTGGAATCAGACATAAGCATCAGTCTGTGTATGTTATATATTGTATTATTGCATTGCGGTTGGATTTAGTGGTATGTGTATTGCTTGTGTTGCATTTTTTGGGGGCCCCCGGCTATTCGATGACTTTGCAGGTTTTAATCGGTAGCAAATTGGAAGCCTTTCCCATTTTCCAGTCTTCTGTTCTACATCTTTTCCCCTAATCTCCTTCTCTTCTCCATGTGCTTTACACCTCACACGTGCTGGACGACAAAGGGTAATTGAGTCCCATCTATGCACAACAATGAGAGATGACACAACCAGCTGGTGCCCCTCGCTAACCCTGGGAGTGGGAACAAATGAGGTGCTGTTTTAGTGGATTGGGGGGGGGGCAATTTCAGGCTCACAGGCCATGGTTAAAGCCATTTTAGAGGAAATAACTACTAGAGTTTTCAATGGACGCACCTGTGCTCACGAAAAAATGGCCTTTAAATCTAAAAAAATAAAAATATTGGCTATACCGTAGTCACTTTTATTTATTTATTTTACTTTTTATACAACTTTCATTTTTTCTCAGAATTTTTTAGAGAGATAGAGAAATATTATTTTGTGTTTTTGTCTTTTATTAGTAATCCTTTCGATTCTTTGGCGTTTTATCCGAAACCCAGCATGCGCTTGATCTGGAATTTTTATAAGATATTTTCCAAATTCCTTTTCTTTAGAAATAAAAATAAAAAAACGCATGTGTGCATAAAACGGAAAGCCACATGAAACGCTTGTAATAAAGACGTGCATGACAAATCAATGCACTTTTCTACAGCAAAAAAATAAATAAATATGGTGGACATTGACTTAAAAGCTGCGATTGATACAACGATTCTAAACTAAAGCCCGCTAGAGGAAAGTGCGCACACCTCTTACTGAGATTTGTCATCTTGGGCAATCTGTGCAACAAAAACTAAAATATACACAGTCTACAAGAGTCTACAAGATGATGCAGAATTCCACTATAAGGCCACGTTCACACGGTCAGTATTTGGTCAGTATTTAACATCAGTAATTGTAAGCCAAAACCAGGAACAATCAGAGGAAAAGTAATAGAAACACGTCACCACTTCTGTATTCATCACCCACTCCTGGTTTTGGATTACAGATACTGATGAACGAATGTGCTGGGATAAGGTGTTATTTTCAAGCTAACTGACTTCGGCATGCTTGAAAAAATATGCTCGAGTCCCTGTGTTAGGCAATCCCTGCATGTGTTGTGGCTGTCGAACAGCCTCGAGACATGCAGCCATGGGGACTCAAACTTATTTTTCGATCACGCCAAAGACACTCTTTTAGCATCCGAGCATGCTCAGATAACACTTTATCGCAGCACATTCGCTCACCAGTAGTTACAAGCACTGGGGCAAAATACTGACCAAATACTGAAAATGTGAACATGGCATAAGAAAATCAATTTATATATTATAAATCCTAGTAAATTCATCAGGCTGCAGCACAACTCTCTCTTCTACAAAGCTTTGATGCCTTTTTTTTTGTAACTGTTTTGCACAAAAAAGTTGATATAAAGAAGAGAATCATTTGTCTTTTCCTTTCTATGTTTCCATCTTTTTAGATCCAGTTCTAGATTTCGCTAAAAAAAACTGCATCAAAAAGTGCATGTGAGAGTGTAGCCTTGATCACACGGAGCGCATGTGATGCATTTTGTCTTCGCCTATTTTTGTGCAGCGTTTTACAATGGCAGCAAAATAAACGACGTTCCCAAAATTTCGTGCCCATGTTGCGCACTTTTTCCTTACGTCTTTTGACCCGCGGCGTGTTTTTTCAAGACGCGACATGTCGATTCTTTCAGTATATTCGTGCTGTTTTTGCTCCTATTGAGCTCAATGAGGGTTTTTTTTTTTTTAAAAAAAGGGCAATTGAAAATTTTCATGCATTTTTGCGCCATACAAAACCTGCATAAAAATCTATAAAAAAAAAAATGTGCATAATCTACGCCGCGTCCTTCCTGCCAATATTTTGCTACGCTGTGTGAACATATCTTGGCTGCATTTCTGTGTTTCACGTTCTGCGATTTTCCGACTGACTGCAACTCTCCTGACCTGAACTCAATAGCCTCATAAATGAGATTGTAGAGTTGGGGGTCAGACCGTGAAACATCCACATGTGAATGCAGCCCTAAGCCAGGTATATAGGGACCAAGTGGAGATTATTACACGGCTGCTGGGAAGTCAACAGGTGACGCCACATATTCTACGTGTTATCACACATTGAAGTTCCCAGGCTAAAATTAGTTTGGAGAGAGCGAGCGACTCTTCTCCGCTGAACCCCTAATCCTTGGGCAGGTTAACCAAGCAAAGAAATGGAAGAAAGGAGGAATGTCTGTTAATCTTATTGTGTGGACGGTGGGTGTGTAATCTGCTGATATCTGCCGATATAAAGGATGTGGCGCTGCTCATGAATATGAATGCCTCTGCCTTTATACAGGGGGCTCCCTCCTCCTCTGCTCGCCATCAATCACAAAGATGCTTTGTCACAGGAGCTGAAGCTGAGGTTCCTCCAGATTAACTATGTATTAGCCAATGGCCGATATCTCCATCTTGTCTCGGACCGGTACCCCTTGATCTCGCTGCTTAAGACGACGACATAATATAGGGTTGATACTGAGAAAAGTATGGGGAATATCCCCCAAGACGATGACGACGATGCACGTAAAGGGCTAATACATCACCGAGTGCACACACGGAATGTATCGGCTAGAATTCTAAAGATAAATATTGACGTTATGAATTTCTTATATTTGGCAAACAAACCATTTCCAACATTCCGTATCACGTCGTACCTCTTATACAGCCCGTGGAGGGGTTGAAGACACAGAAACTGCCAATAATCCAGACAAAAAGCTTTTAACTTCATCATCTTGATAGCGAGGGGTAAAGAGTGCCTAGATGGCACCGTCCGAAACCAGGAGGTGCCTCGCTGCACATTGGCGCAGATGCATGGCAAAATTCGGCATCCTCAAAAAGTAGCAAACTCCAGAAAGATGGGGTAAGAGAAGAACAACGTCTCCGGATGACTGCTCCGACCTCTTCATATTCCTGGGAGTTCTCGAAATCTTCGTCAAGGAGAAGACACTAATCCATACAGATTTTGATCATCCTCAAAAGGAAATTTTTTTTTCCTTGCTAATCCCCAGGCAAAAGATTTCCAAAAAGAAAAAAAATCACCTACAAAATCCTCTTTGTGGGAAAAAAAAAAAATCAGCAGGACGGCTCACTTTGCTGTCACCGGACACGTCCAGTCCATTGTAACAGAACATGTGAGAGCGTAACAAAAAAGAAATGTCGCCGCACGCCCTCCCCCTGCCTTAAAATAATGTATTCTTATCTTATTCCCAGCACACGTTGCCAGTCAGGTCCGTGTGAACAGCTAATCATAAGAACCACATGCTGCACAGAGGGACAGGCTCCCAGCCAGAGATGGGGGGCCCTGGGATTGGCCCTCCTTGGTTTCTACGGAAACAGGAACACATTGATGACAGCCGAAAAAAAGGTCCTTGGATGACAGCCTTCCCTGCCATTTCAGGGGGGGATAATGTCTGTGTAACATGCAGTACAAGACCCTCATAGAGACCCCTCTGCACAAAGCCAAGGTTGGGAGGGGCCGGTTACACAAATGATGTAAAACAATGAAACAAAAAAAAAAGGGATTCTCGATCAAACACAGCAAATAAAAAGAAAAATGCAAATAAAGACAAAATAATCAAAGAATATTCCAAAAATAAATCAATATGTTACAAATTAATTAAAAGTGATCCAACAATTTTTAGTTTTTATTCTGTTTTACACAGGCAAAGGGTAACATGAAAGAGAACAGGAGAATTGCTGTAACAACGCAAGTATAATGGCAGTGTAGGAGAAACAGACATTTATAGTGGTCCTTGGGAATGGTGGGGTCTCACATTAGGGTCTACATTTTTTTTTTAGGAGAATGAGGGGCATATAATCCCAGTTACTTCTCAGGACAAGGTCGCACGTTCCTAGCACGCTCCATTGTAGTGTTTGGATAATGAGAGACAAGAGGGAGCATGAGGCCCTTGTTCTTCTACCTCGGGGGGCACCCACCTATCGGAAATTAATTACATATTCTAAGGATTAAACAAAAATGTTTATCAGTAGAGGACGCCTTTATTGAGAGTTTCCATTACATCTTTTTAAGGCATCATTTAGACCGCTGTTTGGCACGTACATGTTGCATATGGGGTTTTTTTCACAGATACCACCATGAATAAACCACCGCTTTATAATCAATGGTGCTGTTCACATATCTGTGTTTTTACATAGACCGTGGGTCCGTGCAAAAAGTCACGGAGACATGTCCGTTTTTTGAGATGACAAGGGCCAATATAAGTATACTAGCTATCAACCTGTTCTACGCCCGGGTGGCGGGCATTTTTAATCGTACATGGTCTCCCATCCTGGTATGTGCTGCACCCCTCATCCCTATCCTGGTATGTATGGTACCCTCACCCCCCAATCCTGTTATGCATGGTCCTATCACCCCCCAATCCTGGTTTGAATGGTCCCCCTCACCCCTATTAAACTACACACATTAAAAAAAAAACATTTATACTCACCTTTCTTCCCCGTGTCCAGCGCTGTCCTGATCTGGGCGTGTTGTGGTGCCGGACTGGGCGCCTGCGCAGACCTCGCTTTCCGCCGCCATGTGCTTGAAGACACACTGCAGTGTGTCTCCAAGAAAATGGCGGCGGTAAGCGCGGACTGCGCGGACGCCGATTCATGTCTGCAGTGGGCGTGTTGTGGTGCAGGACTCGGCGCCTGCACATTCCTCACTTTCCGCCGCCATTCTGTTATCCTGGTATGCATGGTCCTCTCACCCCCCAATCCTGGTATGCATTGTGCTCTCACCCACCTATCCTAGTATGCATGGTCCCCTCACCCATCTATCCTGGAATGCATGGTCCTCTCACCCCCCAATCCTGGTATGCATGGTCCTCTCACCCCCCAATCCTGGTATGCATGGTTCTCTCACCCCTCAATCCTGGTATGCATGGTCCCCTCACCCCCCAATCCTGGTATGCATGGTCCCCTCACCCCCCAATCCTGGTATGCATGGTTCTCTCACCCCTCAATCCTGGTATGCATAGTCCCCTCACCCCCCAATCCTGGTATACATGGTCCTCTCACCCCCCAATCCTGGTATACATGGTCCTCTCACCCCCCAATCCTGGTATGCATGGTCCCCTCACCCCCCAATCCTGGTATGCATGGTCCCCTCACCCCCCAATCCTGGTATGCATGGTCCCCTCACCCCCCAATCCTGGTATGCATGGTCCCCTCACCCCCCAATCCTGGTATGCATGGTCCCCTCACCCCCCCAATCCTGGTATGCATGGTCCCCTAACCCCCCAATCCTGGTATGCATGGTCCTCTCACCCCCCCAATCCTGGTATGCATGGTCCCCTCACCCCCTATCCTGGTATGCATGGTCCCCTCACCCACCAATCCTGATATGAATGGTCCCCCTCACCCCTATTAAACTATACACACATTAAAAAACCCCATTTATACTCACCTTTCTTCCCCGTGTCCAGCGCTGTCCTGTTTTGGGCTTATTGTGGTGCTGGACTGGGCGCCTGCGCAGGCCTCGGTTTCCGCCGCCATGTTCTTGAAGACACACTGCAGTGTGTCTCCAAGAAAATGGCGGCGGTAAGAGCAGACTGCGCAGACGCCGATTCATGTCTGCAGTGGGCGTGTTGTGACAGACTCGGCGCCTGCGCAGTCCTCGCTTTCCGCTGCCACTTTGTTGAAGACACACTGCAGTGTGTCTTCTACAAAATGGCAGCGATACGCGCGGACTGCGCAGGCGCCAATTCCGGCGCCATACCCCGCCCTCTCCTGACGTCCCATGAAGGCGCAAGACCCCGTGGCAACAGCAACACCGGCTCGGTAAGGTGCTGCAGAGATCGCGGTATGCGTTCAGTGCTTACGCATACCGCGATCTCTTGGGGGTCTGCGTCACTCTGTGGGGGGATGCGTCACTCTGTCTGGAGCAAGACTGCGCAGGCGCGTCGCACTTGCACAGTCTATAGAGGCTTCAGACAGAGTGACGCTTAGCCCGTTATATTACCGATGGGTCCGAGAAAAACACAGCACACAAAAGGCAAGTGTACAAGTTTGAGTGCCGTCTGCGTTTAACATTGCAAAGTATAGGAGAAGCTTTGTCATTTATTTGTGTATTTATCCATCCGTGAAAAACAACGATGACCACACTGATGGTAAAAACAGACACACTGATGGTAAAAATGGACACACGATTACATACTGATGGTAAAAACGGACACAATGACCAAACACTGATGACACACTGATTGTAAAAAATGGACGCATAGACCAAATATTAGTGCACAACACTGATGACACACGGATGATAAAAATGCAAACACCAATGACACACTGATAGTAAAAACTGACACACGGATGACACACTGTTTGTAAGAATGGAACCACAGATGACACACTGATGGTAAAATAACGGACAGACGGATGACACACTGATGGTAAAATAACGGACAGACGGATGACACACTGATGGTAAGAACGGACACATGATGACACTCTGATGGTAAAAATGAACACGCGGTGACACACTGATGATATCAATACCATTTTCTTACATGCACGTGTGAATGATGACTTAGGGCAAGCTTGGAGACATCATCATGAAAGCCATAATTATCGTATTTTTCAGACTATAAGACGCATCGGATAAGACGCACCTCAAATCTTCAGAAGAAAAATGGGGGAAAAAATTAATGTGTCAAATGGGGGTCTGTCTTACAGTCCTGAATTCAGCTTACCCTGGAGGGATCAGCAGCTCTGGTGGAGCGGAGTCACAGGGGGTGTTTAGTGGTTCTTCGATATGACCCAGGCTGGTGTGGCAGGTTAGGCGGTGCTCGGTGGTGCGGGGGCTCCGCCGACATTTTGTGAAAGCCCAGAGCCCCCGCACATCCATTGCTGCGATGCAGTGGTCTCTGGGAAATCCCATCCCAAGGCTGGTGTGGCAGGCTTGGCGGTGCTGGTGACATTTTGTGAATGCCCTGAGCTCGCGCACTTCCATTGCCTCAATGCTGTGGCCTCCAGGAAAATGGTCGCAGAAGGCGGCGCATGCACAGATTGAGATCTCGGCAACAAGATCTTGTCTCCCGTCCTGAGATCTTGTTGCCAAGATCTCAATCTGCGCATGCGCCGCCTCTGGCGGCCATTCTCCCGGAGGCCACAGCATTGAGGTAATGGAAGTGCGCGGGCTTAGGGCTTTCACAAAATTTCGCTGGAGCCCCCCGAGACACTGAACACCGCCGAGCCTGCCGCATCGGGATGGGAGTGAGATTATTGCCATGCAGTGTCGGACCACAGGAAGAATCGCTCGACTGCTGCTGTGATCTCGCTAATATAGTCGGAATATACCGTAATTAAGTACGGTATATTCCGACCATAAGACGCACCCCCTGTTCTCCCACAAATTTTGGGGGGAAAAAGTGCATCTTATAGTCCGAAAAATATGGTACAACTTCCACAAAAGTCTTCATCTTTTCATATTCCTTACTTAGAAATATCTACTATGGTGAATACTTACTGATGAAATTCTATCTTAGCAGAGGAAGGCAATGTCACCATTCAGAAGTCAGGAAAAGCTGGGTGTTAGCTTTCACCCAGCTTTCCCATAAGCGGGTATAACTAATAGATGGCTGAATATAAATATTAGCTGTTTGACAAGCAAAGACAATTCTAAAAGACTTAAAGGGGTCGTCCTGCACTGCAAAGAAATATAATTAGGGCATGGTTGTTTTTAAAGGTGTAAACGAAGGCATATTCACCTTCTAGTACCCCTTGGGGTACCCTAGAGGGTGCTCTGGAAGCAATATATGCTTCATTTGGAAGTCAACAGGATGTGATTGGCTGCAGCGGTCCGTTTTACTTCCAGATGGAGCAGACATCGCTTACATTTCTGCAGCTATTACTTAAATTATTTTACTTGTGTTTTTTCATTTCCAGTAGAAATTCCTGCTGCTGATGAGCGGCACGGCTTCCATACATCTCTATGAAGATTTCTCGGTAACAAGAATGTGATTTTCCGAAATACTCCTTTAAAACCCTTCATCTAGTTCTACTCATTAAATGGTGAAAGATTTTCTCCATATAAAAGATGATTCTGACTTCAGGACATTTATTGCTAACGCGGTTGTGGTTGCATCTGAGCAGCAGGGACGGGTTTCCGGGCATCAGAAAACATTGGGCAGAATTCAATGAAGACGAAAGTACGATCCCTGATAAATGGACCTATATCAGTCATTAATTAATTTTCTTTATTTTACCCGAACACTGAAATTACAGTCTTTGTTGGGCAATTTCTTACAATCTATTCTTCCCTGTTATCATATTTTTCAGATACAGTCTGCGGTGACGGTATGGAAAAGCTGTCCGGGAAAATGCTGCTCATCCGAATACATGCATATTTATGAATGATACTGTAACTAGGTAATTACTGAGCAAAATGTGAGCATGGGCGGCCATTAGCCTACGATAATGACAGTGAGAAATATAAGCTCACCGCCGGACACATTTATCAACCGAAAAGTGGCGTTATGTGGATTAATGAAATGATGCAAGTGGGATTCGCTGCGTGTCCTAAAAATATACATGTATGGCATCGGGAAGAGTGACTGCAGACGTGTGAATAAACCCAGTGTGCGCTGTCAGGATTCTCCATGCCCGTATTGGGAGCGCGTGAGTACAAGTATCCGACTTGCATACATTTATTTATTTTACTCATTTACTGCGCTTTACATAAATTATTGGCACATGTGATCACATGCTGACTAGACATGTGCGGCCCCGCTCAATACAAGTGAATTAAGTCTAGTCGGCATGTGACTGCATTTATGAAAATTGCATACTTGTGGTCAGATGACCAGCCCAGAGAATCTTGACAGCGCACACTGTGCCCACAGTGAGGATTCTCAAGTCTGCAGTCACTACATGTGACTGCAGACTTGAGCCCCAAACCTGGACAACCCCTTAAAGTCATCCCTTAAACCAACTTTGTGTTAGTGTTCCTTTCATGGTAGAAAGATCTCACCTGCCTCCTGCAAGAATAAAAATACTCATTTCCAGATGATTCTGTATAAAAACACTGATTTGATTAATAAAATTGACCTTGTAGAGTCCAACGATCCACAGGAAGGTGCTCATTCTGCTTTCTCATTTTCCTAAAAGACCAGTGACATTAATATGGGCAACCAGCAGAAGTAAAGGGCAGTAAAATGTGATGAACAAATAGGAATCAAACATTTTATTTTGTTTAGTATATTTTTTGATGTAGAGGTAAATTATTGTCCGATAAATTCATTTTTTAACAGTACTGTATAGAACTCATTATATGCACAACCCTAGAAATGGCATTTACTTAGTCGTCTGACATCCAAATTTAATCCATTGTCATGAAAGAAGCATAGCCAGAAAATCACGCGCGTCGGTGCCAAGGAAGGATGCCAGCTTCTCATTCTCCTCTTGCCAGTGTGTATAAATGTAGGGCTAGGGCAGAAAATGAAAGGTTTGTCCCAAGAATGGAAAACCTAGCAATAACTCAGAATTGGCTTCCATTTTTGTAAACCTGGTCTGGTGTAAGTGATCTTAGTAATGCTGGGAGCTGCGGGGGGACAAGCTCCTCTGCTATGTCCTTTCCAGCCTGATGCAAAGTAAAGTATACATCTCTCTTGTAGAGTGGGATCTCTAATTTACCCTTCATGACCATCTTCTACATTCTCCTGATTTATGTCAAACAAAAAAAAAAGTGATTATTAACACCCAGATGTCGCAAATGCCTTCAAATCTTAAGTAATCCCTGTCAATAATCAATAGAAGCAAATAGTAAGTGCCATGTGGCTCACAGTAATGTCAGAGAGTAATCTATCAGCCCAAAAACATACTGGACATCTGCGTCTGAGCGACATAAAAGGTCTCGATTGCAAAAAATAGAAATAGTAGAGAGAATAAATGGAGGTAGCACTCCGAACATAAAGGGCAACGTTATAGAACTTTAATGGCTCATGTGGCGACATTTCAGTTTATAAGATGAACCTTTCTCAATCATTGTACCAAGTGCACAAATCGCATATTTAAAGGTGCATTAATTACATAAAAGATCATCATTAACATTGTAATCCTCATAATACATCTGTAGTACTCGATAAACAAACAGGTGAACAAATCATAATATACCGATCCATCGTGCATCATCTGCATAAAAATATAGAACAATATATGGATAAAAGTTTAAAAAAAGTGCATAAACTGCTGATAGTGATGCTCATGTGCATGAATAACTAGGATGGATGGCTCTGTACTGTAACCATCATGTCCCACATACTGCCAAGATGGGTGTTCTAAAAATCCCACTGGTATGTCAATATCCTTATCGGGTTTAGTTTTCTTCTCGTCTATTTATCTATCTGTCTAGAGATAGTAAAAGAAAAGCAGCGGTTTTCATGCAAAAATGGATGAAAAGCCCCAAAAGTTATCACCTAAACCTTTTTTATACAATATCCAAAAAATGGGGGCAGAACAGCAAAGTGAAATGCTGCCCCGAGGGTTTGGGATTTGTATCTTATATCCATGTCATAAATTTATCATATAATCTATCTGTCTATTATCTATCTGTCTGTCTATGTATCGCACATCTATTTATTATCTATCTATCTATCATCTATCTATCTATTTATCTATCTATCTATCTATCATCTATTTACAGTATCTATCTATCATCTATCTATCTATCATCTATTTATCTATCTATCTATCTATCATCTATTTACAGTATCTATCTATCATCTATCTATCTATCATCTATTTATCTATCTATCGATCTATCTAATATCTATCTTCTATCTATATATCATCTATTTATCTATCTAATATCTCTCTATCTATCATCTATTTATCTATCCTTCTATCTATCTATCATCTATTTATCTATCTATCTAATATCTCTCTATCTATCATCTATTTATCTATCCTTCTATCTATCTATCATCTATTTATCTATCTATCTAATATCTATCCATCCATCCATCCCAGATTGCCCTTGATCGTAGTTTTCTATATTGATTGGAATAGAGCACAGACATGTTTCAGGGGTCAGAGGTCTCCATAATAATTGTGTTCTGGAACACTTTACAATTAGGCAGAAGATTGGAAAGTTCTCATTATAGGAGTATTGAGAAGTACAGTCCCTCTTTGGCCCGGCTCCCCATCTGTTCCCTTTTTCTTTTGATTTATGTTGATGTGGAATAGTAAAAAGCTTCAACTAATAGCTGAATGTGATGAGCCTGATAAAGTCTCCTTAGCGGATCCTGGAGTGAGCCTCGCTGTACGTCACATACACAGCACACACTGATCGTTTATACTGCTGGGCGGTAATTTATCGATATAGAGGCTAATGAGTCAATTCCAGCCTTTCTCGCCCCAATCTCTGTTTCATTGCTATTAGAAGTTCTTCCTTCTTCTACAATCTCTGCCTCCAATTTCTATTTAATGAGATTCTGAGGGAGAAGATCAGGACCTTAATGTCACAATTCCTCGATCCAATGATTTCATCATCAAGCTACAAAACGTGAAATATTCCTCTGTCCTCTAATACCTGATTATAAAGGTCAAGGAATCGCATTCCCTAACGCAGCGTTTGCTGGGGTGTTTATAGCAGATATTAAGGGACGAATTACTGAGGTCTGAGGACATCCCACCAAGCCATTCTCTATATAGGATATGATCTATACCAGGGGACCCCAACCACCATCCGCGGCCCAGGACCAGGCCGTTGCAGTTCTGTTGCCAGTCCGCGGAGCCACGGCTCAGAATGCTGAACACAAGGGGAGCCGGCGGCTGTAGCACTGTAGTGACAGCTGCAACCGCCGGCTTCTATAAGACATCGATATTCACCCTCAGTTCCTGCATCCCTGTCGGGCGCGGCAGCTTCATCCAGTGCTGAGCGGTCACATAGTACCGCTCATTAAGGTCATGAATATGGATGTGACTCCACTCCCATAGGCGTGGCGTCCATATTCATGACCTTAATGAGCGGTACTACGTGACCGCTCCGCATAGGAAGAACCTGACGCACCAGGATAGAGATACAGGGAAGTTCAGAGACGGTGTGAGAGTAAGTATGATGGGGAGGACGGGGGGAGCCCAGCCATGCATACAAGGGTGGGAGCGTAGCCATGTATACAAGGGTGGGAGCGGAGCCATGTATACTAGGGTGGGAGCGGAGCCATGTATACAAGGGTGGGAGCGGAGCCATGTATACAAGAGTTGGAGAAGAGCCATGCATACAAGGGTGGGAGCAGAGCCATGCATACAAGGGTGGGAGCAGAGCCATGCATACAAGGGTGGGAGCGGAGCCATGCATACAAGGGTGGGAGCGGAGTCATGTATATAAGGGTGGGAACGGAGCCATGCATACAAGGTTGGAAGCGGAGCCATGTATATAAGGGTGTCGCTGTCTCCCATCACCCCTAGATGGGACCGTCTTGTTGCAGGAAAACAAGCCCAGTGCTCCCACTGATACAGGGAAACAAGTCCGGTGCTCCCACTCATTCAAAACCTATGGTGAGTTGAGTCACATTCACATTATAAATGTTATAATTAAATGATAAGTATGCACTACTAAACTACAACCCGTCTATAGCCCCGCCCCCTTATGACCAAAGCCCCACCCCTGCCACACCTCCATCCCCGCCCTGCCGGGCCCTGGAAGAATGGTCTTGCTTGAGCCGGTCCCTGGTGCAAAAAAGGTTGGGGACCACTGATCTATACGATGTCCTGATAAAACTAGCAGGGCATGCAACAGTGACTCCTCATAGCTATTCCTTATTAGGGTCCCACGTGTAAATGTCTATGAAGACCGACGCTCACGTATGTTGCAATTAACTCTTGACTTTATTCCATTGAAGTTTCAACCCATCAATCCATGTGATGCGTTTCGGCCTCTGTCCTGAAGCCTTTTTCAAACATTTTTCTACATTTTTCAGATGATGTTGGGTTGGGACTCCCCTATAAACATTAAATGCTTAACGAGTCCTGATGAAATTAATATTTTTGTCCGACTTTATTCTAATGTTGAAAGGGAGTCTGTCAGCACAAAATGACTGTTCAAACGAAGCACATGCGCTTGGTGCACCCATGGCATGGCCGCTCATTTCAGTGAAACTTCCCATCTACTTGTTTTTATCAGTCTTTGTGCTTATCTGGGTGCTGTAAAGTCAGAGCTGTCAATCAAGAAAGAGGAGATCAAACATATAAATGGAAAACAAGCAGATGAGAAGGTGCACTCAACTACCCAGTCAGGCCCAGGGTGCACCGAGCGCCTGTGCCTGGTTTGAACAGTCTTTTTATGTTGACAGAGTCCCCTAAGCAGTTTCAGACAAGCAGACTAAAAGCCCTACGTCAGCTGGACATACACATCAGATCACTGTCAGCCAAACCACTTCATTGTACCCAGGAACACTCGGCTCCCATTGGCATACTACTATGGCAATGGCTTAATCGCCACAAGCAAAGGGATCAACTTCTGAAATTCTACAGGATGGATCCTTATTTCACCATCATCTGTCAGAAGAGAGTCAGGAGACCCCCATATCAATTAGATAGTTGACCAACTTTTATCTAATGTGTTAGGAGGCCTTTAAGATAAGCTAGGGTCCCACCAGCGTATTTTCGCTCATCTGAGAAAATTGGGACGATTATGCTAATGAAAACCTGATCAAAGTGTGATCCAATTCTCTCGGATGACGAGAAGATGGTGAAAAAAATGTCTCCATCTTCTCCATTCTGTCAGTCCATGAAAATCAGCACTCAGAGGTTATCAGAGTGAAGACCTATGTTTTCCGCAGACTTATTGACTTGCACGGCCAAGTCCGGTAAAATAAATGGATCCAAATCGGGCATGCTGCGATTTTCGGATATGTGCACGGCCCCATAGAAAAACATTGGTCCAAGCCCGTTCTGATATTTTGTCGAATGGTACTCGGACTGAAAATACGGCCGTCTACATGAGCCCTTAGTCTGGTTCATAACGAATTGGTCAACAAGGCGATATGTAGCTTCCATTTCATGCTTCAAATCAGAGCTAGACCAGATTTTAATTTTTGGAATCCTTAGGAATTCCTGATTACCGGACAGTCTAAACAGACGAACAAACAAAATGCTCATTTGTTGGGTGACATGTTTTTTTTAAATCAATGTTAAAAAATAAGTTCTCAGCAGCACATTGTCCTGTGTAAACAGCACATGTGCTGCCGATAACATTGTGCTCTCTATGCACAAAACAATCTTTTTAGCGATCGTTCTGTGCACAGTGCTTGTGTGAACAGGACGTTACAGGAGTTCTCCAGTCCAAATCGATACATCTGCAGTCACTCTGTCTGACTGCAGACTTATAAATCCCCCCTGAACTCACAGAGCACACTAAGAGGATTCGCCAGTTTGTGACCCGGGACTGGAGGGTATGTATGAGTTATACATACCCCCTGCCAGTGGGAGTGGCCTTGCTTCCATAGACAAGTATGGAGCGAGGCGGCGCCGTTTAGTCGACCACGACCACTGGCCTGCAGCGTCACCAGACGGGGAGTGGCCTCATTCCATACACTTGTAGCCACGACCACCAGACAGCCTCTGGCGAATCCCTGCAGTACACAGTGCGTGCTCTGGGCGGATTCATAAGACTTATCGGCTGACTTTTAGCAGCCCTTATATATATATATATATATATACACACACAGTATCCATAAATATAAAAGCACCAACACAAATGCCGAGGTAAAACAGATGAAAAAAAAATGGTGTTTACATAAGAATATAATAGGCATCTAACTCAGATGTGAAGCTAATTACTATGGAGGAGGACTGCAACAAAAATCCAGCACTGAACCGAACACATATAATTAGGGTGGAAATCCGGCAAAACACTGATTATTTTAATGGAAACATTTAAAGAGATCCCCCCGTCCCCCGCCTTGGTTGTGCCGCCACTGTAATTTTGGCCTCCTTTACACACAGTCTTCCGTGTAGAAATGAAAGCACTTTAACGTCTCCTTCGCATTTTGAAGTCCGGGACGGTTATTGTTAAGCTGCGGGTGAATTAGCTGCCAGTCACTAATACTTAGCAGTAATCTGCCAGTGCGGGAATGCAAATGAAGACTTTTGTCAGCAGCCGCCGTGGAGTTTATACATTTCTCATTTCCTTCAAACAACTCAATAAAAAAGCATTAAGCTTCATCTCACGATCCGAGACAAAATGAATCAAAGTCTTTGAAAAAAAAAAAAAGATATTGGGCTGCTACCTATTTTGTTTGAGGATTTACAAGACAGATTCTCTTTCTGCTAGATGTCTATCGCTCTGCAATAAATCGCACTCGTATAACGGAAGATAAGGCGCGGCGGCCGCTCTGCTTAACTTAATGGAGTTGCCAAATCAGCAATCGAGAATAAACATAAAACATAACTTTTAATAATGAGTGTAAAAGCTACCAAAGATAGTAGTGCAAGTAAAACACTAAATCAGGAACCACAAAAAATAAAGGAAGTAACTGTATTAATCTTTATAACAGATTACTACCAATATGTACATGTGGCTATTCCAAGTCCAAATTCTTGAGGGATTGGACCAGAAAAACTTGGACTAAATCAATGCAAAAGACCAAGTAAAATATGAACAGTTTCCTTATCAGAGGAACTAAAGGCCTCTACCCTGTAAAGGTTATCAAGGAATATGCCTATTCATGTATATAACAAAGACATAAAAACCATCAACAAAAGAAAAGGAATGATCTCACCACATGAAGATGGAGGATGTCCAGGATCAGATGTCCCATCAGAGTCATATCAGGTCAGGAAGAAGGGAAATTCACCCTATACAAGCCCTGTTAGAACTACAACTGACACCCATGACTCCCGCCCTAACAAGGGCAGTCCACATCTAATCCCTGTAAACCAGAAGCCCTACAAAGTCCCTGTGCATCCCGACGCGTTTCGTCAATAAATGACTCTTCAGGGGACATATTAGCACAAACTGGGCATCATCACAGAGTATACAGGCTGCCTCCCAGGATAAAAATGGAGTGAGGCAGACTAATGAGAAGGGCGCTTAAATAAACTGCCAATCAACTAGAACACATCCACCTGAGATGACTTGGAACGCACGCCGTCCACCATTGGTCCCTGTGGGACGCAGGCACATGATGAGTGTATCAGTGGAAAACGCCCACCCTCCAAACCATGCAATAGTGCATAAACGCCGGCGTATCCTGCGGCAAGCGCCGCCCTATTTCCGGTTGCGTCATACTGCCCAAAAGCAAAATGGCCGCCACACTTCCGGTCATGCGCACTCGTCGGTGCCAGCAAACAAGATGGCCGCCACACTTCCGGTCATGCACACTCATGTTAAAGCAGCGCCAACTGAAAGGAAGTAAAGCATGCGACAAAGGTCGCAAAATGCTGCTGGAAGGCAATATCGTCATGCGCGCTTAACACAGTCAATAAGCTTGATATTATAAGCGAATAGACAGATCATAAATCTCCAAAGGCCTCAAACACCAGAATAATTACAGAAAATAGAGGCACAAAGAGAAAATTACCAGAATCAAAATAAAGCAAGATGGAAAATGACAAAAATTCAAACTCAGAATAAAAGGTAGCAAAAACAAGTAAAAAACAGGGTATTTTGCAGTATATACAAAAGAAATATAAAACACATATATCAAACCCTAGATATAGCAGCCAAAATTGAGTAGATCATTAAGCCCTCTTGGGGTCATAGTATTCAAACAGAAGATCCATTTAGTCTCTTTTTGTAGAATGATGCGATCCCAATTACCACCTCTTGGTGGTTTTTTTACCCTTTCAATCCCCACAAATTGAATAGAATTAACATTCCCTCCTTGGCACAGATTGATATGACGTGAAATAGGGGTATCTCTCTTGTGGATAATATCTCCAATGTGTTCCCCAATTCGACGTTTGAATTCTCTAATGGTTTTACCCACATATTCTATGCCACATAAACAGGTGGCCTTATAAATGACTCCCTTGCTGCTACAGTTAATAAATTCCCTAATTTGATATATCTGTCCTGTAACATTACTGGTAAAACCAGCACCAGGAGAAATATGGGAACAAGCAACGCAGTGGCCACATCTGAAGCAACCATTCACATTAGAGGGCAACCAAGTGGTACGGGAAGGTCTGGTGAAATGACTGTTGACAAGCCGATCCCTTAAGGAACGGCCTTTCTTATATGTGATTAAAGGTCGTGTCGAGAGTACTCCTCCAACATCCTTATCCATCAATAACACAGGCCAATGTTTGGCCAGAATAGCACGTACATCACTTGCTCCATTGTCAAAAGTGGTAATCAACCTCATTTCACCTTTATTTTCAACTCTGGGTCTGGGTCTAAGGAGTTCCATTCTACTTTTACTCTTAGCATGTTTATAGGCATGTTTCAAAACATCAAGAGGATAACCCCTGTCCAAAAATCTGTCTCTAAGTTCTCTCGCCTGTCTCTCAAAAGATTCATCAGTAGAGCAATTTCTACGTATCCTAAGGTATTGACCCTTAGGTACTCCACGTTTAAGATGTATAGGGTGGCTACTATCCCACCTCAACAAAGAATTAGTAGCCGTGGGTTTCCTGTAGGTACAGGTGGTAATAGTACCATCATTTTTCCTCTCAATCAATATATCAAGGAAGGACAATGAAAACGGATCAATCACCGAAGTGAAAAATAAACCACAATCATTATGATTCAGAGTGTCTACAAAAATAGAAAAACTATCCTTAGAACCCTTCCACAAAATCAGGATGTCATCAATATATTTTGATTCTGGTAATTTTCTCTTTGTGCCTCTATTTTCTGTAATTATTCTGGTGTTTGAGGCCTTTGGAGATTTATGATCTGTCTATTCGCTTATAATATCAAGCTTATTGACTGTGTTAAGCGCGCATGACGATATTGCCTTCCAGCAGCATTTTGCGACCTTTGTCGCATGCTTTACTTCCTTTCAGTTGGCGCTGCTTTAACATGAGTGCGCATGACCGGAAGTGTGGCGGCCATCTTGTTTGCTGGCACCGACGAGTGCGCATGACCGGAAGTGTGGCGGCCATTTTGCTTTTGGGCAGTATGACGCAACCGGAAATAGGGCGGCGCTTGCCGCAGGATACGCCGGCGTTTATGCACTATTGCATGGTTTGGAGGGTGGGCGTTTTCCACTGATACACTCATCATGTGCCTGCGTCCCACAGGGACCAATGGTGGACGGCGTGCGTTCCAAGTCATCTCAGGTGGATGTGTTCTAGTTGATTGGTAGTTTATTTAAGCGCCCTTCTCATTAGTCTGCCTCACTCCATTTTTATCCTGGGAGGCAGCCTGTATACTCTGTGATGATGCCCAGTTTGTGCTAATATGTCCCCTGAAGAGTCATTTATTGACGAAACGCGTCGGGATGCACAGGGACTTTGTAGGGCTTCTGGTTTACAGGGATTAGATGTGGACTGCCCTTGTTAGGGCGGGAGTCATGGGTGTCAGTTGTAGTTCTAACAGGGCTTGTATAGGGTGAATTTCCCTTCTTCCTGACCTGATATGACTCTGATGGGACATCTGATCCTGGACATCCTCCATCTTCATGTGGTGAGATCATTCCTTTTCTTTTGTTGATGGTTTTTATGTCTTTGTTATATACATGAATAGGCATATTCCTTGATAACCTTTACAGGGTAGAGGCCTTTAGTTCCTCTGATAAGGAAACTGTTCATATTTTACTTGGTCTTTTGCATTGATTTAGTCCAAGTTTTTCTGGTCCAATCCCTCAAGAATTTGGACTTGGAATAGCCACATGTACATATTGGTAGTAATCTGTTATAAAGATTAATACAGTTACTTCCTTTATTTTTTGTGGTTCCTGATTTAGTGTTTTACTTGCACTACTATCTTTGGTAGCTTTTACACTCATTATTAAAAGTTATGTTTTATGTTTATTCTCGATTGCTGATTTGGTATTCTGTATTGTGAGAATACGTGGGTATTTAACTCACTCCTTTGCTGATATTTCTATTATTTCTTGGGTATGGCAGGTTTTCTGTCAACTGGTCTAAATACGGACCAATGGCTAGCTGAAGCAAAGGAGGTATTTTCTGAACACTCGTTCACACAGAAAAAATATCTCCCTACATATAGCGTTGCTTTTAAAGAACTCACTAAGGTATACCGTGACCAGATTATATCATGGTGGGAGGTACAGAGCCTTGAAAATTATTTAAAGGCGGGTATTGTCCCGCGAGGATTAAGAATTAATATTTCAGCAGGGGCACGACATAAGAACCCCAGTTTTATTGCTAAATGGGAAAAAGAGGCTACAAGTAGTTCTCTTCATCTTATGCAACTCCTCTTGGAGGAGGAAAAGAAAACTCTTGAGTCTTTTGAATGATCGTTTGAGAGATCAAATTGAAGTTACCAAAAAATTCTCTACGGAGACTGACTTTTCCTTAAAGGAAAGTAAGTTGGAAACTAATCTGGAGCGTTTCCAATATCATCTCAAGGAGCGTAAACAACGCCAGTATTTGAGGGACGCTCAAGACTTTAAGGATAACAAGGCCTATTTGGTTATTGGTAATCGTAATAACAACATTGATCTTGAAACTGATTTGTCCTCTACAGACACTGACTTCTCTGATACCGAGGGAAGGGGTAGAAGCAATAAGGGGAGGAATAGAGGTAGAGTTAGAGGCCGTGGTCATAGTGGTCCTCTTGACAGATCCGATACTATTACAGGATCGCATTTTTTAGATCAGAGTTATCCTTTAAGGAACCGTCAACATCCGGTACGGAAATAAGAACTGTTCCTGGGAATAACTATTCTAACATCACTTTACCCATTAGTCGTGTCCCTAATTCAGTATCTTCATTGGTCACTAACGGTATACAAGTGGTTAACCTGTCCTCTAGGGTGCTCAACCGTGAAGAACTGCAGGTTTTGCAAAAGGGTCTCACATTTGTCCCCAGTACAGACTTTGATCTGTTTCGGTCTATTAAAGATCTTAATTTGTTTTTACGTAAGGTACGTTGGAGAAAGTTCTTTCTCCAACAGGATAATCGTACCTGTATGGATATGGGGATTCCTGTTGATTTGTTGCCAGATGTACGTTTGTTATCTAGTATTGGTGTAATGAACCCCAACGACCTTGGAAGGGGTCCTTTCACTGAATTAAAAAATAGGAGCACTAAAATGCCCCCTTCTGTGGGAGATGTGTCTGCTATAGATATTTTTGAAAATTTGGTTACAGAAGATCTGAAATCTTTACAAGGAAAGAAGATCTTTTCTAGATATAACTGCACCAAAACGGAAATGGCAGTTATTAATAAGCTCGAGCAGGATGACCGCATTGTCATTAAACCCTCAGATAAGGGTGGCAATGTGGTCATCCTTGACTCGATACAATATTCTAAAATGTGTGAGACCCTCCTCGAGGACAGAGTGAGTTATGAGATTTTGGATCATAACCCTACTTCTGATTATCTGTCTGAACTTAAAAGTATCTTGGATGAAGGTTTATCCATGAGAGTTATTGATAAATCTGAATTTGATTTTCTTATGCCTAAAGATTCGATAGTTGCTACCTTTTACTGCCTACCGAAATTACACAAGGGTCTTTCCCCTTTAAAGGGGAGACCTATTGTGTCAGGTATGGGCAGTATCAGCCACAACATTGGTATTTATTTGGATCGTATCCTTAAGCCTTTTGTTGCCTCATTACAATCCTTCGTGCAGGATACCCCTGACCTTCTTCGCAGAATAGAGGGATTATGTGTTGATCCCGAGGTTAATTTGGGTAGTATTGATGTGGAGGCGCTTTACACCTCCATACCTCACGATAAGGGGCTTGAAGCCGTGTTATACTTTTTGAACACTAGAGGATGTCAGTATCGGACCCACAGCGAGTTTGTCATCAGGCTACTTCGTTTTTGTCTCACTAAGAATTTTTTCTTGTTTGACCACAAGATCTACCACCAGCTCAGGGGCACCGCTATGGGGAGTCCATGTGCCCCGGCTTATGCAAATTTGTTCCTGGGCTGGTGGGAGGAGACTCAGGTCTTTAGGAGTGGCCTAGATGTTGTGGAACGAATTGAGCTGTGGGTCCGATATATTGATGACATCCTGATTTTGTGGAAGGGTTCTAAGGATAGTTTTTCTATTTTTGTAGACACTCTGAATCATAATGATTGTGGTTTATTTTTCACTTCGGTGATTGATCCGTTTTCATTGTCCTTCCTTGATATATTGATTGAGAGGAAAAATGATGGTACTATTACCACCTGTACCTACAGGAAACCCACGGCTACTAATTCTTTGTTGAGGTGGGATAGTAGCCACCCTATACATCTTAAACGTGGAGTACCTAAGGGTCAATACCTTAGGATACGTAGAAATTGCTCTACTGATGAATCTTTTGAGAGACAGGCGAGAGAACTTAGAGACAGATTTTTGGACAGGGGTTATCCTCTTGATGTTTTGAAACATGCCTATAAACATGCTAAGAGTAAAAGTAGAATGGAACTCCTTAGACCCAGACCCAGAGTTGAAAATAAAGGTGAAATGAGGTTGATTACCACTTTTGACAATGGAGCAAGTGATGTACGTGCTATTCTGGCCAAACATTGGCCTGTGTTATTGATGGATAAGGATGTTGGATGAGTACTCTCGACACGACCTTTAATCACATATAAGAAAGGCCGTTCCTTAAGGGATCGGCTTGTCAACAGTCATTTCACCAGACCTTCCCGTACCACTTGGTTGCCCTCTAATGTGAATGGTTGCTTCAGATGTGGCCACTGCGTTGCTTGTTCCCATATTTCTCCTGGTGCTGGTTTTACCAGTAATGTTACAGGACAGATATATCAAATTAGGGAATTTATTAACTGTAGCAGCAAGGGAGTCATTTATAAGGCCACCTGTTTATGTGGCATAGAATATGTGGGTAAAACCATTAGAGAATTCAAACGTCGAATTGGGGAACACATTGGAGATATTATCCACAAGAGAGATACCCCTATTTCACGTCATATCAATCTGTGCCAAGGAGGGAATGTTAATTCTATTCAATTTGTGGGGATTGAAAGGGTAAAAAAACCACCAAGAGGTGGTAATTGGGATCGCATCATTCTACAAAAAGAGACTAAATGGATCTTCTGTTTGAATACTATGACCCCAAGAGGGCTTAATGATCTACTCAATTTTGGCTGCTATATCTAGGGTTTGATATATGTGTTTTATATTTCTTTTGTATATACTGCAAAATACCCTGTTTTTTACTTGTTTTTGCTACCTTTTATTCTGAGTTTGAATTTTTGTCATTTTCCATCTTGCTTTATTTTGATTCTGGTAATTTTCTCTTTGTGCCTCTATTTTCTGTAATTATTCTGGTGTTTGAGGCCTTTGGAGATTTATGATCTGTCTATTCCCCACAATGCACTTTCCAGGTCATCCCCCCAGTTCCATCACTCTCATTCCCTTCTTTTGAAGTCCACACCATCAGGCTCTTTCGTCCCCTCTCCCTCAGAGTAGCGGTCATATACCGGCCCCCAGGCTCACCCACCCACTTCCTGGACCATTTCTCTGCCTGGCTGCCGCACTTCATGTCCTCAGAACTACCAACCCTTATCCTGGGAGACTTCAACATCCCCATTAACAGCCCCACTTCCACATCTGCATCCCAGCTTCTATCACTAACCACTTCTCTAGGCTTCTCTCAGCTCTCAACCTCTGAAACACACAAAGACGGTAACACCCTGGACCTGGTTTTCGCCCGGCTCTGCTCAATCTCCTACCTAGATAACTCACCGCTTCCCCTCTCTGACCACAACATTCTCTCCTTTACACTCACAAATCCTCGCTCACCCCAGCACCCTCCTACCTACCATTCAGTCAGAAATCTACAAGCCATTAACCCTCATACACTTTCAGACTCCCTACACTCATCATTGTCCCCAATCTCTTCTTTGTCCTGTCCTGATCTGGCTGTACATCACTTCAATGACACTCTTAGAAGCACCCTTGACCAAGTAGCTCCCCTCACCCTCAGAACCTCCAAACACAGAGTGAAACAGCCCTGGCTCACATCGCAAACCCGATTTCTCCAGCGATGCTCTAGGTGTGCTGAACGCTTATGGAGGAAAACACACACACCAGAAGACTTCATACACTTCAAATTTATGTTAAGGACATATAACTCTGCCCTTCACCTCGCCAAACAGACCTACTTCACCACCCTGATCTCCTCACTATCCAACAACCCCAAGAAACTTTTTGACACCTTTCACTCCCTCCTCAGGCCAAAAGCACAAGCCCCTATCACAGACTTTGCGCTGATGACCTGGCCTCCCACTTTATAGAGAAAATAGACAATATCCGTCAGGAAATCCGCTCCCAATCACCAAGTTCAGTGACTCCCATCCCTCCCTGCATTTCCCCTGGCTCACTCTCCACATTTGCTCCCATCACAGAAGAAGAAGTCTCCAGGCTCCTCTCCTCTTCTCGTCCAACTACATGCACAACCGACCCCATTCCCTCACATCTCCTCCAGTCTCTCTCCCCAGTCGTCACAACTCACCTAACTACAATCTTTAATCTCTCCCTCTCCTCTGGCATTTTCCCCTCCTCCTTCAAACACTCTATCATTACTCCATTACTAAAGAAACCCACCCTTGACCCATCCTGCACAAACAACTACAGACCAGTCTCCAATCTCCCCTTCATCTCTAAACTCTTGGAGCGCCTGATATACTCACGCCTTACCCGTTACCTCTCCACTCACTCCCTCCTAGACCCTTCACAGTCCGGTTTCCGCCCCCTACATTCGACAGAAACTGCACTCATCAAAGTGACCAATGACCTTCTGACAGCAAAACGTAATGGTGACCATTCTCTGCTCATTCTTCTCGACCTTTCTGCAGCTTTCAACACTGTTGACCATCCTCTCCTACTCTCTAGGCTCCAGTCACTAGGCATTAAGGACACTGCTCTTTCCTGGTTCTCCTCCTATCTTTCCGACCGCTCCTTCAGTGTTCTGTTTTCTGGCTCCACTTCATCTCCTCTTCCTCTCACTGTTGGGGTACCTCAGGGCTCAGTCCTTGGCCCCCTTCTCTTCTCTCTCTATACAGCCCCAATTGGACAGACCATCAGCAGATTTGGCTTTCAGTACCATCTTTATGCTGATGACACACAACTGTACACATCATCCCCTGACCTTACCTCCGCTGTACTACAGAACGCCACTGACTGTCTGTCTGCAGTCTCCAACATCATGTCTGCTCTCTATCTGAAACTCAACCTCTCCAAAACTGAACTTCTTCTGCTCCCACCATCTACTAACCTCCCTAAATCTGACATTTCCCTCTCTGTGGGTGGCACCATAATAACACCCCGACAGCAGGTGCGCTGTCTGGGTGTTATGTTCGACTCCGATCTCTCCTTCACCTCCCATATACAATCTCTTGCCCGCTCATGCCGCTTACACCTAAAGAACATCTCTAGAATCCGCCCTTTTCTCACCATGGAAACAACAAAAACTCTCACTGTCGCCCTGATCCACTCCCGCCTAGACTACTGTAATGCTCTATTAATTGGCCTCCCTCTCACTCGACTCTCCCCTCTCCAGTCTATCCTTAATGCAGCAGCCAGGGTTGTCCATCTGGCTAATCGTTTCTCAGACGCGTCCGCTCTTCGCCAGTCGTTACACTGGCTGCCAATTCATTACAGGGTACAATTCAAAGTACTTGTTCTCACCCACAAAGCTCTCCACAGTGCGGCACCCCCTTACATCTCCTCCCTCATTTCTGTCTATCGGCCTAACCGACCGCTGCGCTCTGCAAATGACTTTCGACTAACCTCTGCCCTAATCCGTACCTCCCACCTCCAAGACTTCTCCCGTGCTGCGCCAATCCTCTGGAATGCTCTACCCCAAAATATTAGGACCATCCACAATTTGCATAGTTTTAGGCGCTCGCTCAAAACACATTTGTTCAGAGCGGCCTATCACATTCAGTAATCAAAGTCATGTTTGTGTGTGTGTAGCCCATTCACTATCTCCATCTAACCCCCACCCCCTGAAGATGGCTGGACCGTCATTGTAAATACATCATTGTAAATACAAACCTGTGCTTTGTATCCCCCCCACCTCATTGTAGATTGTAAGCTCCACGAGCAGGGTCGTCTTATTTCGCTTTAATTATTGTATTGTTAACGTTGTTACTTATGACTGTTGTGTTTGAAACTGTTCAACTGTAAAGCGCTGCGGAATATGTTGGCGCTATATAAATAAAGATTATTATTATTATTATTATTATTCGCTTATAATATCAAGCTTATTGACTGTGTTAAGCGCGCATGACGATATTGCCTTCCAGCAGCATTTTGCGACCTTTGTCGCATGCTTTACTTCCTTTCAGTTGGCGCTGCTTTAACATGAGTGCGCATGACCGGAAGTGTGGCGGCCATCTTGTTTGCTGGCACCGACGAGTGCGCATGACCGGAAGTGTGGCGGCCATTTTGCTTTTGGGCAGTATGACGCAACCGGAAATAGGGCGGCGCTTGCCGCAGGATACGCCGGCATTTATGCACTATTGCATGGTTTGGAGGGTGGGCGTTTTCCACTGATACACTCATCATGTGCCTGCGTCCCACAGGGACCAATGGTGGACGGCGTGCGTTCCAAGTCATCTCAGGTGGATGTGTTCTAGTTGATTGGCAGTTTATTTAAGCGCCCTTCTCATTAGTCTGCCTCACTCCATTTTTATCCTGGGAGGCAGCCTGTATACTCTGTGATGATGCCCAGTTTGTGCTAATATGTCCCCTGAAGAGTCATTTATTGACGAAACGCGTCGGGATGCACAGGGACTTTGTAGGGCTTCTGGTTTACAGGGATTAGATGTGGACTGCCCTTGTTAGGGCGGGAGTCATGGGTGTCAGTTGTAGTTCTAACAGGGCTTGTATAGGGTGAATTTCCCTTCTTCCTGACCTGATATGACTCTGATGGGACATCTGATCCTGGACATCCTCCATCTTCATGTGGTGAGATCATTCCTTTTCTTTTGTTGATGGTTTTTATGTCTTTGTTATATACATGAATAGGCATATTCCTTGATAACCTTTACAGGGTAGAGGCCTTTAGTTCCTCTGATAAGGAAACTGTTCATATTTTACTTGGTCTTTTGCATTGATTTAGTCCAAGTTTTTCTGGTCCAATCCCTCAAGAATTTGGACTTGGAATAGCCACATGTACATATTGGTAGTAATCTGTTATAAAGATTAATACAGTTACTTCCTTTATTTTTTGTGGTTCCTGATTTAGTGTTTTACTTGCACTACTATCTTTGGTAGCTTTTACACTCATTATTAAAAGTTATGTTTTATGTTTATTCTCGATTGCTGATTTGGTATTCTGTATTGTGAGAATACGTGGGTATTTAACTCACTCCTTTGCTGATATTTTTAACTTAATGGAGTTGCAAAAATTTCAGTGCTTATATTAATATCTCAAAGTGAATCAAAATCCAAGCTACATACGTTTTTTTTTTTTTAGATAGATCTGTTAGAACTGATGAGGCTGATGTACTTACTCTGAAAATCCATTCCAATACATTTTTAAAAAAAGTTATCTTAACAGCAGACTTGGGGTAAATCGATTGACAGGACGCAGAGAATCGATTTGCAGGACCCAGTCCAGCGGCTGCACGAATAATCTGTAGATGCCGGATGTAAATCTTGACAACTGCTTCTTGCCTGACGGGATCCGTAATTCTTCTTTTCACTAGCCGGCCTGGCTGTGACATCACATGTGCATGAGACCACAGCGATGCTGTTGGACCAGGCTGGATAACAAAAAGAAGAGCCAGGGATGTCATCAGGGTTACCATCTGATGGACAAACTGACTACCAACAAGGTCCTGTTAATTGATTCGCACCAACTTGACTCATCAGATATTTAAAATAACACATTATAGGTGTATCTAAGATCACGTAAGAGATTAAAAAAAAAAACACTACACAGCCATTCGGACTTCAATTTTCATAGTAAGTACACCTGCTTCATCAGGTCTATTTCATAATGGACGTAGTTTGTATTGTGAAATCTGGTGAAAGAACGATTTGAGCTTTGGTACAGATGCAAGAAAAATACCATGACTTAAAAAGCAAGACAAGCAAAAATGTAAAGTTGCTACAAAGTATCTACATGAGAAATATATTTTACTATGCTCTATACAAATGACAAACACAATTAAAATGTAAAAAAATGCATATTTTTTTAAATTTCTTTAAAACATCAGTCTCACCAGTACAATCACTTTTCCATTTCCGTGCTTTAAAAAAAAAAAAGGAATGCTGGAATCACTGCATCGACCCTGCTACTTATTTGTTAAATTTCTGTTCTGCTCACGAAGGCCATTGTGTGCAACTTGTACATCTGAGCTTCAGATAAAGGCTGTCCATGGGAACCTTGTCCTGACTTGTTCCTATTCATGCACCCCATTGGAATAATAGAGGAATAAATGACGTAAATAAATATTGTCATTTCATGGCTAAAACGAGTATTTGGTAAAATGTCAGCAAAGATGACGGGGTCTCTTTAAGGAACGATATTAATAGCAATCTGCTCATATTCTGCTGTTGGAAACGCTTCTTTTCACCTCAAGAATGAGCTAATAATAACCTGTATTGCTGGAAGGAACGGCGGACGCGCCCACTCTACTAATAACACACTAAAGGAAGAGATATTTATACAAGCGGCTAATATATTCCTGAAAGCCACTCCAAAAGTGGAGACTTTGGTAAAATAATTTTTTTGTGTCTGTGTATATCTATATATGTATCTGTGTGTGTGTATATATATATATATATATATATATATATATATATGTCTGTGTATGTATATATCTATCTATATACACACATGTGTCTGTCACTCTGTGTGACTGCAGACTCTTGAATCCCCCCAGAGCATGCACTATGCACCGCTAGGATTCCGCCGGTGTGTGAGCCAAGAACAGAGGTGATGTGTGCTAGACAGAAGCAGTCTAGTGGGTGCGGCCTCACGCCATACAAGCATATTGGAAAAGGTCACAACCACTAGATGGCCACACCCACTGGACGGCAGCGCTCATTGGACGGCTTCGGCCCCGGAGTATGCATATCACATACATCACTGCTGTTTCCGGCTCGGAAACCAGCGAATCCTCACACCTGCTCATTAGGAATGTGCAACTTACTTTCTTATGTTGAACGCCCCCCCCCCACAAAAAAAAATCACTCTAAACTGTCAGCCACTTAGGCTACTTTCACACATCAGTTTTTTGCCATCAGGCAGGATCCGGCTATTTTTAGAAAAAACGGATCCGGCATAAATTTTGAAGAACTGTAGAAACGGATCCGTTTTTTTGCTGGATGCGTCTAGCAGGTTATATCTGTTCCTGGGGGCTGGCCAATTGGATCTGAGCATGCGCAGACTTAAAAAAACCGGATCCGGTGGCTGGATCCGTCTTTTTCTGGATCCGGCGCATTCCGGCGCCCATAGACTTTCATTGTAGCAAAAAGCTGGAAGCGCCGGATCCGGCGCTTCCGGCTTTTTCGCCGGAGATAAAAAACGTTACAGTAGCCGTTTTTTCCAGACGCCGGAATGAGACAAGTTGCCGGATCTGGCAAAAAACGGATGAAACGCAATGCCATCCGGCACGATCCGGCGCTAATGCAAGTCAATGGGGAAAAACTGGATCCGGCATTGCATTTTGCCGGATCCGGTTTTACAAAAAAAAGCCGGATCGCGCCTGAAGGCAAAAAACTGATGTGTGAAAGAGGCCTAAGTGTCTCCCCATTATGTTCCTTGGTGCCTGCTGCCTGCGGTCAGTTATAATCCACCTCTATCAGCAGAGGCACAGACAAGGATTACAGGGTTAAAGCTTTATTTCTCAGCTTTTTCTCATGTGTCTGTGGAGCGTCATACAGCCAGTACAGAGAGATGAGCTTTCTGTTCAGGGCAGGCAACGAGCATGCTGGAAAGTGATGGAAAGGAAATGCTTAGCACCTATAGTGCTGGCAGAATGTTGATGATAAAGAAAACAGTGGGTGACAGGTTACAGAGTATATCAGGTCGGTTCCCGGTCATATCAGACTGGTATGTGCACCAAATGCAGTTGTATCTTATATCTTATGGAAACCACATCATGATATTATCATCAGTTCCACAAGATTACAAATTTGACTCTCCTAAGTCGGTTCTGCTACATAGGCTCCATAATGTATGTTTTTTTATAATTTTGGCTCTCGAGTAGGACAGAGATTTTGCAATAGTTCACGCAAAATTCCAGTGTGTGGTGCACCGGAATAATAATCGGCATTTAAGCCATTTATACTGATTTACAGCCGCTGAGTCTTCCCTTTGCCTTTATTTCTGATGTAATTTGCAATGTAAATGATTTACTCTGGCAGCAGAAATTAATACCACATAAAGCAGGTTGATGTCTCACACAGGAGCGCACATACAACACATGCAAATTTCACAGAGGGGCCACACAAGCCATCTCTAACTAATTCTTCATGAATTTCTCTCCTGATTGTAAATGAGATGATTATGATGCATGGCAGACTACGAAACATAACGCTACGTGGATCGCACAGAACTGCATAACCCAACTAAATATAAATGCGACAGCAGCGAGGTGATCCGCAGAAGACGGAATCAGAAACCTGATAATGCTAATCATCAAAAATATCTGTGCCATTCTCCCCCCAATCTATCAAAATGGGGATGTCAATTCTGGGGAGAAAGATGGAGAAGTGGCAATGATAGCTTCTATCCATCCATCTGTCTATCCATCCATCTGTCTATCCATCCATCCATCAAGCTGTCCATCCATTCACTCATCCATCCAGCTATCTATTTATCCATCCATCCAGCTATCTATCCATCCATCCATCCAGCTATCTATTTATCCATCCATCCGTCTATCCATCCAATTGTCTAGCCATCCACCTATCCATCTATCTGTCTATCCATCCATCCATCCATCCATCCATCTATCCATCCAGCTGTCTAGCCATTCATCCATCTATCCATCCATCCATCCATCCATCCATCTGTCTATTCATCCAGCTGTCTATCCATCCATCCAGCTGTCTATCCATCCATCCACCTATCCATCCATCTGTCTATCCAGCCACCCATCTGTCTATCCATCCATCAAGGTGTCTATCCATTCATCCATCCAGCTCTCTATTTATCCATCCATCTAGCTGTCTATCCATCCTTCCACCCATCTGTCTATCCATCCATCAAGGTGTCTATCCATTCATCCATCAAGCTCTCTATTTATCCATCCATCTAACTGTCTATCCATTCATCCATCCATCCGTCTATCCATCCATCCAGCTGTCCATCCATCCTTTCATCTATCCATCCATCCACTTGTCCATCCATCCGTCCATCCATCTATCTGTCCATCCATCAATACATCCATCTATCTGTCCATCCATCCATCTATCTGTCTATCTATCCAATCCATCTGTATAACCATCCATTCATCCATCCATCCTCCTCCCTATGCTACGCTATATCATCCTTAAGGACACCGTTCTCTCCTGGTTCTCCTCCTATCTCTCTGACCGCTCCTTCACTGTAACTTTTGGTGGCTTCTCTTCCTCTCCTTTTCCCTTACTGTTGGGGTTTCTCAAGGATCAATCCTAGTCCCCCTCCTCTTTTCCTTGCACACTGCCCCTACTGGAAAAATAATCTGTAGATTTGGTTTCCAGTATCATCTCTATGCCGATGACACCCAATTATACACATCGTCTCCTGACGTCACCCCTGCATTACTACAAAACACCAGTGATTGCCTTACCGCTGTCTCCAACATCATGTCCTCCCTCGATTAGAAACTGAATCTGTTTGAACTTCTTGTGTTTCCTCCCTCCACTTCCTGCACCCGATATTACCATCTTCGTGAGTGGTTCTACCATTACTCATTTGGAGAAAATAAAGAAGAACAAATCTGACCATAAAAGTCCCAATACATCAAAAATGGTGAAACCACATTACATTTTATTAGGATCAGATGATAACAAATAGAATAGCAAACCAATACCATAAAACCTGGAAATAAAAAATATATTAATAAAAATATATTGATACGAGGGGGGGTGTGATGCATGACGGGCATAGGCATCCCTCCATTAATCTACCTATGCCCTATATTGCCATTTCTGTGAGTGGTTCTACCATTACTCACCAGCAACATACCCACTGTCTTGGGGTCATACTTGATTCAGATATTTCCTTCACTCCCCACATCTGATCATTCACCCACTCATGTCATCTACACCTCAAAAACATTTCTAGAATTCAACCTTTTCTTACCTTTGACTCTGCAAAAACTATTACTATTGCTCTTATTCTTTATCATCTGGACTATTGCAACTCTCTACTAATCGGTCTACCTCTTACTAAACTCTCCCAATTCGTCCTGAATGAAGCAGCCAGGATATTCCTCGCCAACTTCCACCCTGTGCCAGTCGTTAAACTGGTTGCCCAACCCATATAGAGTTCATTATAAACTCATCACTTTTACTCACAAAGCACTTAACGCGTCAGCACCAGCCTACATCTCCTACCTCATCTCAGTCGTCCCATGCTCTCTATTCTCCTAATGGCCTAAAATTAATATCTGAACCTCTCATTCCCATCTCCAAGATTTATCACGTGCTACAGTTTTTTGGAATGCACTACTCAGGACACTTCGATTAGTCCCCAATACCTACAGTTTTAAGCGTGCCAAAAAATGCATTTCTTTAACTTTCTTATTTATTTTTGTCTTTTACAGGGGACATGGGCTTCTGTGGATTAGACATAAAGGTGAGTATTTTTTTTTTTTTAATCTAATATATAAAGCTGAATGTGTGTGTGTGTGTATGTTTGTTTGTATGTATGTATGTATGTGTGTATGTCCGGTATTGGCATGTGCACCGTTGCAGCTACAGCCATAAAATTTTGCACAGTCACACGTCTGGACCTCGAGAGCGTCATAGGCTATATTGTGAGGTGAAATTTTAACCCCGCGCGTTCCAATTCACCAAACAATTTGGCCTATTATTCTCATAACTTCTATGGTGTTATCGTCCTTCTGTAAAGCTGGAAATAACACAATTTATTACAGTGCCAACACAGACCACCCTCTGACACAGACTGCAAGGGGAGCCCAGTATCACACAGGATAGAATTAGATACACGGCTCAGCAGTCAGTATCACACAGGATAGGAATAGATACATGGCTCAGAAGTCAGTATCACACAGGATAGGAATAGATACACGGCTCAGAAGTCAGTATCACACAGGATAGGAATAGATACACGGCTCAGCAGTCAGTATCACACAGGAGAGGATTAGATACACAGCTCAGCAGTCAGTATCACACAGGATAGGATTAGATACACGGCTCAGCAGTCAGTATCACACAGGATAGGAATAGATACACGGCTCAGCAGTCAGTATCACACAGGATAGGATTAGATACACAGCTCAGCAGTCAGTATCACACAGGATAGGATTAGATACACGGCTCAGCAGTCAGTATCACACAGGATAGGAATAGATACACGGCTCAGCAGTCAGTATCACACAGGAGAGGATTAGATACACTGCTCAGTAGTCAGTATCACACAGGATAGGATTAGATACACGGCTCAGCAGTCAGTATCACACAGGATAGGAATAGATACACGGCTCAGCAGTCAGTATCACACAGGATAGGAATAGATACACGGCTCAGCAGACAGTATCACACAGGATAGGAATAGATACACAGCTCAGCAGTCAGTATCACACAGGATAGGAATACATACACGGCTCAGCAGTCAGTATCACACAGGATAGGATTAGATACACGGCTCAGCAAACAGCATCACACAGGATAGGATTATAATAGATGCGCCTTTTCCGGGGCGGATTCTGGCGGCTATTTTTAGGTTGGGGAGGGCCAATATCCATGGCCCCTTCCCAGTGTGAGAATACCAGCCCCCAGCTGTTTGTTATTGTACCCTTCTGATCTTGAGATATGGCCCCCTATTTTCCACAAATTATTCTCGTCTTTTTAGATAACTGGGCGTGGTTCACAAGAAGACTTCCATAAAGAAGATTTGGGGACTTCGCCCACTTAGCTCAAAAGACTAGATTTACTTATCAGGAAGAGGAGGTCATATCTTGGGAACGGAGAGGCGCAGGAACAAAAGAAAAGCAATGCTGAATTCAGGAGAACATCAGCATTCATACCAGGGGAAAAAATACAGATTTATCACAAGTTATAATATATCCTTTTCATATAAGTAAATTTTCACCTGTTGTAAATGCAGCTGTTCTCCTGAATCCGTTGTTCTCCTTTGTTTGTTCTTGCACCTCTCCATTCCTGAGCTAAAGCCTCCTCTTCCCTGTAAGTAAAACTGATCTTATATCCAATTGGTGTTGTCCTAAACTCTTCTCTGTGGGCGTCTTCGTGATGACCATGCCTACTTTGCTCCTGCACCTCTCCATTCCTGAGATAAGGCATCATCTTCTCTGTACATAAATATAGTATTTTATACAAGTAGGCGTGGTCATAAAATCTTCACTGTGGGTGTCTTCTTGATGGCCACGCCCATTTGGATAAACAGACCAAATTTTTAGGGAAAAAGTAAGCCATATCTCAGGAGTGGAATGGAGCAGGAATAAAATAAAAACAACATCGGATTCAGGGAAACAGGGGCATTTATAACATATAAAAAATTAGAAAGTTATATCAAACTACAGTTTGTTTGTTTTTTAATGATCATTGAGGTCCAACCTGTGTGAGCTCTACCAATCCCCTAAAAGAAGGGCCACAGGGTCGCATCTCCTTTACAGTTTTTTTCTCTGTACATTAGCACTCCCAGCTAATTGGGAGAACTTCACCTTGCTCCAGTTATGTGATTGGAGCCATGTTCCTGCCGGTATCCAGGAAGGCTCCTGTGCTGGGGGGAAAAGCAGCACTGCGGCCCCTACAGCCTACATCCACGAGATTCACAAGGATCATTACGTGATGTGATATCATAGTCACCGCTCGCATCTCTTTAATTGCACAGATAATTGAGTCCATATAATTGTATTTCCATTGATAATGCAGTAAAATGCTAACGCTTAATATTTATAAAGCATTAAACACCAATAGAACTGTAAAATGTGAGAAATGCTGCTACATATTTAAAACTGCAAATGATGAAGCGAGATCTAATAAAAGTGTCCAGACGCTACAGGAAATGAAAGCAATAATCATCGAGGCATGAAGAAAGGGGACAAATGGTTTATCATGCATTCCCAGACATGAAGATGAAGCAAATTACATTTCTGTGCACTATGAATCCGGCAGCCTAAATTATGTAAAACATTGTAGACGACGTTAGCTGAGAGCTGGCTTGTCATGTATAGAGTGGTTACGTGTGAACACTTTAGCTTAATTAAACCAGACCCTTGTCATCCCATAATACATAACATATAACATAACGTGGTGTAACCGTCTGTGTAAGCGGAACGTCTTGTGTCAATGTATGAGCCTTACGCATAATAGGTCCTACTTCTCATAAGTGGGTCTATCCCAGAACTATACGTTGCACATGGCATACCACTTAGAGCAATAACAATCATTTTCCTGCAGTCTCTGACATTTAAAGAAGACTAGTGACTAGTTACTAGGTCAAAAGTGGCCAGTTTTTACTCGTATTTTATTACCTTGATTATTCCATTTTTTTTTGTCTTATATGTCATAGTGTTCCTGAGATAAGGGCCATTTTTACTTGGTGCCAGTTTTTATAGTCTTTAACAAAGAAGCGTGGCAGGATCCTCAGGGGCGTGTCTTTAGGCTACTCTGTGAGCCACGCCCCTTTAGAAAAGCCCATTAAAATTAGTCCTAAACATATAAGCCCATATCTCTGTAACAAGATTTAAAAAAAAAAACGCAGCAAAAAAACGACGTTAAAGGCAGGTCCTGGCTGTAACACATAGCCATTCCCTGCTGAGTATGGGGCGAGTTCACCCTGTGAGCCCGATCCATACACTTGTTTTGTTGGAAGTCATGAAGAGGATATATTTTCATTGTTTAAAAAAAAAAGATAGCAAATGTAATTATTTTGCTGACATGTGGTACTGCAAGATGCTTTTATTTTGTTTTTGTTGCAAAAGAAGACATTCCATCACATGCATTGGAAGAGCTAACGGAAATTACAAATTGCATCACAAAATATTGGGAAGAACTCACCATACACTTTATGTCAGAAAATTAAAATTGACAAAGAAAAGTCTGTTTTTTTTTGTGTGTGCAATACATAGTTGTACAAACATTTTGTGCCCCTTTTCTGGAACTTTTGTCTTAGCATGACAGATTCACTGTAGATTACGCCAGAAAGTCTTATTAAGCCTGAAAGATGCACTAAATTTATGAAAAGACATGAGCTTTTTAAAGGGAATCTGCCACCCCATTTTAGCCCTATCAGCTGCCGGCACCGCCATCAGGGGCTTGTCTACAGCATTCTGTAATGCTGTAGATAAGTCCCCGATGTAACCTGAAAGATAAGAAAAACACATTATATTATATTCACCAGGGGGGGCGGTCGGGTGCGGTGGGGGGCGCGGTCCGGTCTATTGAGGGCAGAGTAAAGTACTGCAGTGCGCAGGCGCCGGTAAAGGTCAGAGAGGTCCAGCGCTTGCGCACTGCAGTACTTTACTCTGCCCTTAACAGGGCAGATAAAGTACGCCTGCGCAGGAGCCGCGGCAGAAGTAAGAAGGAGGACGTCATCGCATGAAGATGGGAGGTGCCGGACCGGACTGCAACACCCTTTGGACCGAACCGGACGCCCAGGTGACTATAATCTAACTCGTTTTTCTTATCTTTCAGGTTACATCGGGGCTTATCTACAGCATTACAGAATGCTGTAGATAAGTCCCTGATGGCGGTGCCGGCAGCTGATAGGGATAAAATGGGGTGACAGATTCCCTTTAATAAATTGAGCGCATTTTACTCCAGCAGATGTTTAATGAACTCCCCGACCCAACCATGTCTTATCTCCACAGGTACTGTGCAGACGTAGGTCGCAAAGGGGTTGTCCAGTGAAAACAAGTTATCTACCCACAGGATAGGTGATAACTTACTGGTCTTGGCTGAGTCAGACCGCTATGAGTCGCACCGTTCAGCAGAACTGAGAATTTTAATCCCAGTTATGTAGATTGTTTCTTCACAGAGGACGAGGACTAGAACTTTAGCGCCACCTATTGGAAGCAGCGATCCTTTAACAAGCCTTGCAATATGACTTAGGATAAAAGCCAAATCAGAATCTCAATTTGCAGAGAGTGTTTCGTGATGTTGTCCCTCATCAGTGCAAAGTAAGAGACCTGATTTAGCTAGGTGAGAGGTTCTGTATTGTGGTCTAAGGCGTAACGTTTCTCCTTGTGGTGAGTGACAAGCCAAGCCTGGCATGTCACTTTCCACAAGGAGAAACATTACCCCTTAAACCCCAATCCCAGTTATAGAAAGGAGCAGCAGTGCACATGCTTGACCACCGCTCCATTCATCTCCTACATTGCTGCTGAGCGCTATACTCAACTTTTTCCAGCAACCCCATAAAGAATGATTTGGAAGGTGGTTAGACATCCACCGGCTGCTCCATTTTGTAACAAGAATGAAAATTCCCTTTTGTGCCCATTGACCACCAACGATCAACAAGTTATAACCCATTTTGTGGAAAGGTGATAAATTATTTCACTGGACAACTCCTTTGAAAGCCCTTTACTGCTCAGATGACAATTTGTTCCCGACCAATGACCTGTCTAAATATGTCAGCTGATCAAGGGTCATTTGATCTAATCTTTAAGTGGACATTAAAGGGAACCTTTCAACTGATTTTTGTCATGTAATCTGAGAGCAGCTGCATGATGTATGGGGCAGAGACCCTGATTCCAGCCATGTGTCACTTACTGGACTGTCTGGTTCAGTTTTGATACAATCACTATATTATCTGCTACAGATCTAGCAAAGCTCTGAATGTTGAGCTGTGTATAACCCCACCCATACGACTGATTGGCGGTTTCCTGTGTACACTGTGCATAGACAGAAAGCTGCCAATCAGTGGTGGAGGCGGGATTACACAGAGCAAGTTGACTAGATGGTACCAGATACCTAGTCTTGTAGGGATTATCTCCTTCTGATAAAACACTGATTTTATTAACACAACAAGACACAGCTCA
Source organism: Dendrobates tinctorius (assembly GCF_039654945.1). Classification (NCBI taxonomy): domain Eukaryota; kingdom Metazoa; phylum Chordata; class Amphibia; order Anura; family Dendrobatidae; genus Dendrobates; species Dendrobates tinctorius. The sequence continues at coordinate 23,419,212 of NW_027361706.1, forward strand.
GTAAGTGACACAAAACAGTGTCCCAGCCTCTACAGATTCCAGATTCCCTTTAAATTTATCATTTGGCTGCAGCAATATGGCTGGCAACAATGAAACTATGTATATAAAACAAGAGAGCAGCCTATGAGTGTTCAGTCGCATGCAGTGCTGATAACTGCTCCATATATTTGGAGCTCAAAACGGATCGATCATAACCTCAATCAGTGCTCGTTTCGGTCAGAAAATCTGTTCATGTAAAGAAGGCTAAAAAGAAGATTTATAACACTGAAGATGCTACTAAAAGTGATCTGAACGACTCAACATCTACATCGTTAATGGACCCTGAAGTGAGTCAAGCAATCCGAATAAGACACATGGATGGAGCGCCGTAATTTCGCCGCCCCTAACTCCAGAATCGACTTATTGATGTTGAAAGCCTACTTTTTCGAAAGAAGGTTCATGCTGACAATCTGATCAGTAGTAAAAAGGCTTAAGTAGTTTGCACTTGATAAGTAATAAAACAGCCAAGGTATATTAAACTACACGGATGGAGCAAACTTCGGAATGACTCATGCTGAGCAGATAGGAGGGAATCCGCCCGGTGAACACAATGCATTTCACAGTACCTTAGTGGTTCTCTAGATAAACTGCTCCTGGCTTCCAAGGAGGTCCGTGGGTAATAACTACATAATGAGAAGGAAAGAGAAATCAGAACTTGCTTATGAGACTCGCCGATCCATTAATAAATACCGCAGGTGATCGTTCTCAATGGCGGATGCTATATTAAAAGTGAGAATTGAAAGAAGTAAATGATTCTAGCCGGCACCGGGGTTAGGTATTATGATCGCCCCCCCACTGGGTCCTTTTTTTGGCTATTAACACCTTATTGTTTTTTAATGTAAAAAAAAAATACATTATTGCACACGATATAACAAGATGAAAGCTGCAGGCGCAAAAATACAGGTAAGGCTATGTCCTATGACAAACATTCCCGGCCAGGAATATTTGCATGCAATTATTTAGGTTCCTAGAATCAAATATTTTTTTTAATATCTAAAATTTAGTGGCCATTTGTAGATTAATGTCCATGGATACAAAACAATACAGTCATAGAATTGCTTTGCAAAAGTAGATCTTTTTAATGTGTCCATAGTAAAGATAGAATTATTGAATTTGTGTACTTTTTAGTGTTTTTTTTTACCTTTTGCCGCTAATTGTTTTTAGTTGTTTTTTTAAGTTATTGGATATGTATTTGTTTGATTTATGTTCGTCATTGTGGACGAGGCTTTGGTCTTGTCAAGTTTTTTTTAACTGATTCATCGATTGCGACTTTCTAAAATTTTTGCGCAACATTTAGCAAAGCTGGGGCAAAAGACAAAAATAAAGAGCATTTTCTGATTTTGTGCAAAATTCAAAAATTCAGGAACCATTTGCGCTGCTTTGAAACATTGGGAGGACAAAATGTCAACGGATACACAAACACAAAGAAAAGAATAGTGACTACAGTAGTGAGGAGCTCAAGTGCTCGTTACTCGAGTTTGCCTAGGGTGCTCGGGTATGCACAGAATATCGCGGGTGATCGGGTGACATGTTCAAATCCCCGCGATCGCAAGTTTTGCGGCTTTTAGACAGCCACACAACATGCGGAGATTGCCTGAAGTAGACGAGCATTCCCTGCATGTTTTGTGGCTGTCTAACGTGTGTTCGGGGGGGACTTGAATATGTCACCCGAGCACCCTGGGCAAACTCGAGTAACGAGCACTTGAGCTCATCACTTACAATGACTTAAAAAAAAGCAAGTGATGAATCGCGCCTCTTTTCTCTAAAGATGCAAATTTACATCTCTGAGATATACGGTAATTATTGCTTTGCATTGCAAATGGAGTCACATCAACACCTCCATATTACAGAGCTTAGCCCTGGGTCACTGGTGATGTTTCGGCAGAAAGCACGGGGCTGACAACTCTTGACTTGAGGGTGCAGTTAGTGGTCCTAGCCATAACTATAGGTATTGTGTACTAGAAGGAAACAGACCTCTGCACCACTAAAAACCAATATGGTATGGAATGAAAATGAAGCAAATGAGAGAGGCTGTGACCATCATTCATAAATTGATGTATGTCTTGGTTTGGGTACCTTATGTGCACTAGTTAGAAGGGTTGTACACCTTTTTGTCTTTTACTTAGGTGCATGCATATTTATTTTTGTGCCTCATTAAAAACATTACACCGTTTGCCTTCTACAGCCTCTGTGTACTGTCTATTGCTGGCTGCAGAATGAGATAACTGAGAATACTTCTGTGAGTTCGCTTTGATGGTCTCACAGGAGAGTTTGTAACTCAACTTGAATGTGCAGGGGATCTAAGAGCCTCTAAAAGCCAAAACGGTGCAAAATATTTTAATGAGACCCAACTGTAAAAATTATTTTTAACCCAAATTACATGCATTTAAAGGGGATTTCCAGGACTATAATATTTTTTTTACTGTGGGCCTCAGAACTAACAGGCAGGTAGTTCTAACTATCTGCCTGTTTCTGCCCAGCGCCGATCTATACTGGCACAGAACAGTTGCTGACTGCTCCTGTCGGCGATTCTGCTGATATCACGTCAACAGAGCAGGGGCTTCTTGTGACAGGGTATGACTGCCAACATCATGAAGATTAATAGTCGGCTCCCCATTGCATAACTACATTAATCAGAAGGATCACGCTCCTTCAACAGAATAGTCCAGAAGAAGAACTGCTCTGTTAACATGGAGAAGCAGAATCGCCGCCAGGAGCAGTCAGTGAACATTCTGAGTCGGTGCCAGATAGAACAGGAGGGTAATATTTTGGCTTATAGTAAAAAAATAATTTTGCCCTGGATAACCCCTTTATGTGAAAAAAAATCCTAAGTAAGATCTATTCACATTACTTTTTTGACGTATGCTTATGATGTACATCGAGGAAAACTTGGAACATACAGGCAAAACAAGTCTATAGACCTCTATTTCTAGACAGAGGCTACAAGTTTGTCCTCTTGGCTCTGCATCTGCTCAGTATGCTACAAAACAGCTCTTCAGCCTGCGAAAGAGAGCTAATTTTGGCCACTAAACTACAGACCCACCAATGATAATTTATAAAGATCGTATCAGGGGGCCCAGAAGTCACAGGGGATGGGCTATGTACGTTGGGCCACTTGGGAAAGTCCACTGATTACTGACAATGTAAAGATAGTAATGATAGGCTCTCTGAGCCGCCCAACGGTTGTACAAAGTTATGCCTATCTGACCTATAGGCAACATATGCAGCTCTTGCTCCAATCATAACGTGAATCTGGCCTTACACAAGCTCAAATCATATATCCTTGACTAGCTTGTCAAAAATAAACAATAACAGCCCCCAAAAGACTATCGCCTAAAAGTGATCACCCATTTTTGCCAGCTTTTCTGTGACAGATCTTAAATTCCATCATATACTAGTATTATCATATACAGTGGGGAAAAAAAGTATTTAGTCAGTCGGAAATAGTGCAAGTTCCACCACTTAAAAAGATGAGAGGCGTCTGTAATTTACATCATAGGTAGACCTCAACTATGGGAGACAAACTGAGAAAAAAAAATCCAGAAAATCACATTGTCTGTTTTTTTTCCATTTTATTTGCATATTATGGTGGAAAATAAGTATTTGGTCAGAAACAAAATTTTATCTCAATGCTTTGTGATATATCCTTTGTTGGCAATGACAGAGGTCAAACGTTTTCTGTAAGTCTTCACAAGGTTGCCACACACTGTTGTTGGTATGTTGGCCCATTCCTCCATGCAGATCTCCTCTAGAGCAGTGATGTTTTTGGCTTTTCGCTTGGCAACACGGACTTTCAACTCCCTCCAAAGGTTTTCTATAGGGTTGAGATCTGGAGACTGGCTAGGCCACTCCAGGACCTTGAAATGCTTCTTACGAAGCCACTCCTTCGTTGCCCTGGCGGTGTGCTTTGGATCATTGTCATGTTGAAAGACCCAGCCACATTTCATCTTCAATGCCCTTGCTGATGGAAGGAGGTTTGCACTCAAAATCTCACGATACATGGCCCCATTCATTCTTTCATGTACCCGGATCAGTCGTCCTGGCCCCTTTGCAGAGAAACAGCCCCAAAGCATGATGTTTCCACCACCATGCTTTACAGTAGGTATGGTGTTTGATGGATGCAACTCAGTATTCTTTTTCCTCCAAACACGACAAGTTGTGTTTCTACCAAACAGTTCCAGTTTGGTTTCATCAGACCATAGGACATTCTCCCAAAACTCCTCTGGATCATCCAAATGCTCTCTAGCAAACTTCAGACGGGCCCGGACATGTACAGGCTTAAGCAGTGGGACACGTCTGGCACTGCAGGATCTGAGTCCATGGTGGCGTAGTGTGTTACTTATGGTAGGCCTTGTTACATTGGTCCCAGCTCTCTGCAGTTCATTCAATAGGTCCCCCCGCGTGGTTCTGGGATTTTTGCTCACCGTTCTTGTGTTCATTCTGACCCCACGGGGTGGGATTTTGCGTGGAGCACCAGATCGAGGGAGATTATCAGTGGTCTTGTATGTCTTCCATTTTCTAATTATTGCTCCCACAGTTGATTTCTTCACTCCAAGCTGGTTGGCTATTGCAGATTCAGTCTTCCCAGCCTGGTGCAGGGCTACAATTTTGTTTCTGGTGTCCTTTGACAGCTCTTTGGTCTTCACCATAGTGGAGTTTGGAGTCAGACTGTTTGAGGGTGTGCACAGGTGTCTTTTTATACTGATAACAAGTTTAAACAGGTGCCATTACTACAGGTAATGAGTGGAGGAAAGAGGAGACTCTTAAAGAAGAAGTTACAGGTCTGTGAGAGCCAGAAATCTTGATTGCTTGTTTCTGACCAAATACTTATTTTCCACCATAATATGCAAATAAAATGAAAAAAAAACAGACAATGTGATTTTCTGGATTTTTTTTCCTCAGTTTGTCTCCCATAGTTGAGGTCTACCTATGATGTAAATTACAGACGCCTCTCATCTTTTTAAGTGGTGGAACATGCACTATTGCTGACTGACTAAATACTTTTTTCCCCCACTATAATAAACTATGCTGTAAACTCTGGGTCCAAATTTTAGATTATGAAGAATTATTAAGCTTTGTAATTTAAAAAAAACAAACATAAGAAACCCAAATCACTAACTTACCATTTACAATATAAAGAAATATCTTATGTAAAAAAATTTGTGATGTGACCGTAAAGGGGTTAACATAGACCCAAGATTGACTAGCTATTGTGGCAAGTCAGTTTGAACTGAAATGATACTAAGTAATAAAGAGGACATATAACTTGCCGCTAACATACAATTATTTTTCTTGGTGTAAATTTCACTGTGCTCCTTAAAAGGAACCTCTCAGAAGGATCAACCCCCTTAAGCCGTCTAAATGTGCATGCAGGTCATAGGAAGATGAAAAAAATGGTACTCTGATATCTGTGATCTAATGTCTTATTCCTGAGAAATCCATGTTTTTCCTAATATGTAAATGAGCTGTTAAGACGTATGGCCGGACATAGATCTCCCTGAGAATCTGCCTCAAGAGCTTATTTTAAATTAAAGGGAGCATTACCAGTTTGAGACATGTAGGTTAGGTGAGCAGAGTGTCAGTCATTATATATTGCATAATTGTAATACATCCTTTCATGAAAAATAAGCTCTGGAGGCAGATTCTCATACAGATCTACGTCCGACCCATAGATCTTAACTGCTCATTTACATTTTAAGAAAATCATGGATTTCTCTGCAATAAAACATCGGACTGCATACATCAAGATATCAATTAATTCAGCTTGCTATGAACTACCTTCCCACCTAGACGGCTTAGGAGGGTTGATTCTATTGACAAATTCCCTTTAATTTGGTTTTTTTTGTTGTTGTTCATGCGTTTCTATTCCTGAGATACAGTATAAATGCCTGTTTCTTGTCTGTAAATCTAATCTTGGTAGATAAGAGGGCGTTATCCTCAAGAACACGCCCACGGAGAAAAGGTGAGGATCACACCCACTTGGCTAACAAGATCCGATTTCAATACAAGGAAGAGGAGGCCATATCTCAGGAACGAAGAGGCGCAGGAACAAAAGAAAAACATTGTCAGATTCAGGAGAACAAAGGCATTTAGATCAGGTAAACAAATACATATTTAGAGAAAGTAATAAATTCAATTTTAAATGCTGTTAAAAAGTATGCTCTGTTGACGTTGGCTGTGATTAAAATGTAGTAGGTCAGTTTGGTTCCCTATAAGCCATATTGCAGCCTCGGGGCTGTGACAAGATTGATATACAACCATGAGTCGTTGTAGGTAAGGCAGATACTCTGATAACGAGGATACATTGATTATCTACTGAGGATGACTAGTTCTATGGAATATCCTGAATAACAATGAATACAAAAAATAAGTGCAGATGACACCATCATTAGTAGCGTAATGTGAGAAAAATAAACCCTATTAAGTAACGCATTCGCCAAGAACCTGTTCTGACAAAATATAATTTAGTCTGACAAAACACATTAATAGGGCTATTGAGCGTTCCACTTATTTGCTTCTTGTGCCAGTGAAAAATTATAAACGTTTTACAGTTCCTCTTTTTTTGTCTCGTAGTTTACATGTTTCTTCTTCGGCTTCATTGTTTTTGAGACAGTGTAAAAGGGTAAGATTAATTTATTTCTAATTGGATGTACCGCTTAGCCAAATCTTTGCATATTGCTGTCAGCATCCATTATTCCAGATATAATAGTGCAGAAATGAGGATATTAGCATTTCATCATAAATTATTTTTTAATCCATTTTTGTAATTAATACTGCAATCTGTTTTCTTTTGTTCTGTTATTTGATTTTAAAACGTGAGATGCATATATTAGCCTTATAATATGTTGCATGCTTGCTGACAGTTTCCATTTTCGTAGGACAGTCCCACAAAACAGGATATAAGGGGGGTTGAATTTTTAAAAATTTCATTTGGCGTTTTGGGTGTACCTGGGTGGAATAGCGCACTACATCTTTGGATTAGGTAAGATAAAGACGTGGGTTTTTTTTGCTTTCCTTAAAGGGAAAGGAAAAGAAAGAAAGAAAGACAGACAGGAAGAAGGAAAAAAGAAAGGAAACAAAGGAGGAAAGAAGAAGAAAATGACCTTATGATTGAATCAAGTTTTAAAGTTCAGTTAATTTTTAAAATATTTTTGGCAGAGTTTTTTTTGGTTGTTTGTTTTTTCAATTGAAAATCTGTATTAAAAAAAAAAAGAATCTTGCAATTCTCACAGTGGCCACTGGGGCTTTTCTAGACTCTAACTTCCTATTGTTTCAGGAAACAACACACGTACATAGCCACAATGACCAAACCTGGACCCTATCTTTTGTAATGCGTGTGTGCAAAGTTCATTGTGAAGGGAAGGGGAGCAGGGTGACATCAGCTATTGTGACTGGTGTATCCTGTGCTATCAGTTGTGTGTAGTAGTGTTACTTGTCATTGTAATCCTTCCTCTGAAGATAATGAGACTGCTGAAAACTCTTACAGAAAGGCAAGGAAGTACAAGTTTAAAAAAGCCCCAGTGGCCAGTATGAAAATTGAAAGATTATTTATTAGTGTTTTTTTAAAATAAAGATCACAATCGGTGTGAAATTTAAGAGAGGACTTAAAATGTAGAGAATTTTTTAGAAACAGTGAAGTCGATAAATTATAATTTAGTCTCATTCATATGCTGCTTTTTTGCTGTTCTTGTTGTACAGTGTCCATAAAGAAACTGGCATTTGTGCATTTTTTTTAAATCCACGGCATGTCAATTTCTGTTGCAGAATTGCACTGTTCGGTGCAAATTTTACTACTGCATTTCACAGATGAAACCGCTTGCCATACATTTTTGCACTTTTTAGTGCATCTGATCATGAAAGTTAAAAACATAAATAAGTGCCAAAAATGGAGGTGGATTTTAGCTGCAAAAACGCAGCTGTTTTCAACTTAGAAATCCCTGAGTAAAATCCTTATAAAATATGCAACACGTGAACCGTAAGCAAGAACACATTTTCTAGATTTATGGGTCGTGAAGTAAGAATAAAGCTCACCTGTTATGAATGGATCACCGAGGAGGAAAACAAAACCAAGCTAAGTCACAGAAAACCAGAGAGGTTGGTAACTACGCAGATTGCAGACCCCTGATCCTATCCACACAACTAACAGCAGCTGTGGAGCGTACCTACGATGATTCTAGACGCCTCGACACAGCCGGAGAACTAAATAAGCCTAAAGCAAGAAAAGGGGAAATATAAACTGCCCCAGAGCAGACCCCAAAGGAATAGACAGCCCCCTCACATGTATTGACAGTGAAACAAGATGAAAACACGAACACAGGTAGGAAAATAGGCTGAGCAAACGATAGGGCCCACACTAACTAGAAAGGACAGGAAAGGAAAGATACTGTCTGCAATCACGCCAAAAAACCCTGCAAAAATGTCCAACACTTCTGATAACTAAAAATACCCTGAAGTCACTAGACTTCTCCCACTATATCAGCACTCTGGCATATTCTGAGAACAGAGCAAAAAGAGGCCAATCTAATAAGGGACAAAAAGCAAACTGGCACATACAGTGACATAAGAGTGGAAATTCAGCACAGTCCCAGCCGGGGCTGGCTGACCACACAAAAAACTGAATAGACCAAACCAAATCAAATGTGAACATTAGCAAAGACAACTTAGCTTGAGAAGACAGGAACTGAGCTGGAAACCAAGACCTCAGGAGGCAGGAAAAAATCACCAGCATGGGAATAGGGAGTCGTCTGTCTTAAATCCAGTCTGAGACTACAGATGTCCACTCCTCTTCCTCATTATCTGGTGGTAGGTCTCTGTTAATTAGATCAGCTTCACTACCTCCTGCCACCACCAGAGGGAGCCCAGAAAGAGAACTCACAACTCCTCTGTCAGCACAACCAGCTCCCTCACCAGAAACCAGAGGCAGACGAGAAAATGAGTTCACAACACTCACCGCTTCATGACGGATTGATAAGTTATGGGGCACTAAAGGTACAAACACAATAAACAGAGATGTTCAGAAGTCAACGTTAATAGATGCACACAGTATGGGGACATGGCGTGAAATCTCAACCCCTTGTGAGTCTGCATCCTAAGAGTCACTTGTGATGGGAGATTTGGTGGGAAAGAATGGCGCTGTCAGCTCTGGAGTAGCAAATTGTGAGATTCTGAACTCACTGATTGACTGCAGTGCTGTTGAGGTAACGTCAGCGCTGCAGACAATAACAGATATTGGGAAAAGAGGCGGAGACTCAGTGCTGGTCCCGGTGAAGGTGAGTAAGGCTTTTTTTGTAGCACCATTGGTTTATTTTTGACTCTTTAAGGGCCAGTCATGATATTCTACAGTTATATTACCCTCTAGTCGTTTTCTTTTCTTTTTTTATTTCTCACCGTGGTTTTATCCCGCAAGTTCCTCGCTGCTCGCTAGTATAAGATATGATGGAAGAGACATAAAAATAACAGTTGCTTCCTCAGCCCTCTTCCCTGGAGGAATACACGGCTTTGACTTTCCCCTAATATCTCCTCCACTGGCACGTTCCCATCTTCATTATAACATAGTGTCAAACTCATCACTACAACTCCCTGGACGTTCCTCTGTCCATCACTGGGTTTAGCTGCACCAGTTTAGATTTAAGCGACTCGAACATATAATGAGCTCTCATCTCTCTAATTCCCCTCTGCTTTCACTGTCATTGCTCCACAGAAATGCTCCTTTGTAAAATACTCAGGGACACGTTGCTCAGCGCAGGCATTGCTAAACCCATCTTATCTTACTTGATCAGTCCATTGCTTTTGTCTCCTAGTCAGCTATTCCTCCTTTTGATGTCTTCTCTTTGTTGGCTGCTGTTCTTGGATCCATTTTCTTTTCAATTTATATAGGCTGTTAGATTTTTAGAATCATTTGTAGGCTGAGCATTTATAAAGGGGGTGTGTGGGTTTTAAGAATCAATTTTAAAATATCCTGCTAGTTAAAGGAGGTTTTCCAGAGTTTTCCGAACTTTGGCAGAAGTTAGGGGAGAAAGAAAGAAAGAAAGGAAAGGGAGAAAGAGAGAAAGAAAGAAAGAAAGAGAGAGAGAAAGAGAGAAAGGGACAACGAGAGAAAGAGAGAAAGAAAGAAAGAGAGAAAGAAAGAAAGATAATGAGAAAGAGAGGAAGAAAGAGAGAAAGGGAGAAAGAAAGAAAGAAAGAAAGAAAGAGAAAAAAAGAAGGAGAGAAAGGGAGAAAGAAAGAAAGAAAGAAAGAGAGAGAGAAAGAAAGAAAGAAGGAGAGAAAGGGAGAAAGAGAGAGAAAGAGAAGAAGAAAGAAATAGGGAAAGGGAAAAAGAAAGAAAGAAAGAAAGAAAGAAAGAAAGAAAGGGAGAAAGAAAGAAGGAAAGAAAGAAAGAAAGAATGGAATGAAGAAAGGGAGGAGAGGAATACGAAAGAAAGAGAAAGGAAAAAGAAAGAAAGAAAAGAAGAAGACGGAACAAGAAAGGAAGGAAGAAAGAAGGAATGAGAAAGAAAGAAAGAAAGAAAGAAAGAAAAAGAAAGATAGAGAACAAGAAAGGAAGTAAGAGGAAAGAAGGAAGGAAGAATAAAGAGAGAAAGAAGAGAAGGGAGAAGAAAGAAAGAAGGAAGAAGAAAGAATTAAAAAGAAAGAGAAAGGAAGGAAGATGGAAGAAGAAAGAAAGAAAGAGAGAAAGAAGAAAAAGTAGTAGTTACAGAGATAGCCATTACTTACTACTCATAGCCCCTGCTGCTCCAGTGGCGCTTCTGCAGTGGTCTCCAATAGGGCCAAAAATATTACTTCCAATCTATCAGTTACCTCACCGCTGCAGCCAAACACTGAGCTCAGTGGCTCATGGCTATACACAGTACACAGGATATGTGGTAACTTGCTGATCACTTGATTACCAGAATGGGTGATCATTGCCAGGTGCCCTCCGCTCTGCTACCTGCCTATATGATTGCAAGAGACTGCCAAGTACAGTGTATGCAAGGCCATTGCTCTATTTAAATGTGGTATTTCAGAGCAGTGTTCTCAAGCATGGTGGGGGACTCTGAAGTGGTGCCCCCAGTAATTAGCACGCTATCTCCTATCCTGTGAATAGGGGGTAACTTGCTATGTTGGTAACACCCCTTAAAGTGCTGATGCCTCCACTCTTCTGGTGTTGACGCAGACTGGTATGCCCACCACAGTGGAGGGCAGAAGACATAAAATTGTATAATACTGAGATGCAGATTATGAAGCCCATTTGCATAATCCTTACCAGCATCATACCATTAAGCACATGGCATTTATACTGCAACAGTCAATTTATGAGGCATTGAGGTTTTTGGACCTTTTAAAGGGGACCTGTCATGTTGAAAAATTGTATCTTAACAACATGAAAGATCTGATAGAGCAGGAGGAGATGAACAATTTAGGGTATGTGCACACACTGCGGATTCTGCTGCGCTGTACAGTACCTTTATTTCCTATGGAAATAAAAAAACGCTGTGCATATGCTGTGGATTTTTCCGCGCGGTTTTGCTGCGGGTTACAGTTCGCAGCATGTCAATTCTTTGTGCGGATTTCGCTGCGGTTTCACACCTATCCATTATGAGGTGTGAAACCGCAGGTCCTGCGGATTTACCTGCGGATTTTTCAACAAAATCCGTACAACCTAAAAACTACGTGTGCACTTACCCTTGAAGGGAATCTGTCACCACGTTTTTGCCACCTAATCTGAGAGCAGCATCATGTAGCGGCAGAGAGCCTGATTCCAGTGATGGAATCAGTTAAATTCAGTTGTTGCTTCCTTGTGGTTCTTTCTGACTTAAAAGGAACCTGTCATTAGGATTTTACTAAATAAACTACAGAACCTGCCAGGTTGGCGCTGTTACACTAATTAAAATGATATCTGGGGTGAAGAAATCCGTCTTGTGGTTGTTGTGCATTTATGAGTTAATAAGATGCTCGTGTTTCGGGGTGGCCTCTGGGTTGGGCTGCAAGGTCACAATGATTAAGATGAAACCAGAGCACCAAATAAAGCCCCGCCCAAAGGTCACCCCGAAACATGAGCATCTTATTAACTCAAAAAAGCAAAGAAATATTAAACAACAACCACAAGACGGATTTCTTCACAAAAGGGATCATATTAATCATTGTAACAGCGCCAACCTGACAGTGTCTGTGGTGTACTTAGCAAAATCCTGATGACAGGTTCCCTTTAAGTCAGAAAGACCAACAAGGAAGCAACGACTGAAGTCCGCTGCAGAAAAGGCCTGTCAAAGCATCACAAAGGAGGCAACTCAGAATTTGGTGATGTCTACGGTTTCCAGACTTCAGGCAGTCATGAAAGTATTAAAAATGAACATTTTATTTATGGAAAAGTTAATTTTTCCAATTACTTTTGAGCCCTTGAAATGAGGGGGATTCATAGAAAAATGGTTGCAAATCCTAAACGTTTTACAGGATGTTTTTGCTCAACCCCCTTAATTGAATGTGAAAGTCTCCACTTTACTTTACATCCAAAATAATGTCCTGCAGAGCTGAAATCACCAAGATTCGGTTACCGGCCATATATTTCTAGACCTAACTGTACCATTGGAATCAGGGTATCAGGGTCTCTGCCCCTACATCATGCTGCTCTCAGATGGTGTAGCAAAAACCAGGAGAGAGATTCCCTTAAGCACAAGGTCCCAATAAAGCTACGCTGCCGGCGTTGCGGAATATCACTAGCTGCAATTAGTTACTGAATATGTGATCACTGCACCAGCCAGCGATCAATATATGTCAAATCCCAGCACCACTTGACCTAATCGTCCCCCACGAATCACATCCTTAAAGCATCGCTCCAGCCCTGCTGCACTGTGAGAGCTGGAGGAAGCGGAGCTGTAATCTTTTCCTAACTCGTCAGTTTCAGGGCGGCTGATAAACCGTTCTGCGCTGTCAGATTCCTGGATGCTGCGGAACAGAGCGAGAGATATTGTGCTAATCACACACCGGGAGGAAACCGTCCCTGCCAAAAAACATCATCAGCGCCACGTACAGCGCTGCATCGCAGCATGATCCATTGAGTGTTTTATTATCAGCGCACAAATAATTACTCTACTTTTAATTGTTCACAAGTCTTGGCTGCAGCCCCAATTATAATTTTGTAAGATAATCACGTACGGAAAATAATTCCTTTTTTTTTTTTTTCAATTTATCTGCAAGGCTGATATATCACACACAACTCTTACTGACAACGATGGATTGCTCCATCAGTGCCAACGCAAGATTTTTATTTAGTGTCCGATCACACAATACCGTTAAAGTGTAAATTAAAATAGGCATAGTATTTATAGCAGGCGCCACATGGATTAATTACAAGACAGGACAGGGTTAATTCTGCGCACCTCCAATCACTGCAGTACAGCTAAAATATAGTTAGGGAGTTTGTACCTTGATACAGTGACACCTATTGCTAAACACCAGAACTGCACCTCACTAGATTCATTCATTCATTCATTCATTCATTCATTCATTCACACTTTATTAATTCTATTATGATTTATTTCCATGATATTGTGACATTACATATTTACTGCAGATCAGCGTCGATCATATTTAAAGATCTAACAAGCGTGCTAATATTTTGCTGCAAGAGGCAAAACCTTTAATATTTAAAGAGGAACTAAACTTTTATTTATTTATGTTTTTTTTTTTTTTAAATAATTCCATACAGCAAGGAAACTTATGAAAATTTGCAAATCACTTTAATACAGGATTTGTCGGATGCCGGCAGTGATAGAGTCAGCTCCGCACATGACTCATTCACATGTCCAAATTTTCCACGTACCAGAAAAAAGGACGATTATTCTGATCAGACTACTCTGATCAGAGCGTGGTCCGTGCATCATCTGGTTTTCTTGTACTTGGAGAAATTAAAACTTTTTTCACCATTCTCAGAGTCCTTGAAAATTGGACTGAACTTGGGATCTGAGTGCGGTCCGATTTCTTTTTTCACCGGCCCATTGATTTGCAGTATTTGGTCAGTATTTTACATCAGTCTTTATAAGGCAAAATCAGGAGAGGAACAATCAGAGGAAAAGTATAATAGAAACACGTCACCACTTCTGGATTTATCACCCACTCCTGGTTTTGGCTTATAAATACTGATGTAAAATACTGAACGTGTGAACATGGACTAAAGGGAACACTCAAAGGAGGAGACAGGGCTGAACTGACCCATCATTGCCATCATCTGTGGTCCAAATGAGCAGGTTCTGATGTCAATGCAGCTGAAGGTAGGAAGATGGACGGACAGGTGATAAGCAAGGGGGGTGACAGCCCCTTACATGCAATTTTTACTTTTTATTTTTTTTACAGGAGTGTAAAATCCCCTAATAAAGGAATTTGCAAAGTTTCATAACTTTCTGGGTCGCCCTCGCTCGCCCAGGGCAGCGGGGTACTCAGTCCCGAGCCGGTGTCAGGGGGGAAAGTTTCACAGCAGCTGTGACCCGGTCCGTGGCCCTGGGCGCCCAATATCAATGGCGGTGATGTTAATGGTGTTAAAGTTTATTAGAATAGTTTGTGACGCCACCCGTGGTGTTTGGCAAGTAAGATGGTAAGCCAACGCTGCAAGCAGATCCGCTGGGACTGATGGTGTGGTGCAGCAGAGATGGTATAGCTCCCCACAGGTGGAGCTGTAGTCCCAGGGCAGTGTAGGTGCAATGGATGAGGAGAGGCGCAGAATGGTAAGGAGGCTGGTACCCAGGTGTAGTGGTGTGGGAATAACTGGAGGACACCAGAGTATGCGGTTCTAAAGCTTTACTCACTGTTTGCAGTTCACACAACTGCCTGCCTCCGTACTGTGTTCTCCAGGTCAGGGCTCCAGCCAACCTCCAGGCAGGATAGGATTCTCCCCTCCACACTCCGCCAACATGTACCTTACTGAACGACTCCTCCAATGCGCCTTTAGGTGCAAAGCACTCCAGTACTTAGTTACCCTGGAATGCCTCTCTCTAGGTGTTCCGAGTCTTTACTTGTATGACAGACAGCTGTAGCCTGCTTCGGGGACTCCTCTCTGCGTCCCGGCTCTCTATTCAGTTGCTGTTGTGTCCCAAGTCTATGAGGGGAGCAAGGCGTTAGTGGCTCACTACTCCTCCGGTGTCTGTTGCCAGACATAAAGATCCAATCAACCTCGGGGACTGGGCCCCGGCCTTTGCGCTCTCTGGACTGGAAGGGTTCTCTATCTTTCTTCAACCAGCTTACCACCGTCCTTCTATTCTCCTTCGTTCCGATCTGTTCTATCTTATGGAAGGTTAGGTTATCAATCTTATCAGTCTCTTTCTCTGGTCTTTCTCGCGCCAGCAGCCCAGATCACTGCGACCTGCTGCAGCACGTCCCTCAGACATCCATCTTCTCTCTTCTCTCTCCAACTACTCACTAACTTTCACTCTTCCCACTCTTTTGTATCATCTAACTCCACCCGCCTCCCAGCACATCTCGTGTTACGAAGCAGGGTTCCACGAGGGGTGCTCTGCTAACCCCCAGCCTGAAGCTGTTAGGTGGCCCCACTGAACTATCCTGTGTGTGGAATGCAGGTGTGGAGTGTGGTCAGGAGTTCCCACCCTACCTGGATGGTGGGGCACTACACCTTAGGAGAAGGTGCAGTACCTCTGTGGCGACTGAAGCCTCAGGGGCGCCACATACCCCCCGTTAAACACAGCACGTCCGCGGGCTGCAAGACAACAAAAGTACAATACAGGAACACACAAAAATTTTTAAATGCTGTTTAACAATACTTGTCTAATCTTCCTAATGTAGGAGGCACATTTCTTAAACGTTACAAACAGGCTAACTTCCTATCTTAGTATCAAAATTTTCTTAAGTGCAATTCTCAATTCAAAGTGCTATACTCAATACATTTTCTTTATTACAGTTTCTATCAATAATTCTCTTTTTCCTTCTCTCTCTCTACTGGACGCAAGACACTGACAAATCTACACTTGGCCTGTCACCTGTCACTTTCAATTCTGTATTCTTTATTCAATTCTCACATTCTATCTCAAAATTTTTCTAATCCTCTGTATCAAACATTCTATAAAAGACATTTACTTTTCATAAAACACAACATTATCAAATACGTTATCATAAAACATTCAAAATTCTTGCAAAGTGCTGAACACTGCTCCCAGCCGGGATTTCTTGCAGTGTCCCTTGAGGTAGACATCATTCTTCGAAAAGTGTCCATTCAAAAACATCATCTTCGCAAAGAGTCTTTATATGTAAAACCAAGAGAGAGCACCCAAAGGGGTGCAAACTATTTACAAAAAAAAAGTTTTGGATCATACAGCGTTCATGATCGCCTCAGTTCCAAATCTAGAAAAACGCTGCCAAACAAAAGCAGGGCAAAAAAAGTGCTACCGTAAAAACATAATAGCAAACAAGGCACAACTGGTGCAAACAAAACCCTCCTGGGTAACGAGATTTTGTAAATTATTTTAACGGCTACCAGATTCCAAGTAGTCATTGGCAATCCGCAGGTACTCCTCTTCCCACGGTGTCAAGCCAGGGGTCTTTGGTTTGGGCTGCCGAACTGGAGGTGATGCAATAGCAGCTTGGTTCTTGGAAACAGGTACCTGAGCAGTCTGAGTGGTACCGGTGGATGGAGGGGCATTGACTGGTTTCGATGGCAGGTACCTCTCAATGAACTCTGCAGGGACACGTCGTACATTCAGGGCATACCATCCCCATAGTCCCTTATGCCGGGTAAAGGTCACATATTTCCCAGGCTGCAGGTCTCTATCTGGATGCCCTCTCCTCAGATGGGGCTCCACATCCCGCCGGTTGAAGAACAGGTCAACAATGCGCTTGGGGTCCGCGATGAATCCAAAACCCCTCTCCTTATTCACATTCAGCACCTGCCCCCAACCAGCTGCATCCCGGTGACCATGGTACCCAGCAAGGGCCCTCTCTTTCTGGGCCAGATCCGGGCCCAATACAGCCTTCTTCCTCTGCTCTCTCTCCCGGTATTCCGCTGCCAGCTGCTGAATAGTGTCCCGACATCCTGCCCAACTTTCTTCTTTCTCCCGCTCTTCCTGGGACCTGCTCTCACCCACAGCACCAGCATCCCGGTCCCAGACCAGGTCCAGGACGACCTGGCCAGCCGCGGCAACTGCGGTACACCCCGGGGTCTCCCCAGGTGAAGGGACATCTGACATACCTGGGGCCTCCTGGCGGTGCGGCCTCTGCTCCAGTGCAGGTGGTGATGGAGCGGATGGTGGCACTGGTTTCGTTGGGGTCTCGCAGGGACCTGCGCAGCCGCGTCAGGTCCGGCGGGAGCTCCGCTTCCACTCCCGGGTCCTCCGGTAACTCCTTCGGGCAGGCGGCACCTAGCCTCACAGTCAGGGTGGACATGTAGATCAGCACTGCCCGGGGACAGTCCGGTGTGGTAGCGGCAGGTACCGATGGAGAGGGTACCGCTGGTGTAGGCCCCGCCGGGGCGCGCTGCAGTTTCAGCTTCTCCAGCGCTTCTCTTGTTAGCTGCAGACGGGTAGTCAGTTCCGTGACCTCATCCTGTAGCTGCCGACAAATCATGCCAGTTCCAGGGCTGGAGCCATCAGCCATGGCACCAGGGAGATTCGTTTCCCCGCGCTCCGCAGGCCTCCTTCCCTCACTCTCCAAAATGGCGTTCTGGCGTTCTTCTTCTTGCTCCGCCCTTCTGCTCGCCACTAGCTTCCTCTGCCCCTCCCTCCGGGGGCGGCGTCCTCCCCCAGCGCCTCCACACCAAGCCAGCATACGAACCCCTCGGGGGGTGGGCCATGCTTCTGTCACATAGTAATTCAGGCAGTCTTTTCTTAGGATCTCCCATCTCTTCACACCCCTCTTCTCCGCGCCAGCGGCCATTTCTAGGATTCATGTCACAGTCTATTAAATTTGGTCTTTTGCACATTTTCAAAAGTTGCAAATCCAAGGCACACAGAACCCGATGGCATCGGGTCTCGTCATCCTGTTTGTGACGCCAAAATTCGGTCGCCCTCGCTCGCCCAGGGCAGCGGGGTACTCGGTACCGGGCCGTGTCAGGGGGGAAAGTTTCACGGCAGCTGTGACCCGGTCCGTGGCCCTGGGCGCCCAATATCAATGGCGGTGATGTTAATGGTGTTAAAGTTTATATGAATAGTTCGTGACGCCACCCGTGGTGTTTGGCAAGGGAGATGGTAACCCAACGCTGCATACAGATCCGCTGGGACTGATGGTGTGGTGCAGCAGAGATGGTATAGCTCCCCACAGGTGGAGCTGTAGTCCCAGGGCAGTGTAGGTGCAATGGATGAGGAGAGGCGCAGAATGGTATGGATGCTGGTACCCAGGTGTAGTGGTGTGGGAATAACTGGAGGACACCAGAGTATGCGGTTCCAAAGCTTTACTCACTGTTTGTAGTTCACACAACTGCCTGCCTCCGTACTGTGTTCTCCAGGTCAGGGCTCCAGCCAACCTCCAGGCAGGACAGGATTCTCCCTTCCACACTCCGCCAACGTGTACTTTACTGAACGACTCCTCCAATGCGCCTTTAGGTGCGAAGCACTCCAGTACTTAGTTACCCTGGAATGCCTCTCTCTAGGTGTTCCTAGTCTTTACTAGTGAAACAGACAGCTATAGCCTGCTTCAGGGACTCCTCTCTGGTCCCGGCTCTCTATTCAGTTGCTGTTGTGTCCCAAGTCTATGAGGGGAGCAAGGCGTTAGTGGCTCACTACTCCTCCGGTGTCTGTTGCCGGACATAAAGATCCAATCAACCTCGGGGACTGGGCCCCGGGCTTTGCGCTCTCTGGACTGGCAGGGTTCTCTATCTTTCTTCAACCAGCTTACCACCGTCCTTCTATTCTCCTTCGTTCCAATCTGTTCTATCTCTCTTATGGAAGGTTAGGTTATCAATCTTATCAGTCTCTTTCTCTGGTCTTTCTCGTGCCAGCAGTCCAGATCACTGTGACCTGCTGCAGCACGTCCCTCAGACATCCATCTTCTCTCTTCTCTCTCCTACTACTGACTAACTTTCACTCTTCCCACTCTTTTGTATCATCTAACTCCACCTGCCTCCCAGCACATCTCGTGTTACGAAGCAGGGTTCCACGAGGGGTGCTCTGCTAACCCCCAGCCTGAAGCTGTTAGGTGGCCCCACTGAACTATCCTGTGTGTGGAATGCAGGTGTGGAGTGTGGTCTGGAGTTCCCACCCTACCTGGATGGTGGGGCACTTCACCTTAGGAGAAGGTGCAGTACCTCTGTGGTGACTGAAGCCTCAGGGGCGCCACATTTCCATACAGGAGAGAATTCGTAAAAAAAAAAAAAAGTTTAGTTACTCTAAGTTTCAGAGGGGTTTTTTTCTCATATTTGTTCAAATATTTTTTTTTTACTAGAAGTCCATTACTTTCTATGTAAGTGGATTAGTCAAGTTTTGACGACTTGAAACAACCAGGCCTGGCTTACACATTAGACGCAGGAGGCAGAAGCCTATGAACAACCCATGTAACATATGTAGACCTGGCAACAACACCACGAGAGATCCAGCAGTCAAAAAAATACCTGATATATATGTATATATCTAATATATAAAGCTCAATGTGTGTGTGTGTGTGTGTATGTATGTATGTCCAGGATTGGCATCCGCACCGTCACAGCTACAGCCACAAAATTTTGCAGTCACACGTTTGGACCCCGAGAGCGTCATAGGCTATGTTGTGAGGCGAAATTTTAACCCTGCGCGTTCCAATTCACCAAACAATTTAGCCTCTATCTACATAATGGGGAAAAAGTGAAAGCAAAAGTGTTGGAGGCAAATTGACAGCTGCCAGATGTGAACAAGGGGGACTGAAAGAATGAGAGCGATGGCGCCAAACAGTATATACCGTACAGTTGCTAAGGTGGGGCCCTGACATGGGATACTCACCACACACAGGGATATGAACACACACACAAAATGCGCCACACACTACCACGTGCTTCAACACATATACCACCCTCAGCACACATTTCACCACACATACACCAACCTCGCCACATAAAAGTCGAAACACAAAAGTCTCCACTCAAAACTCGCCACGCTGTCCCAGAGCTGTATAAAAGATGAAAAATGAGCTGTGATTGGTTGCTATCAGCAACAGTTTTCTTTGTAGACAGTTGTGGTAACTGAGGCCTATTATTCTTATCATTTCTATGGTGTTATCGTCCTTCTGTAAAGGTGGAAATAACACAATTTATTACCGTGCCAACACAGACCACCCTCTGACACAGACTGCAGGGGGAGCCCAGTATCACACAGGATAGGATTAGATACACAGCTCAGCAGACAGTATCACACAGGATAGGATTAGATACACAGCTCAGCAGTCAGTATCACACAGGATAGGATTAGATACACGGCTCAGCAGTCAGTATCACACAGGATAGGATTAGATACACAGCTCAGCAGTCAGTATCACACAGGATAGGATTAGATACACAGCTCAGCAGTCAGTATCACACAGGATAGGATTATATACACGGCTCAGCACAGGATAGGATTAGATACGCAGCTCAGCACACAGTATCACACAGAATAGGATTAGATACATGGCTCAGCACACAGTATCACACAGAATAGTATTAGATACGCAGCTCAGCACACAGAATCACACAGAATAGTATTAGATACGCAGCTCAGCACACAGTATCACACAGAATAGGATTAGATACACAGCTCAGCAGTCAGTATCACACAGGATAGGATTAGATACGCAGCTCAGCACACAGTATCACACAGAATAGTATTAGATACACAGCTCAGCAGTCAGTATCACACAGAATAGGATTAGATGCATGGCTTTTATGTGCAATATAAGCATTATAATTTGTTATAACTAACCACAGTTGGTTACTATGCCCAGGCAACGCCGGGCTCTTCAGCTAGTATATATATATATATATATATATATACACATAAATACACAAATGTAACAAGCTTTAACTTGAAATTTTCAATGCCATGTGATGTGATAGACTAAATGTCAATTTAAAGTTGTCCACATCTGTAGGGTGAATCTAATGCCAAACATAGTACCACTCCCATTGTAGACGAGTTCACATTATTGCGCTTTCTGTAGGATGTGAAAGCTAAACTAGTGGATCCTTGTCCAAATCAAGTCAAGTCTTTCCACTTGACGCACAAATGAGCCATAGTGAAGCCCTACTGTGATTTAGACCATTCGGCTATGGCCCCTTCTGGTGAAGCTTCACCCACTTTTCAAAAATTTGGCGTACCTGGCAAGCAGTGACGTAAAATTTCCAAATTTCATAAAACTTTTGAGTATAAATTACCAAATCAATTGGAAAAGCTAACTGTGTCTGGAATTGTTAGGCTATGTTCCCACGATAAGCTTTTGGTGCGTATTTTTGCTGCGTCACAAAAGCAGCGTCTTACAGTTCCAGCAAAGTGCTTGGGATTTATAGAAATCTCACGCCCAGTGTGCTTGATTTTACTCAGCGTAAACTGACCCACAGTGCGGATTTGAAATCCGCAGCAGGTCAATTTCTCTTGCAGGTACGCTGAGTTTTCTGTGCCGAAATTCCCCATAGTGAATATTAGGTGCGGACGTTCCGCAGGTAAAAAACGTACATGCATTTTAAGTTATTTTCCGTGGCGGAAATTCATCAACGCTTGTAATCCGCACCTAAGTATAGCAATAATGTTTTGTCAAAGCCAAATACCAGGAAGTATCAAAAACAAAGCAACTTTATTTAAGGCATAACACAGCAAAAAGAGACAAAAAAGGCAGAATAAAAAAATAGATAAAATCACGTTAAAAAGCACAGAAAAACGCAATAAAAAATGCAAGTAACATAATTTACATAATAGGTGCAGAAATTCTGCAATAACAAAAACTCAACAAAAGCTCATGTTGGGAACGTAGCCTAAAGAAGAAAAGAAGGAAAAGAAGAACAGTAGCAAGAAGGATGGGGACTATTGAAGAAACCACAAACATGCCATTCAGAAGTCACAACTGTTCATAATGTCTAAGGAGTCAGGATGTGTTCACACAAAGCATTTCCAATGCGTTTTTCCGAGGTTTTTCCGAAAACATGTTAAAATTACTGCATTGTTACAGTGGCTTCAGAAAATCGTGAAATGTTGAGAGCTCTGGGAGCCAGG
Source organism: Dendrobates tinctorius (assembly GCF_039654945.1). Lineage (NCBI taxonomy): Eukaryota > Metazoa > Chordata > Amphibia > Anura > Dendrobatidae > Dendrobates > Dendrobates tinctorius. The sequence continues at coordinate 23,441,375 of NW_027361706.1, forward strand.
GCTCTCAGCTGAGCACTGTTAGCCAATCCTATCCCCTATACAGTATAATCTGGGTCCTGACTGACATACATCGTCAGAGCTAGCTTATGCTTTATGCTGCATGGCTGGGAGGATAGTAGTTGGTGGTTATATGAGAAGGTGTTTGGTGGGTTTATCTGTGACTGTAGCTTGGCTTAGTAAGTGTGATAATTCCCTTTCCTTCTCCTACCCCATCCTCCACTCCCCGGTGCATTCCTGTGTTATATGGGAGTGAATATTTGTATGCCTGGTATTTTCTGCTTTCCCTGTTCATGTTACCTTAATCGTCTGGTTGGTGTATTATGGCACACAACTACTCCCCTCTTCCCTGGGTGGGGGTAGGGTACAGACGGAGGGCGGACTCAGGAGATAAGGTAAGGTATGTGGCCCCGGCATCTTCACCTTCAGAAGTAACCTGGGGAACAGGGCAAAATAGGGCGCCCCCTAGCGTTAGGGACGGGAAAGAAGCCCCTGGTCCCGGGTCACCCGACAACAGAGTCGTGACAGCTAGATTCTGTATTTCATCCGTAACTGTGCCGCAATATCCTGCCACCATAGAGGATTATTTCAAAGTTCTTTATCCCCTCTTTCGAGAAAGAATAAATGCATCAACATATGTCATGTGTACAATGTGAACTGTTTTGCTCACAAAGAATTTATTTCAGTCGTCTGATTAGAATCTTCATTAAGAATGTGGGAATCGGCTTCAGTATTGTGCTCAGCTCTCGCGCCAGACTAAATCCTGTTGAGAATTTACTTGTACTTTCATGTATATTTTTAATGAGGCAGGAACTGCACCCATTTCATGTGTATTCATAGAGAAAACAGCATGGCTTAGTGTTATTGTAACTTTCATCTCGCAGCTGTGAGCAAAACAGTAATATTCCTATACCGCGCTTTATTTTCTGTGCTCGGAAGCACTATAATTATCTTCTGCCTCGGATTGTGCTTAATGTGTATTTAAGAATATATTCCTGATGAAAGCCTTAATTCACAATACCAAATGGAAATAACACTACTGATTATATGCTGAGTGTCAAATATTTAGGGGGGCACTGAATATTATCAAATTAACGGAATACATGTTTTTGCTGAGACCGTTTAAGGAATACTAAATTTTTATTATAAACCAATTACATACGGCTTCACATTTTTGCTTATGAATATTATTTGGATCATTACTAAATGGAGCACATCTTCTGGCAATATGGATATGATATAGAAGATTTATGAAATATGCTTACAAGAAAAACTGCCTTGGTTTGCTCCTATCAACCAGTCCTTTAGGAAAGTTAAATAAATCTCGCCCATTGGGATTTACCTAGCGACATGGGAGTATCCACCATGGAAGCAGGTATAGTAGGTGCTTTACACAGAAGTAAGGACAAGCTACCATGGATTGTAGAACGTGTGGAATATTGAATGTGGCCCCATTCTATGTTTTCCTATGGAATCCAATTGCTGCCTCTTCTGCTGGTGTTACAACGTATTGCGGCATTATTCTTTGCACTGTCCCCGCTCTATGATATCAAGTGCTGTGATCGCATAGTGACCTATTTTTATTTCTGACTCCAGTGATATGACATCATTATTTTATAAACTCTGTCCTAAGAAATCACAGTTTTTTTTATTTCTGTGCAATGGCATAATCAGGATTATAATCTCTGTACTGTGACATCACTGTCTTTATAATCACTGCGTTTATTATCCCCGTACTGTGACATCACTACATGTGTTATTTCTGTATTGTGACATCACTGTGTGTATCATGCCAGTAACATAGTAACATAGTTTTGAAGGCTGAAGGAAGACCTTATGTCCATCTAGTTCAGCCTATTTTTAGTGAAGCTGTTCTGCATTGTTGATCCTGGGGAAGGCAAAAAACCCACAGAGTAGAAGCCAATTTTCTCCATAGGGAAAAAAATTCCTTCCCCTAAGCTCGGTCAACCATCTACCTATAATATTATGTTATTCGTAACCTTCTATACTGTTACTCACAAGAAAAGCATCCATTCCTTTCTTAAAGTCATTCAGTGAGCTGGCCATCACCACTTCCTCAGGAAGAGAATTCCAGAGCCTCACTGCTCTTACCGTGAAGAACCCTCTTCTATGCTGGTGCAGAAATTGTCTTTCCTCCAAACGAAGAGAATGCCCCCTTGTTCTTGTCACAGTCCTTGGTACAAACAGTTCATTGGAGAGATCTCTGTATTGCCCTCTAATATACTTGTACATATATATTAAGTCTCCCCTAAGTCTTCTCTTTTCTAGAGTAAATAGATCTAATTTTGAAAACCTTTCTGGGTATTGTAGTGAACCAACTCCATTTATCATTTTAGTAGCCCGCCTTTGAACCATTTCAAGTTCAGTAATGTCTTTCTTGAGCACCGGCGTCCAAAATTGCATACAATACTCCAAGTGTGGTCTGACGAGTGATTTGTACAGAGGGAGAATTATGTTTTCATCTCGTGTCCCCAGACCTCTTCTAATGCATCCCATGACCCTATTTGCTTTGGTGGCAGCTGCCTGACACTGGGCACTCCAATTTAGCTTCTTATTGACTAAGATGCCTAAGTCTTTTTCCATGTCTGTGATAGCACGGTGTATATTATCTCCATACTGTGATACTGCTGGATTTACTAGTCCTGTACTGTGACATCACTGAATGTAATATCTATGCATTGTGACATCACTGTGTGTCGTATCCCAATAGTGTGACATCACTGTGTGTATCACCCTCGTACTGTGAAATCACTGTGTGTATTATCCCTGTACTGTGACATCACTGTGTGTATTATCCCTGTACTGTGACATCACTGTGTGTATTATCCCTGTACTGCGACATCACTGTGTGTATTATCCCTGTACTGCGACATCACTGTGTGTATCACTGTACTCTGACATCACTGTGTGTATCACTGTACTGTGACATCACTGTGTGTATTATCCCTGTACTGTGACATCACTGTGTGTATTATCCCTGTATTGTGACATCACTGTGTGTATCATCCCTGTACTGTGACATCACTCTGTGTATCATCCCTGTACTGTGACATCACTGTGTGTATTATCCCTGTACTGTGACATCACTGTGTGTATAATGTACTGTGACATCATAGTGTGTATTATCCCTGAATTGTTACATCACTGTGTGAATCCCTGTACTGTGACATCACTGTGTGTATTATCCCTGTATTGTGACATCGCTGTATTATCCCTGTATTGTGACATCACTGTGTGTATCATCCCTGTACTGTGACATCACTGTGTGTATTATCCCTGTACTGTGACATCACTGTGTGTATTTTCCCTGTACTGTGACATCACTGTGTGAATCCCTGTACTGTGACATCACTGTGTATATTATCCCTGTACTGTGACATCACTGTGTGTATTATCCCTGTATTGTGACATCACTGTGTGTATTATCCCTGTACTGTAACATCACTGTGTATATTATCCCTGTATTGTGACATCACTGTGTGTATCGACCCTGTACTGCGACATCACTGTGTGTATTATCCCTGTACTGTGACATCACTGTGTGTATTATCCCTGTACTGCGACATCACTGTGTGTATTATCCCTGTACTGTGACATCACTGTGTGTATCACTGTACTGTGACATCACTGTGTGTATCACTGTACTGTGACATCACTGTGTGTATTATCCCTGTACTGTGACATCACTGTGTGTATTATCCCTGTATTGTGACATCACTGTGTGTATCATCCCTGTACTGTGACATCACTGTGTGTATTATCCCTGTACTGTGACATCACTGTGTGTATCCTGTACTGTGACATCACTGTGTGTATATCCCTGTACTGTGACATCACTGTGTGAATCCCTGTACTGTGACATCACTGTGTGAATCCCTGTACTGTGACATCACTGTGTGTATTATCCCTGTATTGTGACAATGCTGTATTATCCCTGTATTGTGACATCACTGTGTGTATCATCCCTGTACTGTGACATCACTGTGTGTATTATCCCTGTATTGTGACATCACTGTGTGTATCATCCCTGTACTGTGACATCACTGTGTGCATTATCCCTGTACTGTGACATCACTGTGTGTATCCTGTACTGTGACATCACTGTGTGTATTATCCCTGTACTGTGACATCACTGTGTGAATCCCTGTACTGTGACATCACTGTGTGTATTATCCCTGTATTGTGACAACGCTGTATTATCCCGGTATTGTGACATCACTGTGTGTATCATCCCTGTACTGTGACATCACTGTGTGTATTATCCCTGTACTGTGACATCACTGTGTGTATTATCCCTGTATTGTGACATCACTGTGTGTATTATCCCTGTATTGTGACATCACTGTGTGTATTATCCCTGTACTGTGACATCACTGTGTGTTTTATCCCTGTATTGTGACATCACTGTGTGTATCATCCCTGTACTGTGACATCACTGTGTGTGTTATCCCTGTACTGTGACATCACTGTGTGAATCCCTGTACTGTGACATCACTGTGTGTATTATCCCTGTATTGTGACATCACTGTGTATTATCCCTGTACTGTGACATCACTGTGTATATTATTCCTGTACTGTGACATCACTGTGTGTATTATCCCTGTATTGTGACATCACTGTGTGTATTATCCCTGTATTGTGACATCGCTGTATTATCCTGTACTGTGACATCACTGTGTATATTATCCATGTATTCTGACATCACTGTGTATATTATCCATGTACTGTGACATCACTGTGTATTATCCCTGTACTGTGAAATCACTGTGTATCATCCCTGTACTGTGACATCACTGTGTGTATTATCCCTGTACTGTGACATCACTGTGTGAATCCCTGTACTGTGACATCACTGTGTGTATTATCCCTGTATTGTGACATCACTGTGTGTATTATCCCTGTACTGTGACATCACTGTGTATATTATCCCTGTACTGTGACATCACTGTGTGTATTATCCCTGTATTGTGACATCACTGTGTGTATTATCCCTGTATTGTGACATCGCTGTATTATCCCTGTACTGTGACATCACTGTGTATATTATCCATGTACTGTGACATCACTTTGTGTATTATCCCTGTACTGTGACATCACTGTGTGTATTATCCCTGTATTGTGACATCACTTTGTGTATTATCCCTGTATTGTGACATCACTGTGTATTATCCCTGTACTGTGACATCACTGTGTGTATCACTGTACTGTGACATCACTGTGTGTATCACTGTACTGTGACATCACTGTGTGTATTATCCCTGTACTGTGACATCACTGTGTGTATTATCCCTGTATTGTGACATCACTGTGTGTATCATCCCTGTACTGTGACATCACTGTGTGTATTATCCCTGTACTGTGACATCACTGTGTGTATCCTGTACTGTGACATCACTGTGTGTATTATCCCTGTACTGTGACATCACTGTGTGAATCCCTGTACTGTGACATCACTGTGTGAATCCCTGTACTGTGACATCACTGTGTGTATTATCCCTGTATTGTGACAATGCTGTATTATCCCTGTATTGTGACATCACTGTGTGTATCATCCCTGTACTGTGACATCACTGTGTGTATTATCCCTGTACTGTGACATCACTGTGTGTATTATCCCTGTATTGTGACATCACTGTGTGTATCATCCCTGTACTGTGACATCACTGTGTGCATTATCCCTGTACTGTGACATCACTGTGTGTATCCTGTACTGTGACATCACTGTGTGTATTATCCCTGTACTGTGACATCACTGTGTGAATCCCTGTACTGTGACATCACTGTGTGTATTATCCCTGTATTGTGACAACGCTGTATTATCCCTGTATTGTGACATCACTGTGTGTATCATCCCTGTACTGTGACATCACTGTGTGTATTATCCCTGTACTGTGACATCACTGTGTGTATTATCCCTGTATTGTGACATCACTGTGTGTATTATCCCTGTATTGTGACATCACTGTGTGTATTATCCCTGTACTGTGACATCACTGTGTGTTTTATCCCTGTATTGTGACATCACTGTGTGTATCATCCCTGTACTGTGACATCACTGTGTGTATTATCCCTGTACTGTGACATCACTGTGTGAATCCCTGTACTGTGACATCACTGTGTGTATTATCCCTGTATTGTGACATCACTGTGTGTATTATCCCTGTACTGTGACATCACTGTGTATATTATTCCTGTACTGTGACATCACTGTGTGTATTATCCCTGTATTGTGACATCACTGTGTGTATTATCCCTGTATTGTGACATCGCTGTATTATCCCTGTACTGTGACATCACTGTGTATATTATCCATGTATTCTGACATCACTGTGTATATTATCCATGTACTGTGACATCACTGTGTATTATCCCTGTACTGTGACATCACTGTGTGTATCATCCCTGTACTGTGACATCACTGTGTGTATTATCCCTGTACTGTGACATCACTGTGTGAATCCCTGTACTGTGACATCACTGTGTGTATTATCCCTGTATTGTGACATCGCTGTATTATCCCTGTACTGTGACATCACTGTGTATATTATCCCTGTACTGTGACATCACTGTGTGTATTATCCCTGTATTGTGACATCACTGTGTGTATTATCCTTGTATTGTGACATCGCTGTATTATCCCTGTACTGTGACATCACTGTGTATATTATCCATGTACTGTGACATCACTTTGTGTATTATCCCTGTACTGTGACATCACTGTGTGTATTATCCCTGTATTGTGACATCACTTTGTGTATTATCCCTGTATTGTGACATCACTGTGTATTATCCCTGTACTGTGACATCACTGTGTATATTATCCATGTACTGTGACATCACTGTGTATTATCCCTGTACTGTGACATCACTGTGTGTATTATCCCTGTATTGTGACAATGCTGTATTATCCCTGTATTGTGACATCACTGTGTGTATCATCCCTGTACTGTGACATCACTGTGTGTATTATCCCTGTACTGTGACATCACTGTGTGTATTATCCCTGTATTGTGACATCACTGTGTGTATCATCCCTGTACTGTGACATCACTGTGTGCATTATCCCTGTACTGTGACATCACTGTGTGTATCCTGTACTGTGACATCACTGTGTGTATTATCCCTGTACTGTGACATCACTGTGTGAATCCCTGTACTGTGACATCACTGTATGTATTATCCCTGTATTGTGACAACGCTGTATTATCCCTGTATTGTGACATCACTGTGTGTATCATCCCTGTACTGTGACATCACTGTGTGTATTATCCCTGTACTGTGACATCACTGTGTGTATTATCCCTGTATTGTGACATCACTGTGTGTATTATCCCTGTATTGTGACATCACTGTGTGTATTATCCCTGTACTGTGACATCACTGTGTGTTTTATCCCTGTATTGTGACATCACTGTGTGTATCATCCCTGTACTGTGACATCACTGTGTGTATTATCCCTGTACTGTGACATCACTGTGTGAATCCCTGTACTGTGACATCACTGTGTGTATTATCCCTGTATTGTGACATCACTGTGTGTATTATCCCTGTACTGTGACATCACTGTGTATATTATTCCTGTACTGTGACATCACTGTGTGTATTATCCCTGTATTGTGACATCACTGTGTGTATTATCCCTGTATTGTGACATCGCTGTATTATCCCTGTACTGTGACATCACTGTGTATATTATCCATGTATTCTGACATCACTGTGTATATTATCCATGTACTGTGACATCACTGTGTATTATCCCTGTACTGTGACATCACTGTGTGTATCATCCCTGTACTGTGACATCACTGTGTGTATTATCCCTGTACTGTGACATCACTGTGTGAATCCCTGTACTGTGACATCACTGTGTGTATTATCCCTGTATTGTGACATCGCTGTATTATCCCTGTACTGTGACATCACTGTGTATATTATCCCTGTACTGTGACATCACTGTGTGTATTATCCCTGTATTGTGACATCACTGTGTGTATTATCCTTGTATTGTGACATCGCTGTATTATCCCTGTACTGTGACATCACTGTGTATATTATCCATGTACTGTGACATCACTTTGTGTATTATCCCTGTACTGTGACATCACTGTGTGTATTATCCCTGTATTGTGACATCACTTTGTGTATTATCCCTGTATTGTGACATCACTGTGTATTATCCCTGTACTGTGACATCACTGTGTATATTATCCATGTACTGTGACATCACTGTGTGTATTATCCCTGTACTGTGACATCACTGTGTGTATTATCCCTGTATTGTGACATCGCTGTGTGTATTATCCCTGTATTGTGACATTGCTGTGTGTATCCCTGTACTGCGACATCACTGTGTGTATTATCCCTGTATTCTGACATCACTGTGTGTATTATCCCTGTATTCTGACATCACTGTGTGTATTATCCCTGTATTCTGACATCACTGTGTGTATTATCCCTGTGTATTATCCCAATGTGTACGATAGTTACCAGCTCCCTGCATCAGCGCGCTGGTAACTAAAGTACACAGGGACGCCGGGCGCTCGGCGTCGCTGTGCTGATCGCTGGTGAAGCACTCTGTGTGACAGCTCACCAGCGATCATGTAGCGACACACCAGCGATCCTGACACGTTGATATCATTGTCGGGATCGCTGGTGAGTCGCTATGTGTGACGGGGCCCTTAGAGATGGTAAATTATCAGATAAAGTAATGAATATGTGGTTTAGGATATATTGTAAACATCTCGTCGAAAAATCCCATCAAAGACAACTACAGTGAGTCTTGCTCTAGCCGAAACTGAATGATAACAGGGAACAAAAGATGGCAGTCAACCAAAATGTAGTCAGTCAAAAGCAAATGTAGATAAAGCAGACTAGATGTAATGTCCATTTAAACTACATTGGCTGCACAGTGATTGCTCAGTGGTCAGTTCCCTGGAAGATAAGAGCAGCATAGATTGGCTTTGACACATTATTACTGTCTTGCTCCACAGCCTGAATATATAATCAGCCAGTTCTCTTGATTTAAGAGATATGAATGTTTCTAATAAAAATATCAAATCTGTATAAAAACTGAGGGGATAGACATTTCCAGACGATAAAGTATTGAGAGGAGGGAAAGATGATAGAGTCGCACTTATCATTCCATTACCATCTCCAGCGATCACAGAGTCACGCAAGAGATGTTACAGAATAAGTAAACAGCCTCCTAAATATTTCATCGTCCTGGATGGTGCGAGGATACCTGAGCCTGGCTTGAAGTATAATACAAACCATGAATAATATTACAGCGAATGATTGCTGCTTGCATCGTACAAATGTCTGTATGATTGCCTCATCGTGAGAAAATGTTCCAGAGAAATATTTTCATTTTTACACCTTTGTCAAAAAGTGATATTTTTAGGGCGCCTGTTAGCTGACTGATAACATGTTCTGTAGCTAATTGTATCTAGCGATATTCTGCAAGACCAGCAGCCTAGTGTGACGCTAGTCACTACGGTGAGGCTAGGTAATCACGTCTGAGGTCAAAAGACAGGAGGGTACTTCATAGACAGAGGGGTGATGTGAAGGTGTAGTCAGGTAAAAGTCCAAGGTCAGCATTCCTAGAAGGTAACGGATCACGACAAAAGGTCTAGGCAAATGGATGGTCAAAGGCAAATCCAAGGTCGAGCAGCAAAGATCAGAATACAAGACCACTCCACGTGAGCAAGGCTACAATTGGCAGAAGTCTAAGACAGAGAGACAGCTAAATACCAGGCAATTACTCCATACAGGAGACATATGGAGGAAACCCCAGCATGCCCTGGCACTGAATGGACAACTAAGCTGTCACTCCAGACACTGACAGTTCACCACAACCCCAGCTCCCGATTGTATGGCTGAAGTGTCAATCATCACATTGATAGCTCAGCACGCCCCTGCCCTAGGTTGGAGTGCAGAAAAGTCATTCACTGAGTCCAGACACAATGATAGGCAAAACAGTGACACAGCGTTAGGGGGTTCCTATGTCATTGACCATGCAGCCGGATCTGTTGACAGTATGGTATAGAGAAGGAAAAGCTGAACAGCATGATGTATAGATTTGTTGGAAAACATTCAGTATATCTTGTATTTTATTCATGGAAATCCCGGGTGTTTATATACAAAAGAGTCCAGTGGGTGGTGCTACTAGTGGTTGACAGCTATCTCTGCATGCACAATACAGGGAAGGCTGTCACTCACTGACAGGACTGCCCACTGGACTCATATAAATATAAACACAAAGGATTTCAGTGAATAAAATGCAAGTTTTCCAAAAACTTTTTCCACATCAGTCAATAAGACACAGCACAAAGTAAATTCTTGATAAAGAGTTCCCCCACAAATAATCATACTATTAAACGTGATGTACTCCCATACATGGAGACAGACGGGCTGAACTGCGGTGACCTCAGCACTATGAGAAAAAGTCACTGAGTTCACCGCAATTCAGCTCAGTGGGTTCACAGTTTGGGAAACGCAGCCTCAGTGATTGGCGGTAACCTTGATGAGGTCACCGCTAGTCACTGATGCTGCGCTCGAAGCAGCTCATTCACCAGTGGTTCTCGGCCTGGACGGTCACATCTTGGCACCATCCAGGTTGAAAATAGTGTGAGACAGAAGGTCGGACATGAATAATAGTGTGAGACAGAAGGTCGGACTGGTGAGGGATTTGTTGTTTTTTTTTGCTTTCTACAGGAGACGAGGGATTCAATGGAATGGGCGTTAGGTGATTATAAATGTGTTTGTTATTTTTAAATAAAAATGGAAAAGTATGTTTTGTTTTAATTTCAAATAATGACTTTATACTTGCTGTATTTATTTACCATACGACTATAGGATTAGTAATAGATAGGTGTCTTATAGATGCCTCTCCATTACTAATCAGAGGGCTTGATGTCACTAGACAATACAAAGGTGACATCAAACCCACAAGTATGAAACTCACTTGCTACAGGGCAAGTGGGAAGAGCCGGGCAAAGCGCCAGAATTGGCACATCTAACAGTTGCGCTATTCCTGGACCGTTGTGGGCTGCTATTTGTAGGCTGGGGGGCTCAATAGCCATGGCCCCGTATCAGCCTGAGAATACCAGCACCCAGCTGTGAGCTTTAGCAAAGCTGGTTGTCAAAAATGACAGGGACTCCACACCATTTTTTTTTAATTAAATTTTAAATAAACAGTGTGGGGACCACTCTATTCATGATAACCAACCTTGCTAACGCAGACAGCTGAGTGTTGCAGCCCACAGATGTCAGTTTTGCCTCGCTGGTTATAGAAAATAGAGGGGAACCAACGCCAGGTTTTTCATTTATTTATTTATAGCGTAGGCTGTGGCTGATGAATACTCCCATCAGCCTCTGCCTTCTCTCACAGTTATTAGAGACAGCAGGTGTAGGCTGGTGGGAGTAGTAGTCACATCAGCCACCGCCTGCTGTCGCTGTTATCAGTTGAATATAACTCTCAACTCTCATCATTCTCCCCTGCTCGCGCTGATTGCCAGCAGAGCATGGGAGAATGATGAGAGCCGTCTTCAGCACTTAGCAGTGCTAACTGTACCACTGCTTCCAGGTGCCGGTGCATGTCATACGGACAGCATCCCTGTGTGTCATCCGTGTGCAGTACATTTTGCAGCCCATGCTGCTGTTAAAAAACGGACATGTCAGCGTATTTTACCAGCGAACACATGGAGGCTCACTTGAATGAGTCTACTGTCATCACACGTACCGGACACACTGACGTCTGAATGAGGCCTTACAGAATACCATGAAAAAGTCTGTAGAAGCAGCAATTCCACTCTTACAAAAGCACTGCTAATTAATGAAATTGCTGTCATTTCTTTCATACATACTCAATTAAAAAATCCAAGAATTATTGTTTTTATCTCAAGTTTTTTTTTTTTATAAATATGGTAACTATTTTGGCACGCAGGTCCATGCTCCGGTGCCTCCATTCAATCGTTTCAAGTTTCTATTATTAAAAATATTCTTGTTTGTTCAGCAATTTTCCAGACTGCTAAAAAAAAAGAAACTGTTATTGGAAAGAATGAAAAAAGAAAACAAAACCTGTTACACTACAAAAACAAGGTCCTACGTTGGTCCTTGTCAGTAGGACGTCACGGTTTGTAAACTTCCGCGACAAGTGATATTTGCTTACCTAATAAATATAAAGTGCGTGAAAGCAAATATCTGTGGATCTCCACTGATGAGGTCTATTGTGGTGAAAGAAAAAAGAGGATCCCCCTCTGTGATTTTTACAGAATAATACATCATAAAATATTCATGGGAGAGGTTTTAACATGTATGTATGCAGCGTCTTCCAAAAACAGGTTGAATCTCCGTCATCAGTTTACAACAATTTAGATAGTTTCCTGTTCTAAAAAGAAATCATTTTCTCTTCTTTTCCTTGGTCTTGACGTCTGGCTTCCGTTGTCCTTGCCGGCATCTCACCGATGTAGTAGCACCAGGGGTCACCACTAGTGATGAGCGAACGTGCCCGCATAATGTGTTATCCGAGCATTCTCGTGTCCTAGCCGAGTATCTTCGGCGTGCTCGAATAATATGTTCGAGTCCCTGCGGTTGCATGTCTCGTGGCTGCTTGACAGTCGCAATAGATGTAGGTATTTCCTAACAAACAGTTAATCCCTGCATGTGTTGCGGCTGTAGAACTGCCACGGTGACTCAAACAAATTTTTCGAGCATGCCACCGAAACTTGATTGGCACCGTAGCATGCTCAGATAACATCTTATGTGGGCACATTCGCTCATCACTAGTCGCGGCATTTTATTGCTGCTAGAAGAAGAATAAACATGATATCTTTCATTTATGTCAAACGCTCTGTATCACAGTGCAAGTCTAAAGGCCCCGTCACACACAGCGATCTCGCCTGCCGGGTATCGCTGATCATGCTCGATCGTGCCTGGGCCATTTTTTGATCGCTGGTCTCCCGCTGGCCAGCACGCATCGCTGTGTGTGGCAGCGAGAGACCAGCGATCAGCGACGCAAAAGGGCCAACAAGTGCTAAGAATCTCTGGGAACTCCTTCAAGACTGTGCTCCTCCCGGCGCCTGTGCACTGCAGGACTCTGCTCTGCTCTCAACAGGGCAGAGCAGTGCGCCTGCGCCGAAGCCACGACAGGAAGGAAAGCAGAGGACGGCATGGCTAGAAGATGGGAGGAGCCGGACCGGACTGCAACACCCATCGGACCGGACCGCCCCCCCGGTGAGTATAATCTCTTTTTTCTTATCTTTCAGGTTACATCGGGGGCTTATCTACAGCACCACAGAATGCTGTAGATAAGCCCCTGATGTCGGTGCCGGCAGCTCGTATTCGAAAAAAGGGGTGACAGATTCCCTTTAACCCTTGAAAAAAGCGTGGGAAAAAAGGCAGCAAGAAGAAGAAGCATGTGAACAAGCCAAAAGGCTATATACAACCTCCATAAACTGTTCCTTCATATAAGTCTGATTCAATTCAGCAGCCAACAGATTAAAAAAATGCCTTATTTTGGAATAGTTTTCATGGATACTATGAAGTCTATCATGCAATATAAAAATGCACAACATATAACACTTTTTGGTTTTGGCTTGAAGGTTTTTTTTTTAGGTCCGTGGTATTTTATAAAACTATAACATTCCCTAGGTATATGGCATATTTTTTTGTCATTTTTTCCTAATTCTCTATAAGATGCATATATGCTACATTTTTAAAAAAAAAGCAACTAAAAAGACTGAAAAACACATGAAACCTATGACAATCCTTTGTAACACTATAACCCAGTGTGGACGAAGAAGCTGTTACACAACCCCTTAGTATTTGTGCTTTTAGCCCATGTTCAGCTAAGAAGACGAAGGAACTGGTCATCTGGCAAGTGACTTCATTAACTTTAATTGATATAGGAGTTCTCTGTTCTGAAGGGCCACTGATACCTGCTAAAAAATAATAGGTGATCCTGTAATGCCATGAACATATAGTGTGTGATTGTTCCAATAAGTACTCTCTCAGGGGCTTCCAGCAGCAGGCAACCCTTTAAAGGGATTCTGTCAGCAGGTTTTTGCTATTTAATCTGAGAGTAGCATAATATAGGGCAAGAAAGCCTGATTCCAGAGATTTGTCACTTACTAGGCTGTGTTTTGTAGCTTCAATACAATCAGTGGTTTATCAGCAGGAGATTATCGCTAGAGGACTTAAGTCTCAAATGCAAGCCAGTCCAGCTAATCTGTGTAACCCCGCCCCCAACAACTGATTAGCAGTTTTCTGCATAGTGTGCACAGGAAGCTGCCAATCAGGGGTGTGGGTGGGGCTATACACAACTAAGTTCTTCTACAGCTACAGCAGAGAAAACAGGAATTTTATCAAAACTGCACCAAGCAGCCCAGTAAGTGATACATCATTAGAATCAGGTTATCAGTCTCTACATCATGATGCTCTCAGATTACTTAGCTAAAACCTACTGACAAATTCTGTTTAAATAGTTTGGATTAAAGCGACATGATTGCCAAAATTAAGACTTTGATGGTGAATTTTGTACTTTATTGCAACTAGTATAAGCATAGTGCTCATATTTGACACATGAATATTCCTGATATATCATGCCACCCTCAAGTAATAATGTCACGAGTGTTTCTTGTCCTTCTTGGATATCCGGGGTTAGAAGGTCACTACATATTGTGAATCACAGATCTTCCATTTAGCCTGTGTGTTTGTGTCCCATATTAGATGGATTTTGTTTCCTTTGGTGCTAAAGAGGTTAATGACCCTTTCTATGCTGGTCAGTAACTTGCAGCAGCTTCTGATCTGGTCATTACCTCTCCCTATAAAACCTGGGCAGACCTTCCCTGCCTTGCCAGTGAAAGCTTTGGTTCCTAGCTCCTTGGAGACGCTGTGCTGAATAAGAGTTTGTTGTTGCTACTAGAGATTGTTGCGTGCTGTTTTTGGGAGAATTCTTTCCTCATTGTCCTATTCCTATTTGGTTAGTATATTCCTATCCTTCCATATATACCTTTTTACCTTTGGTAAGTTTTTGTATGTTTGTTACCTTATGTTTTCCTGTTTTGTCTTTGTGTTTGTTTGCCTTATATTTCTGTCCCAGGTCTCATGTCGTGGGAGAGGGAATAGATCAGGGGTTAACAGGAGCAAAGTAAGGTCAGAGACTCAGGCCCAATACCTTCAAAATTACCCCAAGGACAGGGATAGTTACGGTCCCTTTTCCAGGGACAGTTTGAGGCCACCCTTCCTTACCGATGACGTCATAGCATGACCAAGAGTTGTCGTCCAATGGAATCTACATTATAGCTGTACTACAACTCCCAGAAGGCTCATCAGACTTCCAATGCTTATTTTATTGAGCTGTATTCTGGAATCTTTTCCCAATTCTCTGACTAATATGGGGAAAAAGCGATAAAGATTATATCTGGATAGTGCAGTAGACTGGAAGTGCACATCTGCGATATTCTAATTAATCTGAGTCATTACTTAAATTGCGATTGTTCCCTGATGAGACACAAAATAAGCAAAAACAAAATTTCCTAGGACTCGTGGGACTCTGGGGAGGACACTGTGCGGTTTCCTAGCGATCACTCCTTGGTTCTAAACTTAGAATCCAATCTTCATTTAGTATATTTTATAATTGGCACTCAGACAAATGTTCTTACACAGATCATGGTGATTAGCAGAACAGCATACGATAAATGCTCACTGTCATATCAACAATTGTACAAATATATGAAACTTTATAAGAGAAATATAATTTCTCCACTTATCAACTTCTCTCTCCATCTAACCTCCCGAAGTCACCGTTAATTCTGAAAAAAATAATAAAATCCATCTTTGCTGAAGATGCGATATATTGTCTGCCCACTGAGGAGTCGGGTTACAGCTCCTTATGGTATTCAATGGAGAGATAGTGGATGTGGTTCCAGGAGGAACTACTGAAGTTCTCAACTCCACCAGGAGGCGCAAATACCAAATATTGAATGTTCAGTTCCAGGGTCTTGTGTCTGCTAGTGTGAGAGGAAGGTCAACTTAGGACTGAAGCCATCACTAGCTAAACTGAAAGACTCTGGAACTGATCCTGAAACGTTTGGTATTGACACCTCTAGGTCCAATACTTCTCCACAGTGTCGGACTGGGGTGCCAAGGTCCCACCAGTAACATTGACTTTGAGGACCCACTTTTCACCTGCATATGAATATTACACAACCCTGGTTCACAAATTGACCTATATCACTATATAGTAATAAACTGGGCAGTTTGGTTAATGAATGATGAGATGCTGCTTTTTTCTGTACAGAGTGAATCAAGTGAATTATGTCAAGTACTACCCATACAGTAAGGGTCCCGTTACAATTAGCGATTTACCAGCGATCCCGACAACGATACGACCCGGTCAGGATCGCTGGTGCATCGCTAAGTGGTCGCTAGTGAGCTGCCAAACAGGCAGATCTCACCAGCGACGCAGCAGCGATAAGCGATCCGTGAGCGGTCGCTCTTACCTGTCACACCGCAGCGATGATGACGACTTCCGCCTGCATCCATGCGTCGCTAGTCGGCACCAGCGGGACGCGAACGAGGAAAAAATTGCCCAGGACATTCGAGTGCGATGAGCGATATCCAGCGGGGGGTCGGTCGCAGGTACGTGTCACACAAAGCGATATCGCTGTTGCATCACAAAATCGGTGACGCTTTAGCTATATCGCTAGTGATCTCACTATGTGTAAAAGGCCCTTAAGGCTGGGGGTCCAGATCTGCACAGGGGCCCACCGGGGGATTCCCCTGTTCCCCTGTGGGCCAGTCCGAGCCTGCTTCTCCATTATTTCTCCCACAACAGATCTCAGGATTAGGTGACAGAAGAGCCGCAGTGATCCGTTGTGGATACCAGGCGCATGTTTTTTGTTGTGCCCACAGCACAACTACCATAGGTGAGCATTGTTACTCTGTCCCTAATTCCACCTATCTTTGGTGGCATCACACCAGAAAGCGCTATTTGTTCTCTTCATTCTATTGAGACAAGATGGAGGAGGGAGAAGCAGAGAGAAAGAGGCAGAAAGATAGTGTGGCTGCTTTTTAGTGTTTAATCTTATATAATGCTGGAATCACAGCTACACTGCTCAGTATTGCAGTGTAATATGAAGCAAGCTGTTGCTTCTGACTATGTGCTACATAAATACAGGAGAGCAGGAATTCCTTATGTCTGCCTGTGTGTGCTGTGTATGGCAGACATCATAGCAGCTTGTCTCCACTTTAGATTGGGAACAAGTGAAAATTTGAGATAAATCCTGGAGGGTGAAGAATTCATGAATAATTTAGGATACGAGTCATATAAAGGTCTGGAAGAGTTTTCTTTCTCATATACACACATTTGCTTATTCTGAAGAGTTATTTAAAACGACAGGTACGCTTTCTTGTAAAGAAAAGAACAACAACAAAAAAAGAACAGCAGAAAACAATAAATATCATATACAGTAAACCATATAAACCTACCGTGCACACTAAAAACACTGAAATAATAGCCACATAGAAAGAGAATGTAGTATTGATCTAATTGTATTTCCATTCCAGACAAAACACTTGTTTCTCAGAATAGATACGTTCTGAATGTAGCTCACCCTCGAGGGAGTCATACAGCTGGTATACAACTCCAAAGAAGTCTAAACAAGCGAGGGCCAGCTCCATTCCTCCTTTACTCCAAGGAGATTTTGCTCATTAAAGTCTGCAGGTCTGTTCTAGCAGCCTGAACACATCCCATATTGTGTCCCAGAAGAAACTGACTATTTTGAGAACACATCACATAGAATCGAGAGAATAAACATTCGGCCAGAGCATTATCCACTTTTCAACGCTGCTGAGTCCTGATTTTCTTGCAAGTTTATTAGAATTTGCAGTGTTGCGTATTATTCCAAACCCCCTGTCCCCACCTCGCAAGTAATAATGAGGCGCATAAAGAGTTTCCCGAATATAGAAGTGGATGAGGAACTTTAGATCCTAATGGAAAATACGACTTCTCTAGACCAAGGGACTGTTTTAAGATGGTTGTTCAAAGACTAAAAATTACATTTCTTTGTCAGGCTACAAAAAAAACATAATAACTTTCCCATTGCAATAATTTAATGGGAACTTGAGAAGATATTCATGCTGTCCATGGTTTCCAGACACTGGCTGTGCTCTTGCAGTCGTCGTGCATGTATCACTTTGAAATGCTGCGACATTTCAGGGAAAGCTTGCTTCGAAAAGCCGGCCAGATCTATGTGTCTTGGAGGACTTGTCTACATCAGATCCCCAGTGTCTCCTCCCTGCTCCACTGCCCATCATACAGATCTTTCCTATACACTCAGGAAGAGGCCTGTATGTCAAGGACAGCAGGGAGAGGAGAAGCCACCAGGGTGTAGAGAAGCCACCAGGGTGGGGAGAAGCCACCAGGGAGGGAAGAAACCACCAGGGTGTAGAGAAGCCACCAGGGCGTAGAGAAGCCACCAGGGTGGGTTGAAGCCACCAGGGACCTTGGACTAGTCACCTGAGATGTATACATCATGGACAGTTTTTCAATGTGTGATTTTCCTGAAACAGTGCCACATACACATCTGAAATAGACAATCGTCACAGCTATGCGCCTGTGATTCGGGCAGCATAAATCTCCTGTCAGGTTCCCATTAGAATGAATGCTCCTTTACCTGACAAACAATACTTATTATGGCATCCTCTGCTGTTCTTTTGCTTCCCTCTCAAAACATCCACCTAATGTGTCCATTCATGGCCATGGACTTAAAAAAAAGCTTTGTGTAATGATCTCTGACACAAGAGTACTTGCACAGATAAGGTAACATAAAAAGGTGAAATAATATTGCTCCTTTTTTTTCCATAAACAAACAGTAGAGGTGAAGATAAGAAACTGTAATATATCTCATTGGAGAAAAATACTAAATTTGAGTATGTCTATAAGGTCACATGCACACGTTAAGTATTTGGTGAGTTTTTTACCTCAGTATTAGAGGTGAGCGACTTTGGTATGATCGGGTTTCATGAAACAAAATTTGTTTCAGATGAAACTGGTCCGACTAGGGCAAAAAAAAGTCGGAGTTTCGTTCGAAACCCGACCCCAATGCAAGTCAATGGGAAATAAAAGTCGGCAATGAGCGGATGACATTCATCCACTCAATGCCGACTTTTATTCCCCATTGACTTGCATTGGGGTCGGGTTTTGGACGAAACTCCGACTTTTTTTTGCCCTAGTTGGACCAGTTTCATCTGAAACAAATTTTGTTTCATGAAATCCGATCCGACTGTGACGAGGGCAGCTTACGCTGAGTCGACTTTTTCTTTAGCGTTGACCCTCTGGGTTGTGGCACCCACCCACCTAGGGCGAGCTGACCTTGTGAGGAACCACCCCCTATACAGGGAGTGTCAGGGGCAAGACCAAGGGGGTGAGCCACCACGATTGCTGGCACCATACGGCCGGCTCAGATAGACACTAGGTATGAGTGTCTGACGACAAGGATGTGCAGGAAACAAGTCAGGACAAGACGTAAGTTCAAGGTATCTTCATTAAGACAAATTCAGGATAACATTCAGTGCAAAACGTGATAACAAGCAAACACGGCAAGGTGCGTGCGTGGCACACCAAGGTCCATGGAATAGTAAGTGCTAGAAGGCAAGCCTGGTTACCGGCAAGGACACGATGACATCGGACTCCGGACAGCTGGCAGGGATCAGGGCATCAGGCTGTAGACTTCATGCTTACGATCTCTGGGAATCCAGCAGGCAAACCAGGTTACAAGCAAGGAGGCACGACGGATCTCCAGGCATGGTGCGTGTTAGGGAACACACTGAGGTTGTCAGGATCCTGTCAGCACTGGCGTGCAGCCTCCGCTGAGCGAGGACTCACCTGCACTGTAGGGGGGCCCGGGGTCAGGTACAGCCGGAAAGTACAGATACACAGGACCTGTGGACGCTGAAGTTTAGCAAGCAGTTACAGGACCTACGGTCATGTGACTGCAAGGGGGCGGGGCTTAGCATCCTGCTTTCAGAGATGGCAGGACACTATACAGAAATACTCAGAGTCAGGCAAAACGGAGGTCATACACAGAGATATCAGTAAAGTACCAGGGATGAGACAGATCGGATAGTCAGGGCCAAGCAGAAGTCAAAACCAAACAGACATAGAAGGTACCAAGCAGAATCTAAAGCAATATCCAGAGAACAGTCCGAGTCATACACAGAGAATCAAGCAACCAGAACACAGCACAAATACACTCAGGGGTCACCACACAATGCCAAGGGCGAAAGTATAACTGACGGGGATGGGAGCGTCCTGAGGCTATAAGAAGCCTCTCCCAAAACCAGGGAGAGGCCACAATCATAGCCCCAGGTGTGCAGGTAAGCCTGCACCGGGATCACAACCTTTAACCCCAGAAATGCCAGTCATCAGCACTGGTTCCAGACATTAACCCCACGTGTGTGAGTCAAACCCGCACTGAGATCATGACAGAGGTCCAAGGCAAGATTCCAGGCAGGGTGCGTGCTAGAGGCACACCAGGGTCCAGGGCAAGGTGCAAGGCAAGGTGCGTGTGTAGGGGACACGCCAGGGTTCAAAGTTCAACATACAAGACTGGATGCGTGTATAGAGACACACCAAGGCACAAAGGACAAGGCAGAGTCCTGCGCACGCAGAGGGCACGCCAGGGTCAGGGTTAAAAGCAGAGTCCTGTGCGTGCAGAGGGCACGACAGGGTACATGGCTAGACCTGCACGTACTTTTACAGAAGCACGGGGAGGTATGCCACGGGGCAGGCGAGGGCCTGCATGTGCTAAAAGAAGCACGAAGAGCACAGTGCAGAGACAGCGTAGGTGCAAGGAA
Source organism: Dendrobates tinctorius (assembly GCF_039654945.1). NCBI lineage: Eukaryota > Metazoa > Chordata > Amphibia > Anura > Dendrobatidae > Dendrobates > Dendrobates tinctorius. Next base: position 23,462,252 of record NW_027361706.1, read on the forward strand.
GCATAGAGGGCAAGGCTGGGGCACTGGCTAGATGGATGGGCTGCAGCAAAAACAGGCAGGCAAGACTCCAGCGAACCCGGCTGGGGCATAGCAGGCGACACAGCTGTCACTGACCGACGAGCACGGCTGAGGCACAAGCAGGCGGGCACGGCTAGGGCGGGCACGGCTGAGGCAGAAGCAGGAGGCTAGGAAGGCCAGGAGCATGCAAAGGGCACACGAAGAAACAAGGCAAGGCAAAGCAAGACACAAGGCAAAGCTAGGCAAGGTACGGAACAATGAGCGGAACGTAGGCAGAAACACAGAGCCAGGTCAGAGCGAGAACAGAGCTAGCAGCGGAGTGTAGGCCGAAGCCCAGAGCCGGGTCAAGGGAGAACCTTGAGACTAGCGTAGAAATGTGCAAGAGGGCACAAAAGGTAAGAGAGGAGGAATGGTGCGTGTGCCAGGAGGCACAACAGAGCACCATAAGTAAAAGGAGAGGAATGGTGCATGTGCCAGGAGGCACTACAGAGCACCATAGGTAAGAGAGGAGGAGTGGTGCGTGTGCCAGGAGGCACAACAGAGCACCATAGGTAAGAGAGGAGGAATGGTGCGTGTGCCAGGAGGCACAACAGAGCACCATAGGTAAAAGCAAGGAAGAACAAGCAAGGACAGAGAACACAGGAAGGACCAAAGGTAAAGCATAGCAAATGCAAGACATGGCAAAGCAGGCAAGGCAGAGAACACCAGAAGGACTACAAGTCCAAGCATGACAAGGACAAAACATGGCACAATGGACAAACACAGGACAAAGCACGAGACAAGAGGCAGAGTACAAGCACAGAGCGTGTGCAGAGATACACTACAGAGCAGAGTGCAGGGGCACAGAATACAGAGCGTGACCGTGCAGACCAAGCAGCCATGCAGGGAAGCAACACGATACTCAGGCCCCGACCATAGGAAGGGGCGGTCTGATATAGCACCATAGCACCTTCAGTTCCGGGTCAGGATCAGGGAAGGACTTCCGGTTCAGATCCTCCAGGATCATAGAGAGCGTTGCTAGATCAGACTGGGCAGAACCATAGAGAAGGTCACATGATCAGGGCTCCAGGAATACATAGAGGACTGCAGAATCAGATAGTGCTGGAACATAGGAAAGGTCACATGATCAGGGGGTCCAGGAATACATAGAGGATTGCAGAATCAGACAGCGTTGGAACATAGGAAAGGTCACATGATCAGGGGCTCCAGGAATACAGAGGGTTGCAGAATCAGAGCAGAGACTGATGGTTACCTATCAACGGCATGCAGCCATGAGGTAAGGCGTGCGTGCACACCGCTCCAGGCATCTTGCAGCACGAGACATAATGGGCATGAGAATTCAGTACACGTGCACACCGCTCCAGGAGTCATGCGGCATACCAGACATGGCGGGCATGAAAGTTCGGTGCACGTGCACACTGCTCCAGGGGTCATGCGGCATAACAGACATGGCGGGCATGACGGACATGATAGGCATAACAGACATGGTGGGTATGACACCGACCAAAGTCGCTCAACTCTACTCAGTATTTCTAAGCCAAAACCAGAAGTGGTGACGTGTTTCTATTATACTTTTCCTCTGACCGTTCCACTCCTGCTTTTGGCTTACACATACTGAGGTAGAAAACTCACCAAATACTCAACGTGTGCACATGGCCTTGTAGACGTACTTGAATTTGCCATTTTTCTCTACAAATGCCATACAATTGCTTAGTGAGAGAGGTCAAAATAGCTTAAAGTACAGAACTGTAAATCGTAGTGATGTGTCCTTGATCAATGTCACCAATTTATTTTTAATTACCTAACTTGGCCCTTCCAGTTTAGGGCCCATTGAAGGCCACGTTCACTATATGGTGAGTTTTTTACCTCAGTATTTGTAAGCCAAAACCAGAAGTGGGTGATAATACAGAACGACGTGTTTCTATTATACTTTTCCTCTGATTGTTCCATTTCTGGTTTTGGCTTACAAATACTGATGTAAAATACTGACCAAATACTCAATGTGTTCACGTGATCTTTACTGGAAGCGCCAAATTGGTCAGTTAGAAATCAATCAGTGACATTGCTCAAGGACACATCCCTGCGATTTTCAGCTCTGTAATTTAGGCTCGATTGACCTCTCTCACTAAGCAATTGTATGGCATTTGCAGAGAATTTGCGTCAGAACCGTCACACCGGCCCGTGCCTCTTATTAATGCAATGAATAACAGAATAAAACATTGAAAAAAGCAGACCAGGCTAGAGAACATTGCGTTACAAAGAACATCTGAGATATGGAAAACCGCTTTTAAACGTAGATGTGAGGCCGAGATAGCGAGGAGCAGCTTATATCCAACTCTGAAAAGATTAACGAACATTGATGTCACAGGTCTCTTCTCTAAAATGAATATTCTGCACTAGAACGACAGAAAAAAAATCTATTCTGTGATTATATAGAGAAAATTATCTTATTTCTAATTATCTCATCGTATGTCCATGTGGACAAGCTGTCTGTTCTGCTTTAGGAAGAAGTGATCTGTTGCGTCAGGTAGGAAAACGTAAGCATGGAGACCCCATTGGTTATTATGGGGTCTTTTTGGGGACTGATTTTAGAATGGGAAAAAAGTCATGCATGCAGAACTTTTTCTTCAATTCTTAAAAAAGCAGAAACCATCCAGGACACGTTCATTCTCTGCATGTCAACATTGTTTTTGTAGCAGAATAAGCATTTTTGCCGCCATCTTTTTTTTCTTTTAATTTTATATATGAGTGGCAGCTTCCAAGCGGAAGAATAGTCAGGCCATTTTTTTTAGCTGTTTCCCAGCTTTCAAAGCCTGAAGCAATTTAAAAAAAAAATAAAAAAGAACATGTGATCAGAACGTCTTCTTTCCATTGTAGTGCATCTGTTCATTCTTTTTTTATCTTTATTTTTTTTACATTTATTGAGCACTTTTTAGATGTGGTTCCTGGAGTTGCTCCTCCATAATTTTTGCACTCATTTTCACGGCAGCTCCGCCGGCAGCATGTTTTGCCTATATCTTCTACGTGAAAACTGAATATGTTTCTTCTTTTAACCACTTCAGGGTTTCCAAACTTTGAAGCGGTTAAAAGAAGCAACAAAATAGTGACCATGTACATAGCAACATTAATTTGACATTGATGTGCATTATGACCATTTTTTGCGTAGGTTTCTTTGCACTTCCGGGTAGAATCTGCCTGAAAAATGCCGTTGTGTGCACATAGCCAATAAGTGGAAATTCTCCAAATTCCTCAAAATACTCATTGTGAACACACCTTAAGACCTTCACCATAGACAGACTTTTTCAAACTCAGGCAGCCCCTAGTTTTAGGTAAGGGGCAACTTTTGGAGGCAGTACAAGTGTGTGAACATTAGTTGGTTGAAAGCCACAGTGATTCCGATGCAGAACGTCCATGTACATGTGCATCGAGAAATACAAACGTCACAAATTTTTAAAATCCACAATATGCCAATTTATGCTGCGGATGTAGGTGTGAATTTTACCCTTTGCAATGCAAACAGTAAAATGTGCAGCGTATCCGCAATAATATCCAAAGCAGTAAATTCTGCCTCCAGGATCACTACTGAACCTCGGCTGCCGGGGTTCTGAAGTAAACATGTTCTGTGAAAATGTAGCCTAAAAACGTAATGTCCTGGCTACATACCATTCAGTATGGCAACCAAAATGTGCTTATTGGCTTAACATGACACCCTGCATTCAATAGTGTTTAAAGGGAACCTGTCGCCCCCAGAAATCTATTTGGACCACGTTCACACGGTCAGTATTTGGTCAATATTTTACATCAGTATTTGTAAGCCAAAACCAGGCGTGGAACAATCAGAGAAAAAGTATAATAGAAACACGTACCACTTCTGTATTTATGACCCACTCATGGTTTTGGCTTACACATACTGATGAGAAATACTGACCAGATACTGAACGTGTGAACGTGGCCTTATCTATAGATACAGGGGTGATCTGCAGGTAAAAGCGTTAAAATGCTACATAACTGTAGAGAAAGGTATGGACCGTACATCCAAAAATCAATCATTGATCTATTACAGCTAAGCAAAAATTTACAAAACTGAACATGAAGTTCTTAGTTGAACCCAATGAGTTATTCACCATGATGTGGCCGTGGACTTCATACAGTCTGATCAGAATCTTAAACTAAGAATCTTATGTTCAGTCTTGTAAATATTTGCTCAGCTGCAATAGATCAATGTATAAGGTTTGGACACACAGTCCATGTCTTTTTTTTCTTTTCATATCTATGGTAAATAGCAAGTGTTTAAACTCTGTGTAGCCAGCTTACTGGAGCAGCGGCTACAGGGAGAAAATTACGTTTTCTTCTCCTTGAAGCAACTCACTTCCAGTTCGGAATTCCAAAAAAGACCTGGAGCAACCTCCAGGTGGTGTTTCAGAGTAACAATATTACACTTGCGTGTTTACAATTAAATGTATTCTAAAAATATTTTTTAAGTGCTCATGCACTAACAACATAACAAACTTTTAAAATACTTTTTAAAAACAATGCGTTTCTGCTCTGAATGAGCCTTCCTCAGGTCTATGAAATGATATGGCACATGGGGAATCACCCATAACATCTTCTAAATATGTCAAACACATTTATTATTACTGCCATTAGGCCGGGGTCAGACTTGCGAGAAACTCGGACGAGTCTTGCACGTCAATACCCGGCACTGCCGCCGGCACTCTGATTGGAGCGCTCAGCTGCATAGAAATACATGCATCTGAACGCTCCAATCCGAGTGCCGGCGGCAGTGCCGGGTACTTACGTGCGAGACTCCTTGCAAATCTGACTCCGGCCTTATATACATGCTCTGGAAAAAATTTAGAGACCACCACATCAAAACCCTGTCATGGGCAGCCCATTCTCCAGACCTGAACCCCATTGAAAACCTCTGGAATGTAATCAAGAGGATGATGGATAGTCACAAGCCATCAAACAAAGAAGAACTGCTTACATTTTTGAGCCAGAACCAGTGTGAAAAACTGGTGGCAAGCATGCTAAGACGCATGAAAGCTGTTTTTAAGAATCATGGTTATTCCACAAAATATTGATTTCTGAACTCTTCCTGAGTTAAAACATTAGTATTGTTGCTTCTAAATGATTATGAACTAGTTTTCTTAGCATTATTTGAGGTCTGAAAGCACTGGGGTTTTTGTCAGAAAAAAAATACAAAATGTATTGTTTGGAAATTCGGGGACATGTTGTTAGAAGTTTATAGACTTACATTTTCCTCATAAATTTACCTATAAAGAGAAAAATCAGACAAACTGAACTTTTGAAAGTAGTCTCTTAATTTTTGCCCGAGCTGTAGATGATCCGTTCATCATATGAAGGGGGCGGTATAGAAGAGGCGGTTTCATTTCTTCACGAATTAAACCAGAATTGATGGGGACTCTCCTTCACCTCAAACATATCGAAGGAGAAGATAGTGTTTTTGGACTTAGAAATTACAAAGCAAAAATAACAGACTGTTACTAGCAAAACCCACTTTAAACCAGTGAATACAAATGGACACCTAGATTTTTACAGCGCACATTACCTCAAATGGAAATGTAATATTCCCACAAGTCAACTTTGACGTATAAGGCAAAATTGTACATCCACATTTGATTATATGGAACAATCAAAAATTTTGGTTTCTACATTTAAGGACAAAAGATATCCTCATTCTCTAATAAAAAAAAAGCTTATCAGAAAAATTTGTCCCTTTCACAAAGTGAGTGTTTAAAAAAGTCAGCTACCAAAACGAATACAATAGAGAAGAAGAATATTCAGAATTGAGAGTCCTCAGTGGTTGATACCTTTTAATGGCTAACTGAAAAGATGGTAACACATTGCAAGCTTTCGAGACTACTCAGGTTTCTTCATCAGGCTAGACTAATACAAAATCTGAAGAGTCACATATTTATACACATGTTGTATTAGTCAATGCCTGATGAAGAGACCTGAGTAGTCTCGAAAGCTTGCAATGTGTTACCTTCTTTCCAGTTGGACATTAAAAGGTATCAACCACTGAGGACTCTCAATTCTAAATATTCTTCTATCTACTGGCTAAAGGCTACTTTCACACATCAGGTTTTCGGCGTCAGGCGCGATCCGGCGTCGTGCCGGAACGCCGGATCCGGCAAATGTTTAGTAAAACCGGATGTGACGGATCCGGTTTTCTGCCGGATCCGTCTTTTTCTTGACAGACAAAACCGGATCCGTCTCATCCGGTTCATCCGTTTTTCTATCCGTTTTTCGACGGATTACGCCGGATCCGGTTTTTAAAATTGACCCTTGTGGCCTTCCGAACGGGATTGGCTACTGGAAAACTAGATATAGCATGTTCCTACAGCCCTTCTTTGACAGGTTGTAGAGAAGAAAGTGCAGGTTGGAGAGAAGAGCAAGTTACTGGCGAAGATGGATGTTGTCATTGGAAATATTACCACTAGAAGTTCTGTGACGGTTTCAGGGACAATTTTCCACTATACTTTATGTCACCTCAAGGCAGAGTACACTGGGATGACAGAGTGTGAGAGATTTTTGCCCTAAACTTGTGTACCTTCTGTACCAACAGTATATACCTTTGCCAACCAAAGTTGGCTATCTTGTCATGGTCTTACTATTTTTACCTTTAGGCCACAGGTGTGTACCTGGTTGTGTTTTATGCAAAGTATTTCACCTTTTAACAAAAGTTGTGTACATTGGTAGGAAATCACCAACAATAAACACAACTTTTTAAGTGAAATACTTTGCTTCAAACACAACCAGGAACACAACTGTGGCAAAAAGCTAAAATTTACCCACAGTTATATACCTGGTTTTGAATACCTTTTTACCTTTGAAATACCCTGTATTTAACCTTTTTTTAAAACATAGTTCGCCGCAGAAAGAAATGACAGACAACCATTGTGAAACGATAATTTAACTTTTATTTAAATTTTTTTTTTTTTTGTAAAATGTTTTTAAAGTGCAAAAAAACTTTTTTAGAAAGGTTTTAAACCCAATGGGCATTTTTATTACAAAAAACACACATTACAATTCTGTGTACTGTGGGGTGGAAATACTGCTGGAGGGGCTGCGGGACACTTCGACACTGGGTGTGTGGAGAGAGGACTGGGATCTTGGTGGGGAAGGAACAGTTAGAGGTGAAGGTGTGGAAAAAACTACAGAATGGGTGGACATGTGGGAAGCAGAAGAGGTGGTGGGTGGTGGAGTGGAGGGTTGGGCAGGGACTGTAGGAGCAGATGATGTTGATGGAAAGTTGTATGGGGAAGGAGTTTGGTACGGGGAAGGAGTTTGGTACGGGGAAGGAGTTTGGTACGGGGCAGGTTGCTGGAAGTGGGGAGATGACTGGTACTGGGGAGGTTGCTGGTACTGGGGAGGTTGCTGGTACTGGGCAGGTTGCTGGTATGTAGTAGGAGGGGGAGGATGAAAAGTGGCTGGAGGGGGTGCAGATGTAATAGGAGGGGGAGGATGGAAAGTGGCTGGAGGGGGTGCAGGTGGAGGAACTACAGTGGTGGGAGGTGGAGGTTGGGAGGTAACCTGCTGTAGAGCACCGTGGCACGAATGCATTACATGCATCTGCTGGGCAGGAGAGAGCGTTTCCATGCGCTCCACAACAGACCTGAAAAAGGTGTGGTTTGGCGAAGATCTTGCTTCTGAATGCATGGTTTGCAGAAGTGTCTTCACCTCCAGAATGCTGGAGTTGATCTGCTGAAAGCCTGCGGAGATTTGCTCTGACAAGACTTTGAGACAGTTCTGGAAAGATGCATTCAGATGCAATAACTCTTGCGCATAACTCTTTTCCTGACCCCTCTGCCGCTGTCGCCCAGTACCCGCAGGTGTACTAGAGGCGGCAGGGGCAGAAGGGTGGGGTAAAGGGAAAGCGATCTCCTCACCAGCAGCTTCATGTAATGTAGGCGGCCACGATGCTCCTGTGCTGGTGGATGGGACAGATGGGTCGAATGTGTGGGAAGGCAGGGAAGGTGCAGATGTACCGGGGCGGTCGAAGTGTCCCTCGGTGCCGGTCTCCTCAGGGATCGCCTCAGAAGGGTCCAATCGTGCAGGCTCCCGAGTGCTGCTCACCGTGCTGTGGAATAAAGAGAAAAAAAAACAATTAAAATACTGACATGGTATGGCCCTGGCTGAAAAAAAAAAGTTACATCTAACATTTTTTTCACATGTGGTGTGTAATATTTACCTTCTGGTGAGCATTGTTTCCCGGAGGAACGACAGGGCTTGTGCGTACTTGTACTTGCTCCTGCGTCCTCCAGATCCACTCGGGGCCCGCATCTCTTTATTGAACTCCTTCTTGAAACGATCCCTCACAGACCGCCACCGATTCACAATTCTGTTCCCTGAAACGAGAAAGGAGTGGTTAGTATACAACATCAGTGTTTCACAAACTCCAGTCCTCATGGTCCCCAGGGGTCATGTTTTCAGGATTTCAATAGTAAATAGAAATCCTGAACACATGATCCGTGGGGACCACGAGGACTGGAGTTCGGGAAACACTGGTTTACATCAAGCAACCGTTACTGTATATACTTACGCTCTTTAATCTGGTCCCGAGCTTCGAGGTCCTCCCAGCGGCCCACAAGGAGAGAACAGATTTCCTCCCAGAGTCGTCGGGTAATGATCAGGTCAGCGTGGCGGCGGTCAGCCATATTCCAGAGCGGCTCCCTTTCTCTGACGAGATCGATGAGGCGGTCCACATCAATCCCTCCATCCTCACCATCAGAGTCGGGAGCACGCTGTGAAGGCTGTTAAAGAAAAAGACAAAAATAACATAATTAGCCTCCACAAAAGAAATGAAATAAAAAGTGCAAAAAAACAAAGCAAAAATATTTATACTTACACGCTGGTGACCGCCGCTTTGCTGTCGCCGACGACCCTGGGAGGCACTGCGAGGACCTCTTGGCCGAGCACCAGATTGGGAAGACTAGAGAAGAAAACAAAAATGTTATGAGTTTGGATGTAGGCATTTGTTTGCTGTGTCTGGTCTGCAGAACATTGTTTTCTATGTGTTGTGTGTAGTGTGATGTTGTGTTTCTGCGTTTGATGCAAAAAACTTACGAATTGTGAGCCCACTCCAAGCGTCTGTCCACCCCTTCCTTCTTCTTCTGGGAGCTCCTCTTCATCTTGTGATTCCTGTTTTGAAATAAAAGGCAATGAATAGACATATATTACAGAGATGATGGATTTTGGAAATAAAAACTTACCGTCAAACGCTGACGATGCGAGGGAGGGCTCCCAGAAGAAGATGTGCTGTCCTGTTGATGGCCAGACTCCATGGCTGTGGGTATTGCTGCTGCCAGTGATGCCATTTCTGCTGCTGCTGCTGCATCTCTTTGGCGGCTGTTGAATAAAGAGAAACAAAGGGCCAATGAATATCTTGATATTCCATGGCCCTAGTTTGGAGGAATGGGGGATTTGATAATTACCGTCTCTCATCTGCTTCTGGACTCCCCTCCCGTTCAGCATGCTGCTCCATTTGGGGTGGTGCTGATGGTGCTGCTGCTGCATCTCTTTGGCGGCTGTTGAATAAAGAGAAACAAAGGGCCAATGAATATCTTGATATTCCATGGCCCTAGTTTGGAGGAATGGGGGATTTGATAATTACCGTCTCTCATCTGCTGCTGGCCTCCCCTCCTCAGCATGTTCTATTTGCTGCTCCATTTGGGGTGGTGGTGGTGCTGATGGTGCTGCAGTGGTCTCCTGCCTTCTCCTGCTTCGCTTGGTTGCTTTCTTGGGTGGCATGTTGGGTGTGGCTGTGGGTCCCACTGTCTTGCTTTTATATATGTCTTGTGGGCAGAGCTACTGAGCATGCTCAGACCAAAAAACCGGATCCGGCGCTCATAGGCTTTCATTGTGTGAAAAAGCCGGACGCGCCGGATCCGGCGTGTCCGGCTTTTTCGCCGGAGACAAAAAACGTTACAGTAGACGTTTTTTCCAGACGCCGGATCGCGACACATTGCGACACATTGCCGGATCCGGCGAAAACCGGATGAAACGCATGACCATCCGGCGCGATCCGGCGCAAATGCAAGTCAATGGGGGTGAAACCGGATCCGGCATTGCATTTCGCCGGATCCGGTTTCTGTCAAAAGCGCCGGATCGCGCCTGACGGCGAAAACCTGATGTGTGAAAGAGGCCTTACATGGTAAAAAGATATATATCTTTCCTGTACAATAGAGCAGACAAGTAAATGGAAATATAGTTTTATCACAACCTACAACAGGAGTAACCAAACTATCCGGGGTATTCTAAACAAGTATTGGTACCTCCTCAAAAAATACCCAATAATAAAAGAAATTGTTCCCCCCACAACCTACGATTGTTTTCTGAAGAGGTAAAACAATTAAAAATAATGTAGTTCCTAGTTTTTTTACGAACCTCAGAGGAATTGGTTAAAAATAAAAATAGAGGAAACAACAAGGAAAAGACACCACTAAAACAGGAGTGTAAACAAGTGATGCTCATGCTGTAAGATCTTAAACTGCGAGACGAAACACATTCTTACAAAAATCTCTAGAACCTTGTTCATGCATATGCAGGAATTATCCTGCAACTCTGATGTCATTGTGTATGTGGTCACTTGTATATGCGGACTCCGATAAGTCGGTCGTACGACACAAACATTGCGGAGTCGCATGAATGGCCACAGACACAATGTTAAAAAAGGCTTTCTGAAACAAAGTTTATCAAAACATCTTACTATTGTACACAATAAAAATTTCAATGTCATTACAGTGACCTCTTTGGAACAAATAACCATTACAACAAGAAATAGAAAATCCACCCTTAACAGTAAGGCCGTGATCACACTACTGTGTGTGATGCGAGAAACTCGCACGAGTCTCTCGCATCAACACACGGCACTACTGCCGGTACTCAGGACCGGAGCTGCAGCTGCAAAGAAATACAGTGCCGGGTGTTGATGCGAGAGACTCGGGCGAGTTTCTCGCATCACACACGGTAGTGTGATCCCGGCCTAAGGAGTCCTTTTGGATATACAAACTTGATATCCTTTTTCCAGATGGTTTGAATTAAACAATTGAAACAGTATAATTTGAGCGCTTCACTCCCATTGTATTATTATTATTGACAATCCGAAGTACTAATATAACCCACAAAGAGGATCCCAGTGAAAAATAGCTACTTTAAAGGAACGGGAAGCCAAACTCAAATTGCCTTGTATAATATAGCGTGGCACTACTACAGGGTGTACAAGTAGGTTACCCAAACCAAAGTAAATAGTGAAAATAACTTGGCACTCAACTTAAGATGTCCTTAATCAGAAGACAAATTTTTATTAATGCAGTCTGTACAAGGTTGGTGTGCTAATATATGGGCACGCAGGACGCGGCTTCCACCGCCTGAGACGTGACAGGCGGTGGAAGCCGCGTCCTGCGTGCCCATACCCACGAATCACCAATGTATTGTAAGGTACTCCTGGGGTAGACCCACTAGACCGTGGCAACGAACCTCCCGAGGGCGAGCTGACCAGGTGGACCACCCCCTATACAGGGAGTGTATGGGGCAGGCCCACGGGGAACTATCACCACGGTAGCCGGTACCCGGGAAGGTCAGAGCGGACAGACAGGTAGATCCGAAGAGCAGGCACTGGACAGACGACACGGCTCGGAGACACAGGAGAGACGGCACGTCTTGGCGAGACAGGAGGGATGGCAAGGCTTGAAGACACAGGAGGGACACGGACAAGAACCGAAGCCACAGAACCTAGGAGAGGAAGCACAAGAGGAACTAGGTAAATGCACGGGAAAAGGCAGGGGAGCGCTAGGAGAGCGGCCAGAGTCACTAGCAAGTACTAATGATAGTCAGGCATCGCCTCCAGAAGGAGGCGGCCTGATATAGGGAGAGCGAAGGCCTTCCAGGTCATGACCTCCAGCTGGAGGAGGAGACGCGCGTCCTCAGGTGGGGGAGAGCGCGCGCCCGGCCATAGCGAGGAGACGCACCCGCCGAGGAGGAGGAGCGGGAGCGCGCACCAGGGGGCTGGACAGAGGCAATCGTGGGCCGTGGACGGGGAGCCGGGAGAGACCGCGCCGAGACCCGCAGCGGCCGGTGCGGCAGAGAGGTGACCCCCGGAGAGCGGGTGAGCCGGGGCCGGAGGGAGGTAAGAGAGGAAGTCCGCGGCAGCCGCCGCGTGACAGTACCCCCCCCTTACGCGCCCTCCCCCGCAGGCCGGACAAAAATTTAGCCAGGATTCGAGGAGCTTGGATATTCTCCTGGGGCTCCCAGGATCTCTCCTCAGGACCAAAGCCCTTCCAATCAACCAAAAAAAAGGTTTTCCCTTTTTGCTTTCGCATGGCCAAAATATCTCTCACCTCAAATACATCGTCTGCGGCGGCAGGCGGAGGTGAGTGAGGAGCTTCAGAAAGGAAACGATTGAAAATAACTGGCTTAAGCAAAGACACATGGAAAGCATTAGGGATGCGGAGAGAGGCGGGAAGACGCAATTTATAGGAGACATCATTAATACGGGACAAGACCTCAAAAGGTCCAATATAGCGGGGACCCAGTTTGTGGGATGGGACTTTGAGGCGAATAAACTTGGAGGCTAGCCAAACTTTATCACCTGGGTGATATGGTGGGACATCCAGGCGCCTCTTGTCTGCGAATCCTTTTACCCTGTTACGCACCAACTCGAGAGCGGTCTTGGTCTCCTGCCAGATCCTGGAGAATTCGCCGGACAGAAGATCAGCCGCCGGTACACCCGAGGCGGGGGGAACTGGTAGAGGTACACCAGGATGTAGACCGTAGACGACAAAAAACGGGGATTTGCCAGAAGATTCACTGATGTGGTTATTATAGGAAAACTCAGCCCACGGGAGTAATTCAGACCAGTCGTTCTGGTGGATATTAGAAAAGTGCCGGAGGTAGTTCACCAAACTCTGATTCGTCCGTTCTGCCTGACCGTTGGACTGTGGATGATAAGATGAGGAGAAGTCAAGGGTGACATCCATCGATTTGCATAGAGCTCTCCAGAAGCGAGAGGTGAATTGGACTCCTCTGTCCGAGACAATATGTTGGGGCAGTCCATGGAGACGAAAGATGTGCTGGACGAAAATCTTCGCCAAGGCGGAAGCCGATGGCAAGCCAGGCAAAGGGATGAAGTGGGCCATTTTAGAGAATCTATCCACTACCACTAAGACGACAGTACACTTGGCAGAGGAGGGTAGGTCCGTAATAAAGTCCATGGCAATGTGTTGCCAAGGCGACGAGGGTACTGGAAGTGGATGTAGAAGACCAGAAGGCAGCTGCCGAGGCACCTTGATTTTGGCACACGAGAGACAGGAGGCGACGAAATCCCGGACATCTTGGGAAAGGGTCGGCCACCAGTAATAGCGGGACACCAGAAGAAGTGTCTTTTTATGGCCGAGATGACCCGCCAGTTTAGAAGCATGGCCCCAGTGGAGGATTCGTCTTCGGTCCCTCTCAGAAACAAAAGTCTTACCAGGTGGGGTAGCGAGGAGAGAAAGCGGTGCTACGGTGATGAACCTGGATGGATCCAAAATATGTGCAGGTTCCTCCTCGACATCCGTGGAAAGAGAGGACCTGGACAAGGCGTCGGCTTTGAGGTTCTTGTTGCCTGGACGAAAATGCAGGTCAAAATCGAATCGGCCAAAGAACAGAGACCACCTGGCCTGCCGAGGGTTGACTCTTTGTGCAGACCGCAGGTACGCCAGATTCTTATGGTCTGTGTAGATTGTGAAGGGATGTGCGGCGCCCTCCAACAAGTACCTCCACTCTTCTAGGGCTAACTTGATGGCAAGCAGTTCTCGGTCTCCGATGGAATAATTCCGCTCTGGGGTGGAGAAAGATTTTGAAAAGAAACCGCACGTAACGAGCCTGCCGGAGGAGGACCTCTGAGACAAAACAGCTCCGGCTCCCGTTGCGGATGCATCTACCTCAAGGACGAATGGTTTGTTGACCTCAGGGCGATGGAGTACGGGGGCCGTGGCAAAGGCACGTTTCAGAGATAGAAAGGCTTCTTCTGCTTCAGGGGTCCAGACGTGTGGGTTGGCTCCCTTACGGATCAAAGATGAGATAGCGCCAGTCAAAGAGGAGAAATGGGAGATGAACTGCCGGTAGTAGTTTGCGAAGCCGAGAAAACGCTGAATGGCTTTCACCCCTTGAGGACGTGGCCAATTAAGCACGGCCGAAACCTTCTCAGGATCCATACACAGACCAGAGTCGGAGATGATATAGCCCAGAAATGGAAGAGAGGACTGCTCAAAGGCACACTTCTCCAACTTGGCGTACAGACGATTTTCCCTCAAACGGAACAGCACGCGCCGGACATCTCTTCTATGAGTGGACAGATCAGGAGAAAAGACCAGGATATCGTCGAGGTACACAACCACGCAGGAATACAGAAGGTCTCGGAAGACGTCGTTCACAAATTCCTGAAAGACTGCGGGAGCGTTGCATAACCCAAAGGGCATGACGAGATACTCATAGTGTCCATCTCTGGTGTTGAAGGCGGTCTTCCACTCATCTCCAGAGCGAATACGGATGAGATTATAGGCTCCACGGAGATCCAATTTAGAAAAGATTCGTGCCCCACGTAACCGGTCGAACAACTCGGGGATGAGAGGTAGCGGATATCTATTCTTAACGGTAATCTCGTTGAGACCACGATAGTCAATACAGGGGCGCAGGGACCCGTCTTTTTTCTTGACAAAAAAGAAGCCAGCTCCAGCAGGGGAAGAAGACTTTCGGATGAAGCCCCTAGCCAAATTCTCCTGTACATATTCGGTCATGGCCTGGGACTCGAGTGGACTCAACGGATAGATCCGCCCTCGGGGCGGAGTCGAGCCAGGAACAAGCTCGATGGGACAATCATATTGCCGGTGCGGAGGAAGGACCTCTGCTTCCTTTTTATCGAAGACGTCCGCGAAGGCCCAGTAAGCCGAAGGCAACTCCGCAGGGCCCGAGACAGGAGACGAGCATTTGAGGGGTCGTACTGGGCGGAGACATCTGGTTTGGCAGAAACGGCCCCAGCGAAGGATGTCTCCGGACCGCCAATCCAGAACAGGTTCATGCATCCGCAACCACGGAAGACCCAGAAGCACGGTGTGGGACAAAGACGGCAGCACGAAGAAGGTTATCTTTTCACGGTGCAAGACCCCGATCTGTAACTCCAGCTCTTCAGTGACCAGAGTAACGGCTTCGCGCAAGGGAGCACCGTCGACAGAGGCTAACTGCCGGGGAACCTCCAAGGACCTGACAGGTATCCCTAATCTCTTCACCGCCTCGAGTTGGATGAAGTTTCCCGCAGCCCCCGAATCAATATAGGCTAACTCCGAAAAACGTTTGGAGCCCAGGAAAAACACAACAGAAAGGGTCAAGGGTAGAGAGGTGTCAGTGACACCTAGGGAGGCCTCTCTTACCTGTCCTAGGCGGAGGAGTTTCCCGGCCTCACAGGACAGGAACGCAGAAGATGGGAGGCGCTGCCACAATAGAGACAGAGGCCATGAGCGAGTCTGTCCTGGCGGCGAAGCTCCGCGGGCCTTAGTCGGTCCACTTGCATGGGTTCGGGAGCTGCGGCTGCGGCGGAGGACCGTGAGCGTGGTGGGCTGTGTGTAGGAGGAGAAAAACGATTGGGCCTTCTCTCCCTGGCGATCTCGCGGGAACGCTCCCGGAAACGCAGATCAACTCGTGTTGCCAGCGAGATGAGATCCTCCAAAGTCGAGGGTGTATCCCGGCCTGCCAGCTCGTCCTTGATTCGGGATGATAAGCCTCGCCAAAAAGCCCCAACCAGGGCCTCATTGTTCCACCCCAGCTCCGAGGATAACGTACGGAACTGGATGGCGTACTGTCCTACCGAGAGGGTACCCTGGCGAAGGCAGAACAAAGACTCGGTGGCAGAGACCAGGCGACCGGGCTCATCGAAGACCTTACGAAAGGTCTCCAAGAAAGTCGCGAGCTGGGAGACTATCGGGTCATCGCGTTCCCACAAGGGATTCACCCAGGCCAGTGCCTCACCCTCAAAGTGGGAAATCATAAAGGCCACTTTGGCCCGGTCGGAGGGATACTGTAGGGGAGCCAACTCGAAATGCAACTGGCACTGGTTGATGAACCCCCGACAGAGTTTGGGATCTCCGCTATAACGTGGGGGTTTGGCCAACCGAGAAGAGGAGTGTGGAACTGCCACAGGTGCCGGAACTGCGGCTGCCGCCTGTAGGGCTAGTAAGCGGTTATCTACAGAGGCAATGTAGTTCAAAATATGGGCCTGGGTGTCGCGCTGCTGGGCCAGTTCCTGCTGCAGGCCGGAGATCTGGGAGGCAATTCCCGGATCGGAGGTCTGCAAAGAGGAAAGTCGGGAATCCATCGATTTGAGGAACGACATGATCCTCGCCTGGTTCTCACGAAGGAACAAAAGTTCCTTTTGGGTCGGGGTCGAGGTACCAGCGGGATCCATGGCCTGACTATACTGTAAGGTACTCCTGGGGTAGACCCACTAGACCGTGGCAACGAACCTCCCGAGGGCGAGCTGACCAGGTGGACCACCCCCTATACAGGGAGTGTATGGGGCAGGCCCACGGGGAACTATCACCACGGTAGCCGGTACCCGGGAAGGTCAGAGCGGACAGACAGGTAGATCCGAAAAGCAGGCACTGGACAGACGACACGGCTCGGAGACACAGGAGAGACGGCACATCTTGGCGAGACAGGAGGGATGGCAAGGCTTGAAGACACAGGAGGGACACGGACAAGAACCGAAGCCACAGAACCTAGGAGAGGAAGCACAAGAGGAACTAGGTAAATGCACGGGAAAAGGCAGGGGAGCGCTAGGAGAGCGGCCAGAGTCACTAGCAAGTACTAATGATAGTCAGGCATCGCCTCCAGAAGGAGGCAGCCTGATATAGGGAGAGCGAAGGCCTTCCAGGTCATGACCTCCAGCTGGAGGAGGAGACGCGCGTCCTCAGGTGGGGGAGAGCGCGCGCCCGGCCATAGCGAGGAGACGCACCCGCCGAGGAGGAGGAGCGGGAGCGCGCACCAGGGGGCTGGACAGAGGCAATCGTGGGCCGTGGACGGGGAGCCGGGAGAGACCGCGCCGAGACCCGCAGCGGCCGGTGCGGCAGAGAGGTGACCCCCGGAGAGCGGGTGAGCCGGGGCCGGAGGGAGGTAAGAGAGGAAGTCCGCGGCAGCCGCCGCGTGACATGTATTACAGGGGCCTTATATATATTAGCACTATATTTCCATTTGGAGCAGTGAATGGAACAGGACTAACACTTCTCCACCCTATTCAGATGGCCAGCAAGCCACGAATTTGGAATCTAACGCCTAACAAATTCATGTCTGAAATTTTGTTCTCCATCTTCTCACAGTGTGCTCCAATTCTCTCATCTGAGAGAATCCAATGGCACTAGGCAGACACTCTGATCAGAAGTTGATCAGAGTATCACTTGCATAATCGGCCTGATTTTCTCAGATGAGAAAACCTATGGTCGTTGACCCTAGCCTTATAGAGGCAGGGAGGGGGCTGTTACTGAGCAGGCTCTTAATCAAATTGCCAGATCAGAACTGTGATCTGTGACTGTAACCTCTCCCTGCACCATCCCGAGAACTGGAAGCAAGCGGCTGCAGGAGGAATAAAAACTACATTTTCTCCCTGTAGCAAGCTACACAGGAGATAAACACAGTTTACCTGCAGATTACCCCTATATCTGCAGGTAAATAGCTTTTTTTGAACATGACAGGTTCTCTTTAAAACAAACCAATTGCTTACACAACAGCGTGGTCATATCATGGACATGACCACATGTACAATAGAGGCATCTGGTATGGTGAGATGGTGTACATGGACCTGGTTTAGTCTATCCCCAGGGTGGAAAGTATATGTGCAGGCCTCCCCTCTACAGAAGAACTGCATTGTTAGGAATCACCTGAGATGGCATAAAAGGTGAAACAAACACCGGATCCTTGTGTCCTAAGCCAAACTGGCTAACATAATGGAGATGCCCAATTTAATATTTGCTGAGGCCACTATATTGTACACCTCTGCGGATGACCGATATATACACAGGTGATCTGGATCAAGATCTCAATGCCCAAATAATGTCCAATCTACTGCATTTTAGGTTCTTTTATGTAGTCTGGAAATATGATAATCAATGAATTTAATGACAATTACTAAAACAATTTAATTTTTTTTTATTTTATTCCCACCCACCCCTCAGCAGGTGGTAAAGCAAAAACAAAATTCCATGTTGCTGAATAATGGGATTTACGAATCATAACATAAAATAAACACTGTATACTATGTATCTCTACATTTGTAAAACTAAAAAAAGACTTAAAAACTAATATTTTGAGACAAAATCTCTGACAAATCTCATGTAAGAGAAAGTATTCATTTCTATACATTAGTTATCATTGGTAATAAGGAAAGCGGCAGGTTTTAAACAAGATTTTTTTGAACAGAAATGTGAAAATCCAAAGTAAACTATAAAAAGATATGATATATCTGCCATTATAATATGTGTACGCCCAAGTAGGATCCTTCTACCATTGAGCACTATGTAAAGACGTGACTTTCTGTCCTTGTCCCATCAGTGCTGTCATGTAACATATTAATCACCATCATTACTCATGGAGAAAAGAAACTGGAAACTGGGGAACTATACAGTTGTGAGAAAAAGTCTTTGCCCCCTTCCTGATTTCCTATTCCTTTGCATGTTTGTCACACTTTAATGTTTCAGATCACCAAACAAATGTAAATAATGGAAAATTATAACACAAGTAATTACAAAATGCAGTTTTTAAATGCAGGCCTTTATTATTAAGGGAAAAAGAAATCCAAACCTACAGCGCCCTGTGTGAAAAATTGATTGCCTTCCCCTGCCCCACCAAAAAAACATAAATTATCTGGTGTATCACATCTTTGGAAGTTGAGTTCAAATTCCCTAGCTACACCCAGGCCTGATTAATGCCACACCTGTTCTCAATCAAGAAATCACTCTCACGAAAGAGAACATTTCCCAAATCCTGCTGGAAAGGAAGATGGCGACTAGTACTCAGTACTGGATTGTTGGTCAGGAGAAAGTGTTGGCAGCGGATTGGGGTGGAATAACAGACCCTCCAGAGGCTGTTTGCCTCTTCCGAGTTCAAGCAGGAGATCCATGTGGCTGGGTGAGATTACTATGGCTGGAGATCTAAGAGGGAATGTTTCTAATTCAAATCCTCTTCCATTTTAAAGATGTTATTTGCATATTTA
Organism: Dendrobates tinctorius; assembly: GCF_039654945.1. Lineage (NCBI taxonomy): Eukaryota > Metazoa > Chordata > Amphibia > Anura > Dendrobatidae > Dendrobates > Dendrobates tinctorius. The sequence continues at coordinate 23,481,534 of NW_027361706.1, forward strand.
ATTTCAGAGATGAGCATTACATGTCTTGTAAGTCTCCTTACACTGGCGTTACATTCTTCACAATGAAATGTTCCCCTTAGAACTCGTACAGATGCCTCTCATCCAGCCAAATCAGATCTCTTTCTTTGCACTGATGGATTAATACCCTGAAACACATATCTGCAAATGGAGTGTCTAGCTTGGGGGTCAATATTGTATTTTAGGATTGCAACCACAGTAGGAGCATTTCATGACCTATAAGCCTCCTTACGTCGGCTAGGTGATGTCCAAAAGGATAAGCATTCCCTTTACACATGAGCGGCATAAAAGTAAAAAATGCATTGGCTCCTGAAATTAGAATTCAGTAACTATATTTTTCTATAGTTTATATTGGAATGAGTTAGCACTACTTGTCCTTAGAGGAGCCCTATTAATGTCAGAATAAACACCCCCTGAAGTTCTTCCTGAATGTTTAAAATGTTGGGAATGTCAACTTTTTTTTAGGCTGCATTTAAAACTGATCTCGTAATGTGTGGCAATCTGTGTCTCTGTAGTTGGAGTACAAGTCATTGAGATGAAATTGGCTTCCAATAAAAAATATTCCTGAAAGACCTGAGAACGGTTTGAAAATATAAAACTCTTCTTATCATCATTCCATGCAGCTCCAGTTCCAATGCTTTGCTCGTCTCTACTTTCTGGTCCTGTGTTAACATGACTGTAATGCTCACTCAGCCAATCACTGACCGCAGTGGTGACCCACCTCAGTCAGTGATTGGCTGAGCCATTTCAATCAGTGATTGGCTGAGCCACCTCAGTCAGTAATTGGATGAGTGACCTCAGTCAGTGATTGGTTGAGCCACCTCATTCAGTGATTGGCTGAGCCACCTCAGTCAGTGATTGGCTGAGCTTGCATTTCTACCTAGATCCATTGTGTTAAGACAGAATCAAGAAGGAGAGACCAGCAGGGGCTGAACAGTGTCAGAAATGGAAATCAGTGACCATAAGTTTTCTTTTCTACTTTTATTTTTTTTACCAGAAAATTTATGGTAAGAGTAATAATATATAATATCAGTGTGGAAAGTGGGCAACTTAAATCAGGAACTAAAGCCTAGGTTCACATATACTGTTCCGTATCCATCAAGTATTTCCTGAAAATTTTTTATTCCCGGTCATTGGTTAACCTCGAACTTGTGTCGTGTAGAAATATTCTATTACTTTCCCATTTATTAAACTTCTATGTCCTACTCTTAGAAATGAGTAGTAGGATTAACGGGGTTTCAATATGTGCTGCCGACAATACCAGCATCTTGGATCAAAGGTATTCAGAAATGGATCCCAGGATCGAAGAGTTTTAATTGGGGTTTATTAGTCAACGCGTTTCGAAGTATACCACTTTATCATGACAAACCATTCTTAGAAATAACATTTATAGCTCATTCGGACATCCGTTTTTGACATGCAGGTTCTATCGGTGTTTTTTTACGGATAGAACTGGTAGCTTTTAAAGCCTAGGAGAGAGTGGTCACAAATCTGCGTTTTTTGAGGGCTATGTGGTCAGCATAAAATCACGGGTCATGTCCAATTATGATACATCTTGCCAATGCAAGTCTATGGGTTGGTGAAAAAAGCCCTGGGGAAAACTGATAGTAAGTGATACTCTTACCAAACGCTGATGAAAATCTGTTCAAAAACACTGGGGAAACTCAGACCGTTTTTTGAGAGCAAGAAAAATCACTGACGTGTCAACAAGCTCTTATTAGAAAAGTTTGATTAATTCAGGGATATTATTTTAGTATGAATTATATATTTATAGTCTGTAATCCAAGTTCTTAGATAACTATACAATAATTAATGGACAGAAAAAAAAAATATCATGAAACTCCTTAGGCCTTTTTCGAGCTAAATACCGTTCCAATTTACTATGTGTATTGAGCTTCCTCCTGGGAATTCCTCTGTGTGCTAATCCGACCATACAAGACCTGATAGAAATGTATTAGTGTGTGATTAAAAATGGCAGCTGGTTTGGTGTGCAATAACGCCGGATGTGACCCCGTGTACTTATACAGAAAGCTCAGAAAAGGAGCAAATTGAAGCTAATTGATCAACTCTAAGAGTAATAGATAGAAGACGTGTTCATCATGTCAATGGTTATAGAACTATCTCTATGGCAATGGACGTGTGTCCACCATGCGAGTTAAGAAAAGATTCGGCAATGGTTTAATTATTTACTGTAACCGGGCAGGCACTGGCAGGAAGTCCAAGCATTCATCATTCATCTGAAGGAATGACAGGTGAATAGTTGCAGCTTTGGTATAAAATGTCATTGAGAAGCCTTCAAACCCCCCCAAAGGAAATTAAAATAAACAAACCAACATTATACATAAAGGCGCCAGGAGTTGAAAACAGCTATAATACCATCATAACAACCATATTGTAATACAGTAATATTGTACCGGTAGCCCGGTTTGAAATCCCAAAACGCAGCACTCAACAACAACATTAGGCACTGTTGTATACTGGCTCACCGACCCTACTAAATGAAACTTAATACCCAATTGATGCATGTTGTATTCCAAAATGGCTGCACATGGAGCTTGAAAATGAATATTCTCATTTGTTAATGCAATTTTCCGACATCAGTATTGTATACCATCAACAAAATATGGGTGTACCAGCTCTGAAGTGCAGGCAATGCAATTATAGGATCAATTACTGAAGATATCGTTTGTTAGATAAATACAATGACGTCCAGGTTTTGACATTATTGGGTCTGCACATGGAAACACAGTTAGAAACTTACTTTATATAGACAAAAAGCATGTTTTCACACATACACACACATATATGTATAAGTGTGTATATCTATATACGTGTATATGTACAGTGTACATACTGTGTATGTGTGTATCCATATAGCTATATGTGTGTATACATGTGTAATATAGCTGTATGTGTGCATGTATATCTATAGGTGTGGTGTGTGTGTGTATGTATATACACTCACTGGCCACTTTATTAGGTACACCATGCTAGTAACGGGTTGGACCCCCTTTTGCCTTCAGAACTGCCTCAATTCTTTGTGGCAGAGATTCAACAAGGTGCTGGAAGCATTCCTCAGAGATTTTGGACCATATTGACATGATGGCATCACACAGTTGGCGCAGATTTGTCGGCTGCACATCCCTGATGCGAATCTCCCGTTCCACCACATCCCAAAGATGCTCTATTGGATTGAGATCTGGTGACTGAGGAGGCCATTTGAGTACAGTGAACTCATTGTCATGTTCAAGAAACCAATCTGAGATGATTCGAGCTTTATGACATGGCGCATTATCCTGCTGAAAGTAGCCATCAGATGCCTGTTCTTAGCTGAGAGGAGTGGTACCCAGTGTGGTCTTCTGCTGCTGTAGCCCATCTGCCTCAAAGTTCGACGCACTGTGCGTTCAGAGATGCTCTTCTGCCTACCTTGGTTGTAACGGGTGGCAATTTGAGTCACTGTTGCCTTTCTATCAGCTCGAACCAGTCTGCCCATTCTCCTCTGACCTCTGGCATCAACAAGGCATTTCCGGCCACAGAACTGCCGCTCACTGGATTTTTTTTCTTTTTCGGACCATTCTCTGTAAACCCTAGAGATGGTTGTGCGTGAAAATCCCAGTAGATCAGCAGTTTCTGAAATACTCAGACCAGCCCTTCTGGCACCAACAATCATGCCACGTTCAAAGGCACTCAAATCACCTTTCTTCCCCATACTGATGCTCGGTTTGAACTGCAGGAGATTGTCTTGACCATGTCTACATGCCTAAATGCACTGAGTTGCCGCCATGTGATTGGCTGATTAGAAATTAAGTCTTAACACACAGTTGGACAGGTGTACCTAATAAAGTGGCCAGTGAGTGTATATAGTGTGTATATACATTTATATATCACCAACGCATAGTAATATTCATCTAAATACACCTATGCCATCAATACATAGCAGTATTTACCTGCATAAACCATAAATGCATAGTAATACACACCTATTGTAAGTCCACGTATACGATCAATGCATAGTAATATTCATCAAGACACATACATCAATGCATAATAGTATTTTTATGATGCATATAATATGAGTATACATAAACCATCATTGCACATTAATATTCACCTATATAGGATCAATGCTTAGTATTATTCGCCTAACTACGCATAAACCATCAACGCACAGAATACATAAGTCAACACTAGGAATGTCTCTATAATGCTTGATGCACTAGGACCAGTCAATATCCCTGTAAAATCTACGACTACTAACCTGGTGACTACCAGCACTAACACAACTGCATAGTGAGCATCCAATCCTTTATTTCCGTGGCCAGGTCAGTCTATAGCACTATGCCTGACTATACCCTTAGGACATGTACAGCCTATAATGACGAAGCATTTTCTACTTGGACGCTGCTGACCCTTCATACCGAGCCGGTTAATGTCATCACCTTAAAATAAAAAACTTTCTCATTTTCCACAATTCCGAGATCACCCCCCATCCCCTCCACAGATCGGCAACCCTCTTCCTGTGATTAATATGAAGAACCCTCGGGGGGGATTTAATTTTTAAATCTCCAGTAGATCGGAACGTTTATGACCGTTTGTTGATCATCGAATGCAACATTCTTAACCGGATCTGTAAATGGACGTCATGTATTAATGTCACAGTGGTAGAGAGGCGAAATATAAATGGGGTTACTCACAAATAACACCTTCGACAGGCCATGTTCAATGTCGACAGGACGGTCACGTTCGGACGAGTTAGTTCTGGATGGGAGAGCTCTGTAGGCGATGTGTCTGCTGCAATCTACGGTCCAGCCTGGTCCTCACCAGTCAGCCTGTGATGTAACCATCTTCAAGGGCTGCGTGCTATCATCCCTCTATGGGGACTTGTTATGGAAAGCCGAAATAAATCTAAAACAGCCGAGAGTAATCGTGGTCAAAGGAAAAAAAAACCCTCAATAAGGTAGCACAAAAAATAACAAGAGGGACTTGCTTTTTTTTTTGGGTTTTGCAGCTGATAGCTGAGCTCTCATTGACGTGCTCCTCTACACCCTGGGTGCGTGTTTTGCATCAGCTGGAGGGAATGAATGAGAGGCAGAGGTAGAATTCACCATCTTGTCTCGGCATCATAGTACCGTCCGCAGCGTCGGCCGCTCATAGGCTCCCGCGTCCCCATAGTAACAGCAGCATCTGTGCTGGAGAATATTCACTCTCATCTGCAATTTCTGCTTGTACACAATGCCGGGCGGGCTCTGATAAGGCAGAAGGATTTAGCTTTCAGTTAAGGAAAGGAGAAAAGGGGAAAAAAAAAGGCAGGAGGAATCCAGAGGTCAACGTCAATGATGTCATGTGCACAAAATCACAAAAACGTTCAAAGCTTTCTTGCAGAAGGAAATAATAATAGTCACTGTAAACCGTTCAGAGGCCACACGGGGACCACAGCCCTGCTTAATAATTTAGCTGCTGTGCTATTTCTATTCCTGGGTATTGACAATGCCCGGGTCATTTCAGTAGTGACAGGAGGCTTGATTCAAGAAATTAGGTCATGGCTGTAAGATAGGTATAAACCGGGACTGTTGGGCGTTTCTGGAAATATTTCATATTTGGAGACCTTAAAATTGGGTTCTGGTTTGTGATAATCAATCAACCGTTTTAATCTGTTAGTAATTTCAGATTTATCCTGTTTAGGATCACGCACCTCAACGTCCTAAGCTGTATGGATCATTCACACGTCAGCAATTTTTCTTGTATGAAAAAGAAGGTCATCTGTGGTTTGGATCCAAGTTTCAGCAACTGAAGGCCCTCTTTATAAGTCTGAATAAAACTGGTACCGTTATAGTTTTAGATCAGTGAGGAACCAGTGTTTTTCTGGTATGGATTAAGAAAGAATGAAATTACAAAGCTTCTATAGTTTCCAATGTTAAACACGCACAACACACAGATGAAACACAGAGGACATCCCTGTGCTGTACGTGTTTTCATGGAGCCATAAACTTGTATTGGCCCTTGTCATCCATGCTGCCGGTAAAAAACAGAGCCGTGTGGTTTATTGGGGCATGTGCCACCGTAGCATAGGTTATAATGGGTACGTGTGGCATCCATGAGAAAAACAAATGCCACGCGGACATGAGGAGGAGGCCTTAGTCAGTGATTTTCTCATGAAAAGAAAAAAAATTGAGGTTTCTTAAGCTTCTATCAAATAGTCCAAGTGCCGGCATCCAAGTGCTGTCCTATTTTTATATTTCACAACACAAACATTTGCATTGGAGAGTTTGATCCGTGACTCAAATCATAATCGACAAGTCTTTGTGTTTTTGGTAAGGATCACTCAGTCCACAAAAGACACACGGGCATGAGAACAGCCCCATAGACTATAATAGGTATGAGTTCTATCCATGAAAAATGGAGAACTCTTACACTACAAATGGATATCTGAACGAGGCCTTAAAGCCGCGCTGCTATAAATGTTCGAAACATGTTTAAAACTCTTGCAATCTATCCGAAGCAGGTCGGGTACCAAGCTCCTATGGATATAGTAGTTAGGGCACACTCAGGAGACCATATAGATAGGACTACAGTACTCAGATTGGCCGGCGGGTCTCCTGACCTAAGTGTGGCAGTGTCGTAGAAATATATGTGTATATATACTCTGGACAGGATGGTTCCGCCTCCATCCTGGTCAGGTCAGGGTTAATTTTACTTCGCCTCTCTTTGGTTCTGGGGTGGCTATTTAATGTTGGCAGTTCCTGGGTTTGGTGTCAGTGATACTTCTGTATTCTCGGTTTCTGGTTGCTGACCCAGGTTATTCGTCCGTAAATATTGTGCCTCTGTGCTTGTGTGCTTTGCTGTGTATGATCCTGTTTGTCCCCTGACTTTTGCCTCTGTATCCTGCTTTGTACTGCCCTATCCCTCCTGGTTATCTGACCCCTTGGCTTGTCTACGTTTACTCTTTGTCTTATCCCTAGGTACGACGATCTTGTCTGGCTTTTGACCCTCGGCTCTCCTTTGACTACTTTTACTGTCTGTGCCCTGCACTCCACGTGCTCAGTTGCCTCATGTGCGGTGAGTCCCCCACCTGGTCATGTGACTGCTTAGTTCCAGGTCCTATGCTCACTGCTTAGTCTCAGGTCTTTGCGCACTGCATGCCTTGTTCTTGCACTCCCTGCGCTCGTTCACGTGCCGCCCTGATAGTGCCTCCTAGGCTGCGCCAGTGACACCATTGGTGTCATCACATTATCACCGACCCATAGAATTTTTCAGGGTTTTTTTGTGTGTTTGTTATGGACCTGCTGCGCGCTCTGTCAGATCAGGTATCTAACCTGACCAAGATGATGCAGAACCTATCTGGTGAGCAAAGAGCATTGGTTGCTTCTCACCAACAGGTACAGTGGGAGGTAGCAGATACAGTTAATGCTGTTCGGGGTACCTCTTTCTCGTCTGGCAATGGGGAGGGTGCTGTGTCTGATGTTTCCCTATCCTCTCCTGAACCCTCTGTCAAACTTCCAGATACCTTTTCTGGGGATAAGAAATAATTCTGGGTATTTATGGAGAGTTTTAAATTACTTTTTTCCCTGCGTCCTTGGGTGATGAGATTCAAAGGGTGGGGATAGTTATTTCCCTGTTACGTGAGGGGCTGCAATTCTGGGCTTTCGCCCTATCCCCTACCTCCCCTGAGAGAATGTCTGTTGATCGGTTCTTCGAGGCCTTGTCTCTTATTTACGATGAACCTGATTGAGATTGGCAGAGGACACGAGGGAAATCGCTCTGCTGAGTGGTACTGTTCCGAGAAGAGGCGATGGGCACCAAAGATTTCCAGGAACGACTCGGCACAAAGGGGGCTATTCCGACCGAGTCTCTCCGAGCATTTAAAGGATGCCTTGGCCCTGCACCCACCACCTGACTCTCTGGAGGCCTTGACCCAGGCCTTCCGTATGGACCATAGGCTGAGCGAGAGAGGTATTGTGTAATGAGATGCTCCTTTGTTGCCAGTGAAACAGGAGCCCTGGTTGTCGGTTGATCCCATGGAGGTGGGGGCTGTCTCCATGAAGGAAAAGGAGAGGAGACGTTGCAGAGAGAAAAAACTGTTTCTATTGTGGAGAGCCAGGTCATTGGATAAAGGACTATCCCTCCTGTCCACCGGATTCCAAGTTCTCGGGAAACGACTAGGTCTGGGTAACTGCCGAGGAAGTTCCCCAGACCCACAGGTACTTTTTTCTCAGTTTTCAAACTACTGTTAAAAGTGAAAGTTGGTGTAAACAATTGTTTTTTTCCCTCTTCTGCTTTTGTGGATTGCGGGTCTTCAGTGAACTTGACTGACTCAAGGTTGGTGGCCCACTGTGAGATAGGGACAGTCAGGTTGGACAAACCCATGAGAGTGGTAGTTATTGACTCAACCCGTTCACCAAGGATGGGATCCGCACTGTTACTAAAGAATTCGTCCTCAAGGTGGGGTCTGTTCATCTGAAGCATATAGCCCGTTTCATTCTGGACAACCTCCCTGCTCGTTTGGTTTTGGGGTTTCCTTGGCTGCAATGTCATAATCCAGTCATTGACTGGGAGGCCAGGGAGATTGTTAAATGGGGATCTCACTGTGAAAACAAATGTCTGAATTTTGTGTCTGTGTCGTCCGTCGGTCTGGAGGGTATCCTGGAGTACCTGAAGGACTTCGAGGACGTGTTCTCCAAAAGTCAGGCCGAGGGGTCATCACCTCACCGCCCTTTTGATAGTGCCATTGACCTGATTCCTGGGGCAAAATTGCCTAAAGCCCGATTGTTTAACCTTTCTGGTCCCAAGCGGGTCGCCATGAAGGAATACATATCTGACAGTCTCCGCAAGGGGCATATCTGCCCTTCCGTGTTTCCTGTCGCTGCAGGTTTTTATTTTGTAAAAAAAAGACGGTGTTCTCCGCCCATGCCTTGATGTTCGGGAACTGAAGATTACTGTAAGAAACACATATCCCCTCCCACTCATTCCCGATTTGTGTAACCAATTATCCGGGGCCAAATGTTTTTCAAAACTAGACTTGCGAGGGGCCTATAACCTTATCCGGGTGTGGAAGGGGGATGAGTAGAAATCTGCGTTTCTCACCTCAGAAGGGCTGTTTGAAAATTTAGTTATACAGTTTGGTCTGACCAGTGCCCCTGCGGTTTTCCAAAACTTCATCAATCATATGTTCTCTGATTTTATTGGGTGTTTTGTGGTTATATACTTGGATGACATTCTAGTTTATTCACTTGATAAGCAGACACATATTGGTCACCTTCGTACGGTTCTTCAAAGACTCAGGGAGAACCAACTTTTCGCTAAGCTAGAGAAATGCTTGTTTTTCGACCAGGAACTGCCTTCCTTGGGGTTCATTGTCTCTAGTGAGGGGTTTCGTATGGATCCCAAAAAGGTGCAGGCCATTGTAGATTGGGTTTAACCCTGGGACCTGAAGGGCCTTCAGCGCTTCTTGGGATTCGCCAATTACTACCGGAGGTTTATTAAAGGGATCTCTCATGTGGTCAAACCCCTCACTGACTTGTCACAGAAGGTGACTGATGTTAAGAACTGGTCTGCCTCAGCGACAGCGGCGTTTCTCACTCTGAAAAATGCTTTATGACTGCCCCAATTCTGATTCAACCTGATCCATCTGAACCTTTTGTGGTGGAGGTTGACGCCTCAGAGGTGGGGGTGGTGTTGTTACATGGGCCCGTCACCTTGACCAATCTGAGACCATGCGCCTTCTTCTCCAAGAAGTGCTCCCCGGCGGAAAGAAATTATAACTTGGGTAATCGGGAACTTCTTGCGGTTAAGTTGGCCTTTGAAGAATGGAGGCATTTTTTGGAGGGGGCAGTTCATCCCTTTACTGTAGTTACGGACCACAAGAATGTGGCGTATATTGAGTCTTCTAAAAGGTTGACCCCCAGGCAAGCCAGATGGTTACTTTTTTTCCAGTTCCAGTTCTCAATCACTTTTCGTCTGGGATCCAGGGATGTGAAGGCCGATGCCTTGTCTCGAAGTCTGGACCCAGTTTCTCCCCCCGAGCCTCCATCCTCCATTCTTCAACCCGGGGTGGTGGTGGCTGATGTGTCTGCAGGTTTGGAATGGTAGATTTGGGAAGCCCAGTCTCAGGCTCCCCAGTCCAACCTGGTGGGAAAATTGTTTGCTCCGGTTCAACTTCAACTGAGAGTCCTCAAGGAGTTCCATGATTCGGTGTTGAGTGGACATTCGGGGATTTCAGCTACTCGTGGGGCCATCGCAAGGGTTTTTTGGTGGGCCTCGCTTACATCTGATGTGAGGAAGTTTGTGTCTGCCTGTGAAGTTTGTGCCCGCGCTAAAAGCTCTCATAACCGGCCGGCCAGGGAATTGGTGCTTTTGCCAGTTCCTGAAAGACCATGGACACATTTGTGCATGGACTTTATCACCAATCTTCCTCCCTCCAAGAGTAATACTGTCATCTGGGTGGTGGTGGTGGACAGGTTTACAAAGCAAGCACACTTTGTACCCTTAGTGGCACTAGCCTCTGCCAAGACCTTGTCTAGATTGTTCATTCAACATGTGGTTCGTTTGCATGGTTTGCCCTTGAATGTGGTGACTGACCGTGGTGTGCAGTTTGTGTCCATGTTTTAGAGGGTGTTTTGTAAAAGGTTGGGTATTGAGTTGTACTTTTCGTCTGCTTACCATCAGGAGACCAATGGTCAGACTGAACGGACCAATCAGTCATTAGAACAAATTTTGCGCTACCTTGCCACTTCCAGTCAAGGGGACTGGTCCAATGCCTTGCCTTTAGCAGACTTTGCGTTCAATAACCATGTTAACCACTCTACAGGTACTTCCCCTTTCTTCTGTAATTATGGGTTTAATCCACAAGTTGGGGAGTTTTCTCACCTGGACTTCGGTTGCCCTTGGGCTGATATTGCAGTACAGCATTTGTGGAATTTACGGCGGGAGGTCTAAAAGAATATTGGGGAGGCTCACAGGAAGTTTATGCTTTTTGCTGACAGGAGACGGACTGTAGGACCCACCCTTCAGTTTGGGGATAAAGTGTGTCTGTCTACCAGGAACATTAAGCTTAAGGTTCCTTCGGCAAAATTGGGACCTAAGTTTATTGGCCCTTATGAGATCACGGAGGTGGTTAATCCAGTGGCGTTTCGTTTGAGTCTTCCAGCATCTTTTAAAATCCCCAATGTATTCCATAGGGCCCTGCTGAAACCATTGGAGGCTGTGAAAGAAGCATCATTGGGTCCCTCGCCACTTGTATTAGTGGATAGTCAGGAAGAATACGAGGTGGAGCGCATCGTGGATTCCCGGTTGGTCCGCCGTTCCCTCCAGTATCTTGTGCACTGGAAGGGGTATGGTGCTGAGGACCAATCCTGAGTTCCTGTCCGATCAGTTCATGCCGATCGTCTGGTGCGCTCCTTTCATGCACGGTTTCCTGGGTAACCTGGGGGTCCGGTGGCCCCCCGTTGAGAGGAGGGTACTGTCATGACTCTGGACAGGATGGTTCCTTCTCCATCCTGGTCAGGTCAGAGTTAATTTTAGTTCGCCTCTCTTTGGCTCTGGGTCGGCTATTTAATGTTGGCAGTTCCTGGATTTGGTGTCATATATACTTAGTAGGAAAGGAGGATCATCACCGCGCTACCGCAAGAAGAATTCCAGAAGAAATAAAGATTCTCCGTGGTTTATTCAACGCATTTCAGGGTTCAGGTGACCCCTTCGTCAGGACAACCACATGCAATGTACAGAAATCATAGAGATACAGGGTTTAAATACATGCTTACATTTGAAAACGGCGCTAATTGATTAGATGACTCACAGTGTCAGATTTTAGGGTCATCAGAAAGTTCACTTGTCAATATCGGTATAATCATAAAAATGCAGGTAAATGTCTACCACAGTTATTAACTCGTTTTTGTTTGTAGGTTGTCAAGTTCAAAAGAAAGGAATAATCACAAGAAAAAAAGAAAACCCTGAAATGCATTGAATAAACCATGTTGAATCTTTATTTCTTCTGGAATTCTTCTTGCGGCAGCGCTGTGATGACCCTCCTTTGCTACTAAGTATATACTTCTATCAAGTCATGCACTGACCTGTGGATCTGCAGCAGCCGCCATTATTACATGTCCTTTCTCATCCTCACCAGGTGAGCGGTTCTCTTAGTGGGTTAACTCCATGTAACGTGAGATAAGACCCTATTGCACTTTTGTGTCTCCCTTTCCCTTTCTGATTGGATTTGGTGTCAGTTTGTGGCTGCTGACCCAGGTTACTCATCCGAAACTTTGTGCCTCTGTGCTTGTTTGCTTTGCTGTGTATGACCCGGCTTGTCCCCTGAGTTTTGCCTCTGTATCCTGCTTTGTACTGCCCTGTCCCTCCTGGTTATCTGACCCTTTGGCTTGTCTCTGTTTACTCTTTGTCTTATCCCTATGTACTATGCTCTTGTCTGGCTTTTGACCCTCGGCTCTCCTTTGACTACGTTTACTGTCTGTGCCTTGCACTCCATGAGCTCAGTTGCCTTGCGTGTACTCATGCGCGGTGATTCCATCCCCTGGCCATGTGACTGCTTAGTTCCAGGTCCTGTGCTCACTGCTTAGTCTCAGGTCTTTGCGCACTGCGCACCATGTTCCTGCACTCCCTGCGCTCGTTCACATGACCCCTGATAGCGGCCCCCCTAGGCTGGGCCAGTGACACCATTGGTGTCATCACGATATGAAGCTGTCACGCTCGGGTTGGGAGACCCGCCGGTGAGTCAGTGCACTGCGGTCCTATTTCTGTCAAAATTATATGGTCTCTGGCTGTCCTTTATAGTGAAAAATAGCTAGTAAAATAAAAATGATCAAAACACCACTCCAGTGCATTGTGTGTTTTGCTTTTTTGGTGCAATCATAATCAGTTTCTGCCTGGTCGATTCCTATATTCCCCAGTGTAAAAAATAAAAGACTATAGTCACCTCTGGTGCTGGCGCTGTTCCAATCAGCGGCTTCATCACTCTCACTTCCTTTGGATGGAACTGAGATCGAGAATTGAGAGCTGCTGCTGCTCTGTGATCTCCTTCAAATGTCAGCTATGTCTTCCAAAAGAAAAACACACAAGAAAAAATGGAGCAAATAATCCATAAATATAAGAAGAACTAAGTATAAATCTTGCTTTATTGGTACAAAAAAGTGTTAAAAAGACACCTTCACACAGAATTACAAACTGAGACAGAGCTCTGCAAAGGAATACGTGGATTTCGTCCGCGCTGCCCAAATGATGAAATTCCAGAGGTTAATAAAGTTTGACAGTGGTTTATTCTACGCGTTTCAAGGTTTTTTTGCAACCTCTTCTTCAGGAAATACCACCAGTTTTTTGTCAAACCGCTTACTCTATTTGTGGGATAAGACCCTATATTGCGCTTGTGTCTCCCTCTTTCCTCACAAAACTGAGACAGAGACATAAGACACAGGTCAGAATGCACCAAAGTTGGAATACAACGTGCTGCCAGAATCTGGGCACCCAGCATCGGAATAAGACTAAAATTGCTCTAAGGGCCCCACATATGAATCCAAAAATATTTTCGTGTCCCCAAAATGACAGTCACTTAGTAACCCCAACACATGGGAGGAGTCTCGTGGGATCCAAACCCTCTCACTTACTCAATGGCCCCATACATACAATTAGGAATAGCCCTGACTATATCCTGCAGAAGTGCGGCCATATCTAGTAACGAAAAGGTAAAGGGGAGTGGAGAGGGATTTTAGCCATTACCCGTGCTAGTGTCCATTGGCAAGCGCGTACCCCTACGCGCGTTTCGCGATAGCTTCCTCGGGGGGTCCAGGATTTTTTGCTATAGAGAATATGTATTCTGTACTTGGGATCAAGTTATTTATTGTCTTCCAAAAGAAGTGAGATGGAAGTGGCCCATCAGTGGCCGCTGATTGGCTATAGGGCATTTGTGGCATAGCATAATGCGTGCCTCGGGAGAGCAGGCTATGACATCACTTTTACAGCACCGTCATTTTTTATCTTGTGCCAAATTTATGGGCAGTGTGTGCCATTTTGAAGTGTTGGGTACAAAAAAATATTGACTCCTACCCAGAATTACTATAGCTCTATAGTACAGGTGTATCCTATAAGTTCCCTTCATATTGATCCGCTATGTGCACAAGGTGTAAAAGTAATTATATGGCTGCTTTGCTGCATTACAGTAACCAACCCAAAACTGATTACATAAGATCCATAATTTGGATTATTACTAACTTACCAATAATTTAGGCAGGAGAAGACACAGGCAAATTACCCTGAAGGTGATAATGAAAAATGGACTTGACTATTTTAGGGGCATAGCTTATATAAAAATGCCTAATAGTCCAGATGTGAAGCACAATTTTAATACTAATTGTACATGATATAATACAGATATAATGACATTTCTTCTCCTCACAATAGACTGTTGCTTCTGATGGAGAAAAACAACACCCGAGGAGGGGGTCTATCATTCTCTACCTGCCCTCCATGTGTAGTATGGGGTCTGCAAATCTCAACCTGCCCTCCATGTGCAGTGCAGAGGTCTATCACTCTCTACATGCCCTCCATGTGTACTGTGGGAGTATCTCACTCTCTACCTACCCTCCATGTATAGTGCGGGATCTGTCACTCTCTACCTACCCTCCTTGTATAGTGTGGGATCTGTCACTCTCTACCTACCCTCCATGTATAGTGCAGGGGTCTGTCGCTCTCTACCTGCCCTCCATGTGTAGTGCGGGTGTCTGTCACGTTCTACATGCCCTCCATGTATGGTGTGGTGGTCTGTCACTCTCTACTTTCCCTCCATGTGGAGTGCAAGTTGATTTTCCTCTAGGTAAGCATTACTCTTATGCCCCAATCTCCCATCAAGAGAAGATTTGCAATATAGACCCTCACGTCCAATAAAGACGATCAATGTTCACTGAAATAAATACATTTATTTACACGATGTAACTATGACATCATCACCATGACTTCACTATGACATTACAGGTGCCATAACATCACTATGACAATGACAAAACTGACATAATTGGCCTGATGTCACTATGACAACACTATGACTTCATCGCCATGACAACACTATGACACTATCGTCGCCAAGACAACATTATGACATCATTGTCGCTATGACAACACACAACACTATGACATAATAGTCTGTATGTCAACACTATGACATCGTCACCATGACAATACTATGACATCATCATCGCCGTGACAACACTATTACATTATCACTATGACACTATGACATAATCCCCATGTCATCACTGTGGCATCATAGTTGCCATGACACTATAACATCATGGTCAGCATGACAACACACGACACTATATCATTATCGCCATGACAATTCTATGACATCATCGTCGCCATGACAACACATGACTCTATAACAACATCATCGTCAAGACAACATTATGACATCATCAACACACGACACTATGTCATAATCGTCGCCACATCAACAGTATGACATAATCATCGCCATGACAACAATATGACATAATCTTTGCCAAGACAGCACTATGGCATCATCGTTGCCATGACAACACTAACATCATCATCACCTTGACAACACACAACACTATGACATCATTGTCGCATGACAACACATGAAGCCATGACATTGTAGCCATAACAACACACGGCACTATGACACAATCATCACCATAACAACACTGACATCTATGCTATGACAATACTACTGCATCATTGTCGCCATAACAACACTGACATCATTGTCGTCATGAAAACACACTACACTATGACATCACCATGACATTATCACTGCCATGACATCACTATTACATCATTGTGCCCAATACGTCACTATGACATCATCGTAGGCTATGACAACATCGCAACCATGATGTCACTGACATAATTGTGACCATGACATCATTGACGCCATGACAACACTAAGAAATAATCATCACCATGACAACACACTACGCTATGACATTACTGTCCACATGACAACACTATGTCATTATCGTCTCCATGACAACACACAATGCTATGACATCATCTCCATGACAACACACAATGCTATGACACCATCATCACATGACAACACTATGACATCATCATCGCCATGACAACACAAGACACAATGACAACACTATGACATAATTGTCGCCTTGATAAAACTATGACATAATTGTTGCCATGACAACAGTATAGCATCATTATCGCCATGACAATACTATGACATCATCAACATAACAACATTGTTACCATGACAACACATGACACTATGACATGATAATCACCAAGACAACACACAACTCTATGACATCAATGTCACGATGACAAAACTATGACATCATCGCTACCATGACAACACTATGACATCATTGATGCCATTACAACACAATTACATCATTGTCACCATGCAACACATGACTCTATAACATCACCGTCTCCATGACAACACACAACACTATAACATCATTGTCACTATGACAATATACAATACTATGACATCATTGCCATGGCAACAGGTGACATGATGGCATCATCGCCACCATGACAACAAACGACACCGTGACATTATCGTCACCATAACATCATCATTGCCATGCTAGTATGACATCATAGTCACTATTACATCAATGTCGCCATGACATCACTATGACTTCGTCACCATGACATCATCATGACATCATTGCAGCCATTACGTCACTATGACATCATCGTGGCCATGACATCATTGTCACCATGACAACACTATGAAATCATCATCGCCATCACAACACATGACAATATGGCATCATCGTTGTCATCACAACACTATGGCATCATTGTCACCAAGACATGGCATGGATGACCACTGCTATATATTAACTATAGGAGTGGTGGATGCATCCTCACACTAACGCTCAAGGGAACTTTTAGACCAAAATTCTTGGGATCATTGGGGGTCTCTGCAGCCAGACCCTAGTTATGGTATATTTATCATGAGTTACAACAGGTGATAAATGTAGTTTATCAGACAATCCATTTAATACTATTCCCATTATTAATACAGAGCAGGGCACTGGAAACAAAATGCCGTGATGTTCGTAATACAGTACCTGCTGTGCCATAGACACAAAGCCTTCCACAATATGTAACACACGAAAGGCCCCAACACCAGTGTTATACACTCCATACTCACAAATTGGGTCATGCATTCAAAGGGGATGACCAACCTTTACAAATTGATGTCTTATCCTTAGGACAGGCCATTATCACATCTGTGCGGATCCATCTATTGGCCGACTTAGGCCTCTTTCACACATCAGTTTTTTGCCTTCAGGCGCGATCCGGCTTTTTTTTGTAAAACCGGATCCGGCAAAATGCAATGCCGGATCCAGTTTTTCCCCATTGACTTGCATTAGCGCCGGATCCTGCCGGATGGCATTGCGTTTCATCCGTTTTTTGCCGGATCCGGCAACTTGTCTCATTCCGGCGTCTGGAAAAAACGGCTACTGTAACGTTTTTTGTCTCCGGCGAAAAAGCCGGAAGCGCCGGATCCGGCGCTTCCAGCTTTTTGCTACAATGAAAGTCTATGGGCGCCGGAATGCGCCGGATCCAGAAAAAGACGGATCCAGCCACCGGATCCGGTTTTTTTAAGTCTGCGCATGCTCAGATCCAATTGGCCAGCCCCCAGGAACAGATATAACCTGCTAGACGGATCCAGCAAAAAAACGGATCCGTTTCTACAGTTCTCCAAAATTTATGCCGGATCCGTTTTTTCTAAAAATAGCCGGATCCTGCCTGACGGCAAAAAACTGATGTGTGAAAGTAGCCTTATACAGCGGTTCCTGCAGGTATTACATCGTTGTACCATTGATGTGAATAGGCCAACATTGTGATATCTTCTAAGAACTGCTAAGAAATGTATAAACCAGTGGCAGACAAAGTGATAATGCCTGATACCTAAAGGACTGGTCATCAGTAACAATGCCTGATGCTTAAGGACTGGTCCTCAGTAACAATGCCTGGCGCCTAAGGATTGGCCATCTTTAACAATGCCTGGTGCCTAAGGATTGGCCATCAGTAACAATGTCTGGTGCTTTAGGATGAGCCATCAGTAACAATGCCTGGCGCCTAAGGACTGGCCATCAGTAACAGTGCCTGATGCCTAAAGAGATCAGTAACAATGTCTGATGCCTAAAGACTAGCCATCAGTAACAATGCCTGATGCCTAAAGGCTAGCCATCAATAACAATGCCTGATGCCTAAGGGCTGGTCATCAGTAACAATGCCTGATGCTTAAGGACTGGTCATCAGTAACAATGCCTGATGCCTAAGGAATGGTCGTCAGTAACAATGCCTGATGCCTAAGGACTGGTCATCAGTAACGATGCCTGATGCCTAAGGAATGGTCGTCAGTAACAATGCCTGATGCCTAAGGAATGGTCGTCAGTAACAATGCCTGATGCTTAAGGACTGGTCGTCAGTAACAATGCCTGATGCCTAAGGACTGGTCGTCAGTAACAATGCCTGATGTCTACGGAATGGTCGTCACTAACAATGCCTGATGCCTAAGGACTGGTCATCAGGAAAAATGTCTGATGCCTAAGGACTGGCCATCAGATTTGAAGGTTGCCAGATACAAAGCATCTCCCAGTAATCTCAGTACACAGGGCCATACAGAAAGTTCCCTGCAGTTCTGTCACATAGACAATACTCCTAACAGTAAACAGAGATAAAGTTACTACCCCACAAAAATGTCATAGTAAACAACACTAAAAAATAGTCCTACCACAGTGCCTCCTAGTAATTAGTGATAATTACTAGGAGGCACTTTGTATATGATATTATTGGTATGCTGGTCTTGGTATAGTGGATTTTCTTGGGTAACAGGACTGGTTATCAGTAACAATATCTGATGCCTAAGGACTGGCCATCAGTAACAATGCCTGATGCTTAAGGAATGGTCATCCGTAACAATGCCTGATGCCTAAGGAGTGGTCATCAGTAACAATGCATGATGCCTAAGGACTCGTCATCAGTAACAATGCCTAAAGACTGGTCATCAGTAACAATGCCGGATGCTTAAAGACTGGTCATTAGTAACAATGCCTGATGCCTAAAGACTGGTCATCAGTAACAATGCCTGATGCCTAAGGACTGGTCATCAGTAACAATGCCTGATGTCTAAGGAATGGTCATCAGTAACAAAGCCTGATGCCTAAGGACTGGTCATCAGTAACAATGCCTGATGTCTAAGGAATGGTCATCAGTAACAAAGCCTGATGCCTAAGGACTGGCCATCAGATTTGAAGGTTTCCAGATACAAAGCATCTCCCAGTAATCTCAGTACACAGGGCCATACGGAAAGTTCTCTGCAGTTCTGTCACATAGACAATACACCTAAAAGTAAACAGAGATAAAGATACTACCACCAAGAAAAAATCATAGTAAACAACACTAAAAAATAGTCATACCACAGTGCCTCCTAGTAATTAGTGATAATTACTAGGAGGCACTTTGTATATGATATTATTGCTATGCTGGTCTTGGTATAGTGGATTTTCCTGGGTAACAGGACTGATCATCAGTAACAATGCCTGATGCCTAAGGACTGGTGATCCGTAACAATGTCTGATGCCTAAAGACTGAACAGCAGTAAAAGTGCCTGATGCCTAAGTACTGGTCATCAGTAACAATGCATGATGCCTAAGGGATGCCTACCCTCTTGGGTAACAGGATGGTGGTTATATTCATACACTATGGCAGTGTTCCCCAACTCCAGTCCTCAAGAGACACCAACAGTTCATGTTTTCAGGATTTCCTTAGTATGGCCCAGGTGATAACTGCAGTACCTGCACAGGCAATAATTCCATCACCTGGGCAATAATAATGAAATCCTGAAAACACGACCTGTTGGTGGCTTTTGAGTACTGGAGTTGGGGAACACTGCACTATGGAGTGATAATACAATATATAGTCATTGTGTGGCTGTATTTTTCCTTTTTATCTGATTTTATTATTGGTATATTAGTTGTGGCATAGCTTACAACTGTCCCATATTCAGTGGGACTGTCCCGCCACGTTAGGGCTTTGTCCGACTTCTTATATTCGCCTTTCTCCGACGTCTTCATCGCTCTATAGCTCCTCCTCCTTGGGGTGGGTGGGGCAGCATCTCTCTGCGCTGACATAAATAAAATATTCTATTTTTCTCTTGTGATCGTGTCAAAATCACAACCTCATGTTCGCAGGCAGCTGCTCTAGCTATGAGCCACAGCCCACAATGAAAAATACGGGAGCATTTGGTAATCTTGAGATGTATTGCAGGCAGTGACTCCTGAAGCAGATGATTCATGTACATAGAGATACATTGTACATGGCAGTGTATTTCTATGTTTTTGTATCCTAGAGGCGTAGAAAAAGTCAGATATTTTTGTTTCTATAAAACTACTACAAAATAATGAAAAACAATTACAAAAATGTCATTTTTGCTTTTTTTGTGAGTTTCCTGGGGACTCCAACCCACAACTCAAGAGCTAAAGCCATTGAACCACAGGCTCCAATAACACCACTTGGAGGATTTTGTGTACTTGATCTGTATTGCAGCCCCCAAACTCAGGCAGATTATACATGAACATAGAGTTACATTGTACATAGCAGTGTATTTCTGTGGACCTTTATTCTAGAGGGAGAATAAAAGATATTTTTTTCTTATTAGAAAATTACTAAAAAATAATGCAAAACAATTGCAAAAAAAATCATTCTTGCTGTGATTTTGAAATAATAATAAATATCACAAATTAGCATATTTGGTGCAATCGTAACAACTCGCACAATACAGCAATCCAATTATTTACGGGTATTGGTAAATAGCGTAAAGAAATTGAGTGATTTTTTTCTCTATTAAACCCATAAAAACTGTACTAAAAATGTAACGCTGAGGCCGTGTTTACATGTAGTGTGATTGTGGTGTTTTTTTCCTGCATGTTTTCTGCAGGTGTCCACTCCACACGGCACAATACCAATCTTCTCTAATTATTGCATGTTTGCTGCTTTTTTTTATGTGTTTTCCCCTTACTTGAAGCGTTTTTGGTGCCGATATGAATTCACATTTTTAATGCCTTTTCAATAGTGCAAAAAAGCTTTGATTCTGCCCTTAAAAATGCAACAGCATTTTTTTCCTTGCGTTATTTTCACTCTCCTCTCATAGAAGCCTATAGAGCAAAAATGCACCAAAACCGCAGATATAACAGCATTTTTAGACACACACTGGGCACAATTCTCTTGAAATCATATCTCTTTTTCTTGAACATTTAGTCTATGTAGCGAAAATGATGCACGTTTTTTGCTGCTTTCGTTTTAAAAGAAATTCTGCTATCTTTAACTGTCCAAGTAAGGCTAGTTTCACACTAGCGTTTTTGAGTGCAGCGACGGCCTGCGCATGGCCGCCGCTAAGCCCCGCCCCCTGTCGCGCCTCCGCCGGTAGCTCCGCCTACCGGCGCATGACGCTGCATGCGCTCTGCGTCCCCTATCTTTATCACTGGGGGCGCAGGCCGTGCGCAGTATGCGTTTGGCGGCGCATGCGCCTTTTTGACGGTGCGCCGGCGCAACCAAACTGCAGCAGTTTGCGTTTGGCGCAGGTCGGCGCACCGTCAAAAGGACGCATGCGCCGCCAAACGCATACTGCGTACGGCCTGCGCCCCCAGTGATAAAGATAGGGAACGCAGGGTGCATGCAGCGTCATGCGCCGGTAGGCGGAGCTACCAGCGGAGGCGCGGCAGGGGGCGGGGCTTAACGGCAGCCGTGCGCAGGCCGTCGCTGCGCTCAAAAACGCTAGTGTGAAACTAGCCTCAAGTGGATGTGATTTCATCAAAACTGTGCCCTTTGTGCATCTAAAGACGCGGCTGAACTGTGTGTTTTATGGTGCTTTTTTTTCCCCTCTGGAGGATATGTGGAGGCTAAAAAAAAAAATATGTAAAAAAACACAGTTACTTTTTTAAGTGCAGAATCCAAGATTTTATGCAGTACAAAAAACACTTAAAAACTAAGAAACTATGAAAACGCTTGTGCACGCCCTCATCATCTCCCGCCTCAACTATTGCAACCTCCTACTCTCTGGCCGACCCTCTCGCACTCTTGCACCACTCCAATCTATCCTAAACTCTGCGGTCCGACTAAACCACCCGTCTCGCCATTATTCCCAATCCTATCCTCTCTGCCAAACTCTTCACTGGCTTCATACTGTCCAGAGGCTCCAGTTCAAAAACCTAACTATGACATACAAAGCCATCCTCCATACATGTGTGACATGGTCTCCCAGTATTTACCTACACGCAACCTTCGATCCTCTCAAGATCTCCTTCTCTACTCCCCTCTTATCTATTCTTCCCACAACCGCAAACAAGACTTCCCCCGTGCTTCCCCTATGCTCTGGAACTCTCTACCTCAACACATCAGACTTTCGCCTACCACGGAAACCTTCAAAAGGAACCTGAAGACCCACCTCTTCCGGAAAGCCTACAACCTGCAGTGATCCTCAGTCTACTGAACCGCCGCTCGACCAGTTCTACCCGCTCCTAGTATATCCTCACCCATCTCCTGTAGACTGTGAGCCCACGCGGGCAGAGTCCTCTCTCCTTTTGTACTTGCGTGTGCCTCGTATTACTCATGTTTATTGTGCTTGTCTTTGTATGCCCCTTTTTCACATGTAAAGTGCCAAGGAATACATGGCGCTATAAAAATGAATAATAATAATAAAAACACGGCTTCACATCTGCACCGCAAATGCATCAAATAATAGGGAAAGCGCATAAAAACTGCAACACAAATGCAATAATCCAGGAAGATTGTTGTTGCGTAGTTTAGTGAAGATCCTGCAAAAAATAAAACATCGTATTTAGGCTACATGTGGACACAGCCTTACAGACAGAAAGTAGCCAGATGTCATATAGTGAAGCTACATAAAGATGTGAAAGTTCTGGCTGCTACAACTAGTGTCCCAACTAGAGATGAGCAGGACGCACAGATGACGTTCGCATCGCATCAGCCTTGGCTAATCAAATGGAGCTCCAGAGACGCCGGAAGATAAGAAAATTGCAGCCTCCCGTCCAGCCGCCAGGTACCACTGATCTTGACGCTGGATCAGAGACCCATGAATCGATTTGCTCATCTCTAGTTCCAACCTTCCCAGATACAGGAGACAGTCCTGGATTTGTTTGGGTCTACACCCTGCAGTCTGCTGAATTCCTTCACTACCTCCGCCCCTCTGACATCTCCTCCAGCCAGAGAAGAAATGGTAAATGGGTGGGAATTGGGGTGTGGTCAGGGCGTGGCCAAAAGTTGGGCTGGGGCACTACGTGCGCCACATAATTTGTTCCTCTTTCTGTTTTTCAAAAGTTGGAAGGTATGATTTTGGCACAGCAGATGATCAGGAGCAACATTGTTATATTTGGTTACTGTATGGCTACTATTTAGAAGTATTCTTAGGAAAATGATCTTATTGCCGTGTTTTCTATTAGATGTATATATTTTATCTGTACTCTTTTTTTTTATGGACGGGAGATAACACAGAACACATAAGTTTTTATAGACTCTAGAACGCTATCTTCAAGGACCTGTACATCAGACCAATTTGTTGGTTGTGGTTCAGATCCAAATTCTGTACCGGGTCCCATAGAACTTTTGTTATGCCACTAATAGAACCTATACGCTGAATGTCAGTTCATCCATAGTTACATTTGCTTTTTTTACTCCCTGTTCTTCATTGCGATTGAATTGACCCTCTGCTTTCTTGGCCTTCAAAATGGAAATCTATCAATTTATAAGCAGGAGGGAAAAATTGGTTAGTTTTAGCTGTTTGAATCAAGGTGAAGAATATAAACTGATGTCAGAAGGTGGTCAGTAAATTGGGTGGGTGATGGAGCAAAATGCAATATTAGTAAATAGGTCTATGTGTGCCCAGTCTGTATATAATGGATATGCTGTAGATGAGGTGTCAATTGAGCAATATGTCATGAGTGACGGGAAACGGATCAATTAGTAGGGGTGTTCTGATTGTGTATTACGGAGAGCCGACACGCTGCCAAAAAGACAAATTACTCATCGGAAAACTGCATTTAAGGATTGCTTTCCTGCATAAGCCCCAGGTGCTACACGAGTCAAGCTTATTTCCAAGTTCCTTGCAAGGTGGGCAGAAAAAAACCCCACTGTAGCTACAGTAATATGGTATCACTTAGGCTACTTTCACACATCAGGTTTTCGGCGTCAGGCGCGATCCGGCGTCGTGCCGGAACGCCGGATCCGGCAAATGTTTAGTAAAACCGGATGTGAAGGATCCGGTTTTCTGCCGGATCCGTCTTGTTCTTGACAGACAAAACCGGATCCGTCTCATCCGGTTCATCCGTTTTTCTATCCGTTTTTCGACGGATTACGCCGGATCCGGTTTTTAAAATTGACCCTTGTGGCCTTCCGAACGGGATTGGCAACTAGAAAACTATATATAGAGTGTTCCTACAGCCCTTCTTTGACAGGTTGTCGAGGAGAAAGTGCAGGTTGGAGAGAAGAGCAAGTTACTGGCGAAGATGGATGTTGTGATTGGAAATATTTTGAAGAATTTGGCGGATTTTATAGCGGAGGCGAATCGTTTGAGGGTGATTGTTCTGGAGAAGGAGAGAGCGAGACAGCAGCGCATCAGGCATCGTAGACGACGTTTGTGGATCCACCCCATCACAGCCAAGAGAATGACGCGTGGGGTCTATTCTACACTCTGCATGGACCTTCGACGAAACCCGGATAAATTTTTTGGATATGTTCGGATGAAAATGGAGAATTTTAATTACTTGGTGGAGCGCATTGCACACCTCATATGAAAAGCAGACACCTATTGCCGCTTCTCTGTTTCACCCGCAGAGCGTCTGATGGTGACTTTAAGGTAAGCCACATTTATTGGATGTGATCGCATCAGAGCACACTTTCACTGCAATCTTGTTGGTGGTAGTTTGTATCTCCAAGTGTGATAGCTGAGTTTTGGTATGTAATGCTGTGATTTTAAACTAATTGATTGTTTTTTAATTCCCCACAGATTTCTTGCAACTGGAGAATCCCTTTCGTCACTGCATTTCCAGTACAGACTCGGGATTTCCACCATATCTGGAATTGTGAAGTACACATGCCGTGCACTGTGGGACTCCTTAGCTGAAGAGTTTTTACCAGAGCCCACAACAGAGAGGTGGATTGAAATTGCTGACAAGTTTCAACAGATATGTCAGTTTCCCAACTGCTTGGGCGCTGTGGACGGGAAACATATCCGCATTGTAAAGCCAGCCGGATCGGGATCGGAATATTTCAATTACAAGAAATATTTTTCAATTGTCCTCATGGCCATCGCTGACGCGGAATACAAATTTATTGCTGTGGATATTGGGGCCTATGGCCGCTCCAATGACTCTCAAGTTTTCAAACTGTCTGCCATGGGGCGTAAACTGTATGGAAACACCTTCCAGTTCCCACCCCCTAGACCGCTGCCGCAAACATCTGGTCCACCTATGCCATTTGTCTGTGTAGGGGATGAAGCCTTCCAGCTGTCAGAACACCTTTTGAAACCATACTCTAGCAGAGGATTGACAAGACCAAAACGCATTTTTAATTACCGCCTCACAAGAGCAAGAAGAATGGTTGAATGTACCTTTGGTATTCTGACAGCCAAATGGCGGGTCCTATTGACTGCGATCAACCTCAAGACAGAAACTGTTGACGAGGTGATCAAAGCTTGCGTGGTACTCCACAATTTTGTTATCTGCAAGGAACCCATTTCCATTGAGGACACCTCTGAAGAAACCACCTTGCAAGATTACCATGACATTACCACTAGAAGTTCTGTGACGGTTTCAGTAATGAGGGACAATTTTGCACTATACTTTATGTCACCTCAAGGCAGAGTACACTGGCAGGATGACAGAGTGTGAAAGATTTGTGCCCTAACCAAACTTGTGTACCTTCTGTACCAACAGTATATACCTTTGCCAACCAAAGTTGGCTATCTTGTCATGGTCTCTATTTTTAGCTTTAGGCCACAGGTGTGTACCTGGTTGTGTTTTATGCAAAGTATTTCACCTTTTAACAAAAGTTGTGTACATTGTTAGGAAATCACCAACAATAAACACAACTTTTTAGGTGAAATACTTTGCTTCAAACACAACCAGGAACACAACTGTGGCAAAAAGCTAAAATTTACCCACAGTTATATACCTGGTTTTGAATACCTTTTTACCTTTTAAATACTCTTTATTTAACCTTTTTTTTAAACATATTTCGCCGCAGAAAGAAATGACAGACAACCAGTGTAAACAATAATTTAACTTTTATTTAAAATATTTTTTTGTTTGTAAACTGTTTTTAAAGTTAAAAAAACTTTTTTAATAAAGGTTTGAAAAAAAACTGGGCATTTTTATTACAAAACACATCATAAATCTGTGTAGTGTGGGGTGGAAATACTGCTGGAGGGGCTGCGGGACACTTCGACACTGGGAGTGTGGAGAGAGGATTGGATCGTGGTGGGGAAGGAACAGTTAGAGGTGATGGTGTGGAAAAAGCTACAGAATGGGTGGACATGTGGGAGGCAGAAGAGGTGGTGGGCGGTGGAGTGGAGGGTTGGGCAGGGACTGTAGGAGCAGATGATGTTGATGGAAAGTTGTATGGGGAAGGAGTTTGGTACGGGGAAGGAGTTTGGTACGGGGAAGGAGTTTGGTACGGGGCAGGTTGCTGGAAGTGGGGAGATGTCTGGTACTGGGGAGGTTGCTGGTACTGGGGAGGTTGCTGGTACTGGGGAGGTTGCTGGTATGTAATAGGAGGGGGAGGATGGAAAGTGGCTGGAGGGGGTGCAGATGTAATAGGAGGGGGAGGATGGAAAGTGGCTGGAGGGGGTGCAGATGTAATAGGAGGGGGAGGATGGAAAGTGGCTGGAGGGGGTGCAGATGTAATAGGAGGGGGAGGATGGAAAGTGGCTGGAGGGGGTGCAGGTGGAGGAACTACAGTGGTGGGAGGTGGAGGTTGGGAGGTAACCTGCTGTAGAGCACCGTGGCACGAATGCATTACATGCATCTGCTGGGTAGGAGATAGTGTTGCCATGCGCTCCACAGCAGACCTGAAAAAGGTGTGGTTTGGCGAAGATCTTGCTTCTGAATGCATGGTTTGCAGAAGTGTCTTCACCTCCAGAATGCTGGAGTTGATCTGCTGAAAGCCTGCGGAGAGTTGCTCTGACAAGACTTTTAGACAGTTCTGGAAAGATGCATTCAGATGCAAGAACTCTGGCGCATAACTCTTTTCCTGACCCCTCTGCCGCTGCCGCCCAGTACCCGCAGGTGTACTAGAGGTGGCAGGGGCAGAAGGGTGGGGTAAAGGGAAAGCGATCTCCTCACCAGCAGCTTCATGTAATGTAGGCGGCCACGATGCTCCTGTGCTGGTGGATGGGACAGATGGGTCGAATGTGTGGGAAGGCTGGGAAGGTGCAGATGTACCGGGGCGGTCGAAGTGTCCCTCGGTGCCGGTCTGCTCAGGGATCGCCTCAGAAGGGTCCAATCGTGCAGGCTCCCGAGTGCTGCTCACCGTGCTGTGGAATAAAGAGAAAAAAAAACAATTAAAATAGTGACATGGTATGGCCCTGGCTGAAAAAAAAAAGTTACATCTAAACATTTTTTTGTCACATGTGGTGTGTAATATTTACCTTCTGGTGAGCATTGTCTCCCGGAGGAACGACAGGGCTCGTGCGTACTTGTACTTGCTCCTGCGTCCTCCAGATCCACTCGGGGCCCGCATCTCTTTATTGAACTCCTTCTTGAAACGATCCCTCACAGACCGCCACCGCTTCACAATTCTCTCCCCTGAAACGAGAAAGGACAAAGTGGTTAGTATACAACATCAGTGTTTCCCAAACTCCAGTCCTCATGGTCCCCAGGGGTCATGTTTTCAGGATTTCCAAAGTAAATAGAAATCCTGAACACATGATCCGTGGGGACCACGAGGACTGGAGTTCGGGAAACACTGGTTTAAATCAAGCAACCGGTACTGTATATACTTACGCTCTTTAATCTGGGCCCGAGCTTCGAGGTCCTCCCAGCGGTCCACAAGGAGCGAACAGATTTCCTCCCAGAGTCGTCGGGTAACGATCAGGTCAGCGTGGCGGCAGTCAGCCATATTCCAGAGCGGCTCCCTTTCTCTGACGAGATCGATGAGGCGGTCCACATCAATCCCTCCATCGTCAGAGTCGGGAGCACGCTGTGAAGGCTGTTAAAGAAAAAGACAAAAATAACATAATTAGCCTCCACAAAAGAAATGAAATAAAAAGTGCAAAAAAAACAAAGCAAAAATATTTATACTTACACGCTGGTGACCGCCGCGTTGCTGTCGCCGACGACCCTGGGAGGCACTGCGAGGACCTCTTGGCCGAGCACCAGATTGGGAAGACTAGAGAAGAAAACAAAAAATGTTATGTCTTTGGATGTAGGCATTTGTTTGCTGTGTGTGGTCTGCAGAACATTGTTTTCTATGTGTTGTGTGTAGTGTGATGTTGTGTTTCTGCGTTTGATGCAAAAAACTTACCAATTGTGAGCCCACTCCAAGTGTCTGTCCACCCCTTCCTTCTTCTTCTGGGAGCTCCTCTTCATCTTGTGATTCCTGTTTTGAAATAAAAGGCAATGAATAGACATATATTACAGAGATGATGGATTTTGGAAATAAAAACTTACCGTCAAACGCTGACGATGCGAGGGAGGGCTCCCAGAAGAAGATGTGCTGTCTTCCTCATGGCCAGACTCCATGGCTGTGGGTGGTGTTTCTGCTGCTGCCATTGCTGCTGCTGCTGCTGCATCTATTGGGCGGCTGTTGAATAAAGAGAAACAAAGGGCCAATGAATATCTTGATATTCCATAGCCCTAGTTTGGAGGAATGGGGGATTTGATAATTACCGTCTCTCATCTGCTGCTGGACTCCCCTCCCGTTGTTCAGCATGCTGCTCCATTTGGGGTGGTGCTGATGGTGCTGCTGCTGCAGATGTCTGCTGCCTTCTCCTGCTCCTGGTTCTTGGCTTGGGTGGCATGTTGGGTGTGGCTGAGGGACCCACTGTCTTGCTTTTATATATGTCTTGTGGGCAGAGCTACTGAGCATGCTCACACCAAAGAAACCGGATCCGGCCGCCGGATCCGGCTGTCGCCGGATCAGGCGCATTGCGGCGCTCATAGGCTTTCATTGTATGAAAAAGCCGGACACGCCGGATCTGGCGTGTCCGGCTTTTTCGCCGGAGACAAAAAACGTTACAGTAGCCGTTTTTTCCAGACGCCGGATCGCGTCACATTGCCGGATCCGGCGAAAATCGGATGAAACGCATGGCCATCCGGCTCGATCCGGCTCTAATGCAAGTCAATGGGGGGGAAACCGGATCCGGCATTGCATTTCGCCGGATCCGGTTTTAGTCAAAAGCGCCGGATCGCGCCTGACGCCGAAAACCTGATGTGTGAAAGAGGCCGAGCTGCTCGCTCTTTCCACATCCTGAAACAGAAACAATCAAGTGAAACTGTGCAATTCCCACTGTCGTATATTCTAATGACATTTCACCAATAGATAAATATATGCTAAATACAAAATGTAAACTGAGGACACTTTAATATAGATTTCATCCGGAGTGGGACAAGCTGTCCGGGTGTTTCGGATTGCCTTCTGCTTCTTAAAAGGAACTTTACAGCTGATACATGCTGCCCGACCCACAGGCAGCATGTATCAGACGTTGGCTGTATGATCTCAGCCAAGTATGCTTGACACTGAAATGCTGCCCCATTTCAAAGAACAACATCCTTTAAAAGCCACCGGCAGCTGTGCTGTGTGGGAGACTAGCAGGTCAGGTGGGTCCCTGTCGCCTCTTCCCCTCCGCTGCCCTGGCGTGACAGGTTTCTCCTTATACACACGCGCAAAGAGAAAGCTGTCAATCTAGAATAGCTGGCAAGGAGAAGCCACTAAGTCCACACTTATCTGACTAGTCTCCCATGTGGCTCGCTTCCTGGGGGCTTTTAAAGTATATCTTCCTCAGCCCAGTGATGGGTCAGATCAGCCCATATGATTCACTAATTATGGGGATACGCTGCTGCATGCCATAGTTCTGATAAGTACAACACTCAGAGCAGGACACAGGTGCACTGCTGACCCATCACTGCCATCATCTGTACTCCAAATGAGTACATTCTGATATCCATGCAGCCAAAGTCAGGAAAATAGATTGGAGAAAGGCAAGGGTTCGGAAGCCAATTACCTGCAATTTTTTTCTACTGAAATAAAGATACATTCCCTAATAAAGTGACTTGCAAAGTTCCATAACGTTTCGTCAGTAATCAAAATACTTAAAAAAAGTTTAGCTACTATTTAAAGGGGTAGTTTAGTCTTAAAATAACACTATCATGTTATTTGCAGCATTTCAATAATAGTAGCTTCAGGATTATGTAGAAAATGCTGCAGACTAATAAACAATGATGGCAACTACATTTCTTATTAAAAGGCAGTCTGTCAGCACAAAATGGGTGTTCAAACCAAGCCCTACACCTTGTAGGGGACCTTTTAGAGTCCAAATCTGTTGTTGCATTTTCCAGAAATTGCTCATTATTGAAATATACTTATGAGGTGCCCAATGCACCCTTGGAGTGGCTGAGCAGTTCAGTACACCTTCCCACCTACTTTTCCTGCATAGACTTTTGTAGGAGCTAGATGTGCTTGGCTTGAATAGTCATTTTGTTCTGACAAAAACTCCTTCTAATTTAAACATTCATTACTAGATAACGTGACGATGAGTCACTTCTTATGGATTAGACGTGAGTCAGGGAAGTCAAGAAGTCCAAGGTCAAGAGCCAGGAGGCTACGTCATAAACAAAGGAAAGACACAAAGGCATAGTCAGGTTACAGTCCAGGGAATTACAAAGTCAGACAAGACAAAAGGAGCAATACAAACAGGTAGTTAAAAAGCAAATTCAATGTCCGGCAACAAAGATCAGAATGTTTGGCTGTGTGCACACTTTGCGGATCACCCTGCAGATTTTTCCGCGCGGATTTGGCTAAATCCGCAGGTAAAATGACCTGCGTTTTACCTGCGGATTTAGTGCTGATTTGCTGCGGATTTTCTGCCGTTTTTGTGCGGATTTCACCTGCGTTTTGACACCTGTGGATTCCTATAATGGAGCAGGTGTCAAACCGTTGCGGATCCGCACAAAAGAATTGACATGCTGCTGATTCAAATCCGCAGCAAATCCGCGCGGAAAAATTCACAGCATGTGCACAGCGTTTTTCATTTTACATAGATTTTAAAGGTACCGTACACCGCAGCAGGGCCAAAAACGCTGCGGATCCGCAGGGCCAAAAACGCTGTGGATCCGCAGCAGAATCCGCAACGTGTGCACACACAGCCTTAGGCTGGTTTCACATTTGCGCTTTTGTGCGCAGCGCATCGTGCGCACCAGTGTGCATGCGCACTGCGCACCTATATTTAACATGATGTGCGCATGGTCTTGCGCATACTTGCGCTTTCGTGCGCATGCGTTTTTTTGTCTTTCGCGCCAGGCGCGTCAGACGCAACATGTTGCATTTTTGGTTCCGCCCTGTCTCGTTAAAACAACGCATGCGCACGGAATGCGCACGGAATGCGCAAAAACACCACATTGGAGCCTATGGGAGCGCAATACTTGCGCATGGTATTGCGCACGCTTGCGTTTTTATGCGCATGCGTTTTTACAATAAACATGACTGAAATGTGGTCTAGACAGTAAAAAAAAAAATTAAACCAAGGTGATAAAATGGTGTGGGCACTGGGATTCCACAATACTTTAAGGATTGCTCACGAGTGGACACACAGCACAAGCTGCACCAATGTAAGTATGAAAAACCTAATGTCTGGCTGAAATTTCAATACATTTCTATGTACTTATGTCTCTTTTTTTTTTTTATTGCAGCATGTCTTCATCTGGTGAGGAATATGTCCCCGGGACAGGGCAAGAAGCAGAAGAAGTGAGTACTATGCTTCTGTATGGATTGGAAAAAATAAACACATGTGATTAATTTTTTTGGTTTAATTTTCAGACCTCATCCTCCATCACGCCACCACCACCGGAGGAACGGCAGGAGCAGCAAGGCCAAGTGCGGGCGGGAAGACGTGATGTAAGTACAGACGGACTGTTATTTTTTTTTTTACTTATTTTCTAGTCTGGTTTTTTTTTTTTTTTTTTTTTAAATTTTCATGGTTGTTTTTTTCGATGTTTGTTGCTTTTTTTGCATTTATTTTCATTTAAAACAAATAATTTTTTCATGGCTTGTTTATCTAAAGCTCAAAGTGTGTATGTGTGTGTGTGTGTGTGTGTGTGTGTGTGTGTGTATGTATGTTTGTTTGTTTGGGTATATGGGAACGGGACTATGGGATGGCGGATATGTATGATGGTATATGGTCACGGGACTATGGGATGGAGGATATATATGATGGGTATATGGGCATGGGATGGAGGATATGTATGATGGTATATGGGCACGGGACTATGGGATGGAGGATATATATGATGGGTATATGGGCATGGGATGGAGGATATGTATGATGGTATATGGGCACGGGACTATGGGATGGAGGATATGTATGACGGGTATATGGGCACAGGACTATGGGATGGCGAATATGTATGATGGGTATATGGGCACAGGACTATGGGATGGCGAATATGTATGATGGGTATATGGGCACAGGACTATGGGATGGAGGATATGTATGATGGAATATGGGCACGGGACTATGGGATGGAGGATAATTATAATTTTCTATAACTAACCACAGTTAGTTACTATGCCCGGGCAGCGCCGGGCTCTTCAGCTAGTTTTCAAGATTTTTTATTTTAAAATCTTTCAAAGATTAATGTTTGTCTTTGTTTTCTAGGCTCCACAGCGGGAGGAGGACCTCGCCCTGGACAACGACGAGCTCATCCGTCTAGTCCAGGAGCGAGTCCCGTTGTGGGACACCCATCACCAACTGCACTCGGACAACGTGGTGATCCGGCGGCTCTGGAACGAGGTGGCCGCATCGCTGATGGATGGCTGGGACAACGCCTCTCCCCGGGTCCGCAAGAATTTTCGTAAGTATTTAAATGCAGTGTGATGCAGCAGTGATCTTGGCCGGGATCACCCAACTGTGTGTGATGCTATTAACTCCATGGAGTTTCTATCATCACACACAGTTGGATGATCACAGCCTCCAGTGCATAGTCTTACTTTTTTCTTTTTTTTTTTTTCCACCACAGTGAACAAAGTCAGAACCCGTTGGCGCTCGATGAAGGACCGCTTCAACAGGGATATCCGTCAGGAGAATAAGGTTCGCAGTGGTGCTGCGGCAAGGACCGGCACGAAGTACAGATACCATCGTGCCTTGGCATTTTTAAGACCGGTCCTTGCCTCCCGAACGTAAGTATTTTCTAGTTGTATTGTGTTTTATTCTGTGCTTT